>NC_057819.1:50582125-50894250 GCF_910594005.1 Cervus elaphus | reverse complement strand
GGATAAATCTGATATTTCAAATGGATTAGAGGGTGATTAGGGTTTTTTAAAGTGATAGAGTCTTTGGCCTTTATTCTTAACTATATTAAGTCTTTACCACAACCACCTAGAATATAGATCATCAAATTTTCATGAATACATTTTATGAATAATATTAATAAATTCTAGCATGTAACAGATCTAAGAAACATATCTGATTATCATAGTAATAGTCACAAATAGACAAAGCTAGCACTTCAAATGTACAATCCTTTGTCATACTGACAGCTTTACTAACTATTGTTTGCACTGTTTTACAAACAGCTTGTAGGAATGTTATGGTTTATTGGAGCAATACATTTGTATCATAATGGCTTTTCTGGCTGTTACAGAATTCTCCTTTGAGAACACATCAGAAGATATTTCTGAGTTTAAAAATCCAGGTCAAATTATGAAAATTAAAACAATCCTAAACCTCAAACCTGATCATGTAAAAAGTGAGTAAAGTTCAGTGTAAGAGAGAAAGTTAAGGCAATCTCCAATAGTTTAAAAGAAAAAAAAAGATTTTTGAATAAAAAGAGAATTCTTTAGCACTTTAATCCATTATTAAAGGTGACCATTCATCCTTAGTAATAAGATCAATTTGTGCTGAAAATTTAGTTTTATATGTGTGAATTGGAAGTGATCTTATTAGTGTTCTACTACATCAAGTTTGATAAAATCCCCAATCCATTTCAGTTAAGTTTCTATTGATCCACTTAAGAGATCAATTTGGACTTGTTCGATTCTTTTGTCAAGGGATTTCATCTGGCTTGAGTTTAGCTTTATGAAATAAACATGATTTAGAAATGTAAGATGGAATAAAAAAGAGTCCAGATAAGTGTTGACAATTATTTGAACTCAAGTTTTTGCATTTGAGCATTTGATAGGGCATTGCCAATTAGAAATGGACTAGAAAAACAATAGGACCAGAAGACAGTGCCTTTCAAAGTAGTGAAGGTCATACGTTCCTTCGCTTGGACTAGTGATTATGTTTCTGTGTCATTGAACAACTTGAAATCTATTTGTCAATAAAATAGTTTTGCTTTTATTCTTTAGTATATTTTACATCTGATACTGACTTTCATTAAATACTCCCTTCATATCAGCTTTTCATTTTCCTATTTTCTGCAGTTCACCCTAGTTTTTATTAGGAGACAAAAAATAGATTTTAAAATGTGTGAACGTCTTGGGGACAATGACATGAGTTCCACCTGGTAACCAGTTTCCAGTCTCTTTCTTACTTTCAGGAACAGTTTTAGATGATGCTAAAAAAGAGAACTGCCCCGAAACATTTCTCTTTCATACTAATTCTCTTCTTATACCCACAGAATAGGCAGGGAACTTTTTTTAGCAAGAAGCAGTCCTTAAGACCTCGTGTTCCATGTGGTGAAGAACAGGTGTATAACACAGGGATCCCAGCCTGGTGCTCTGAGACGACCTGGAGGGGAGAAATGGTGGGAGAGTCTCTCTCTCTCTATATATATATATACACACACACACATATATAACATGTATGTTTTATACATATAGTTAGGACTGATTCATATTGATTTATGGCAGATACCACCACAATATTGTGAACTAGTTATTCTCCAATTAAAAAAATAGGTGTATAATATGCAGTGGTTTTGCACGTATCACATTGTCAGGGAAGTTCATTGTCCTTTCCCTTGGGGTTTCTTGAGGGCAAAGAGATTTGAAGGTAGAGACTCAACATACGCAAACAAGTCAGAGACTTGACTGGTGGTCAGCGTGGTATGTGACGCCATTGTACTCATCAGCTTTCAGTTAGGAGAACAGAGCCACTCTAAGTTCCATGGGAATAAAATATTTATTAGACTTTGTGGAAAAAATTAGACTATAGACAAATGTGGGGCCTTGCTGAGGAAGTGATGTTCTGGAAGGGTGGGTGATGTTGGAGATTAGAGAAACAGTTACTAAAACTCACAAAGAGCCAGTGCAGGCAGACAAATTGAATCTCATGGGAAATCCAAGAACCTAAGCTCTCTAGGTAGTCAAAATGGGATCAGATGTGCACACACATGCTCTCCCACAATAGTAACAGCATAAAAATGAGGAAGAAAAATGAGGAAGAAAGACAAGGCCCTGGGAAAGAAATCGAATAAGATGTCCCCTTCATCACATTTTTATTTTAGTTTTTGTTGTTAAATAATTATTAAAATTTAGAGACCTCCATTATGGTTGTTTCTCACATTTGTTGGCTTTCTAGATGAAAGGCAACAAGCTACTTAAAAAGTTTCACCCTGACATACATAGAAAATTTGGTAATTCAACTTGTTTCATTTTGTAGATGAGCACGCTGAGACCTCAAAAATGAAAGAAATTCATTTAAAATGACACAGTCAGTCAAGATAGAGTTCTGTCAGCCAACTGCTACCTCAGTGCTCTTTCTGTTTTACATGACTCCTCCTTGAAGAGACATTTTGAGTTAAACTGTGGTCAAGTCTCACTCTTTAAAACTACAATAATATCACTTCTAATTCACACAAACAGAACTAAATTTTTAGCCCAGATTGATCTGATTATTATGGATGATCCTGTAACTGGCCTTACCGACATTTCCTTTGGCAAATCCATCTTTCAAGGCTTACTTCCAAGAGTCAGGGTGGTCTCTTGCTTCTGTGGAGGTCATGTTGAAAGAAGTGGGTGACAAATTATAACTTACTGTATTCTTACAACATAAGAATATTCATCTTTAACCAGTTTCATCCAGCAAGTCTGAGAACCTAGTCTATGCCATATCCTGCATTAGGCAATAAGAAGATGTGCAGAAAGGATCAGAGACGACCCTTCTGCTTTAGGTTATCCTACTGATCCATTCTGTTTTCTTGGGTGTCTCTTAGAGCTACCTTTACATCAGCTTTTTAAGGGTTGAAAATGCCTGCTAAATTGGATAGCTTATTCATTCATCTCAAATTTATTCCAGTAGGCAGAAAAAAATAAAGGATATGAAAAGGGGTTAAATTAAGTATTTTTGTCAAAGATACAAAAATATAGGAAAACATCTTACATTAATTGTAAACTATGTGTTTGGCATAAGAAAGCTACATCCTTGAAAATGGGAACTCATTATGAACCAAAACTTACCCTAAAATTTTACAATTAAGAGTAAACTTTCAGTACAAATTCAGGATTCCTAGACTCTGTACCATTTAATACTGTTTTATTTTCTGTTTTCATGACATCTAAGATGACTTGAGCCAATTACAACCAAATTTAGTTGTGCTTGTTGGTTTTTCACAATTGTTCTGTTTCTGTTGTATAAAATTTGCTGATGCCATTGATTCATTAATCATGGCAACTCTTGGGAGCTTAATCAATCTTCAAAACAATTTAATGTTTGTGCAGTTTATAGTTAATGCTGCAATAGATATTTTTCTTTTCGTGCATTTAAAAATCACAGAGAAATTACCTTTCTTTCTCCTTCAGGGTGATGGGCAGTTTCTTCTCTGACTTTCTGGAAGTGGTTGGTAGGAGTGAACTTTTGTCAGCCTTTCAGTAAACAACTGAAGATGGGATCTGCTTTTCAAGAGAATAGTGGCCATTCTGCCATCCTATTTCTTATTGCCAAGAGGTTGAGAGCAAAAGTATATGTGGACAAGTGAGAATATTACTAAGGGAGAGGTAGAGGTGTCAGTACCTACGAGTTATTGGAGAACTAATGGGCAGAAAGGGAAGGGTGGTGAATGTGAGCTGAACACGCGGGAGCGTTTCTGCTCTGGATTGTGGTGTGTGCGCTCTGTCTGATTTCTTCTGCTTCCAGTTGCTGAAAGCCCTGTGAGACCTGGTGTATTTCTGTCTGTTCTGCAGCTGAACGTCTACTCCATGTGCTTTCTTACTGGCTGTGAGAACTAAGTTAGTCCCCTTTGTTGCAGCTGAATGGAGGGTTTGTACAAGCACAGGGATGCAACTTGAATCCAGGCCTGAAGCGGGCGCCAAGGGTTTGATTGCTTTATATCACATGAAAGCTCAGAGAGACGAGGTGGGAGAGCCCTCCAGTGGCTGCGTCCCCACTCTTGCCCCTGTGACAGTGTTTCCTGCACAGGCGGAAGTGGGGATTAGTTACTTTTTGCTTCATTTCATTTTTCTTCTCATTGGTTTCAAGAGATCTCCTATCTGTTTAGTTTCTTCATAGATTTTTTTTGATATTCATTTTAACCATACTTCGCAGGGGAGAAGGGAAACCAATTTTGATTTGCTCCCGGTTTGATTCCTCTGCCCTTCTGAAAACTCCGTTACAGTTGAATTTAGAGAGCTTACAAATGGTCAAGGAAAGGTCTAAAGATGATACGATTATAGGGAAATAGAGACCTATGAGAAAATTTGTTTACAGAAATTGAGTCATTTTTCATAAAGAAATGAAAGAGGAGCAGGGATGATGAACATGTGGTAGCAGAGAGTCCAGGCAACCAGCTAATGATACATAAATAGAAACAGGAAGTAGCTAAAAGTGCACGGGGTAGAAACACAAAGCCCCAGTTGTATTATTATCCCCCCAGTTAGTGAGAAATTGGAAGTGACTCCCTGGTTCTCGTATGTTGAAATAATACTATATTTCTCAATCAGAGTTTTATAATGCTTTGTTTATCATAGTCTTTGTTTCTTCTGCTAGAATACCCTTCAATATCTTATCTCCTGAGATGCTTTCATCTCTTCATAACCTGCCCCTAGTCATTATAGTAGTTTTTATTCAGATGTATTACTTCCATGGTGACTTCACAAGGACCCCGAGCTCTGTGAAAACAGGAATTATTTAAAAAATATATTTTTGTAATTGAAAGTCTCTCTAACAGTGCTTCAGGTATAATTAGTGCTCAATGAGTATTTTTTAAAATATCCTCTGAAAGAAGTTGCTGATCAGTTTGGTTTGAAGCAAAGACTAGCAGAAACGCTTAATGCAGAGATCTTTCTGGAGCATTAGGAAATGGACATGCTAGTTGGCCACATGCCTGTGCCAACCTTGAGTCTTTTCCCAGCCTTTTGCCTTTTTCCACCATTTTCTCAGCTCCTTTCAACAGTTCTAACCAGCTAGAGACTGAAGCAGGAAATGGCAACCCACTCCAGTATTCTTGCCAGGAGAATCCCAAGGACAGAGGAGCTTGGAGGGCTACAGTCCATGGGGTTGCAAAGAGTCAGACACGCCTGAGTGACTGAGCGCAGCATAAAGACAATATTAATAGTTAGCGATCAAAATAAACTCAAACCAAAGTTTTAAAACCCCAAATAATAGAGAAGAAAATGAGGACACAGAAGTGGTCCATTCACCCACATGATTCACTGACTTTTCAATAGAATCTAGGGCACCATATGGATGTGCTGAATGGACCAATTCTCTGGACAAGAAAACCAAAGCAGCCACTCTTTGTGAATCTATGGGAACAAAATATTACCAAGAATATGTTCACTGTTGGAAACTGGCCCACAGGGCCAAGAAGAGTCCATTTTCTCAGTATTCAGTTATTTTTATGACCAGCTATGATTATTTCCCATAAATAGAAATCATCAATATGAATATTCAGAATGAATTCTTATCCTAGGTACATGGAGTATGTTCTTACCTTCAGCAAAAAGTGAACCAGAAACAAAATGCTGACCCCCTTAAAGTTTGTTTTTAACACTTGCAGTGTCTCTTTTTCTCTAATTCCCATGTACTGCTTTCACTTTTTGCTTTTTGAGAGCTTGGCTGCCATGTTGAATACAGCACTCTTTCTGCATAAACAAGTTCAATTCTTAAATCCTATTGCACAAAGGAATGCTTTGTTCCTTTTTAAAGGATTTTGGGAAAATATAATAGAAATCAGGGCTTCAAGGAATGCATAAAGAGAGAAACAATATTGCATTGTAATAAGGAACCTATTCAGTAGGACTGAAATCTGAGTTGGTAGGTGACCACCTCCTCTATGTGGATAGGCGAGTCGTGGCGTTCAGCAACAGAGGAGAGCAAGCAAGATTTTGACATATTTGTTCAAGTGTAATAGTTTATTCATTTTCCTGAATAATTGGTTTCTTAAAGAAGCTTTTATTCTGAGTCTTATTGTATCCTGACCACATGAAGGGATATGAGTCCTTTAGTAAATAAATAGGCTCTGTATGTTCTAAATGAGTAGAATATTGACCTCGACTCTTCCCAGCAGTGTAGTAGAGCAGGATGGTGGAGATGACTTATGAGGCAAGTCTACCACATTAATTCAAGTGACAAACTCTTCCCTTCACAAAGAGCTTCCACATTCTCTGCCCACACAGCAAGTGTCTTCTTTTGAGTCACCAATAATACAACATTTGCTCACTTCCACACATTTAAATAACCAGTTCATAAAAAGCCTTTTAATCTGAGACATTTTTAAAATGACTGTTTTTGTGAAATTTTGCATTTTGCATTGGCCTTTTAATGACTCTTTTTACTCAAAACATTAATTTTTGAAACATTTTAATTGGAAATGAAAGTATACAAATGAAAGCAAAATATGTATGACATGGCATTACTAAAGATAGGCAATTTTGGAAATAACTTCTGACAAAATTTCATGACACTTGCAGTGATTTTGCTGTTAATAAGCTTCAAATTCTAAGTTTTCATCTTATTTTAGTGAGAGAACTACATATTTTAAAGGTGTGTTTGTGAATAGTGTGAAAGTCGCTCTTTGCGAGCCCATGAATTATACAGTCCATGGAATTCTCCAGGCCAGAATACTGGAGTGGGTAGTCTTTTCCTTCTCCAGGGATCTTCCCAACCCAGGGAGCAAACCCAGGTCTCCCTCATTGCAGGCAGATTCTTTACCAGCTGAGCCACAAGGGAAGCCCAAGAATACTGGAGTGTGTAGCCTGTCCCTTCTCCAGGGGATCTTACCAGCCCAGAAATCGAACCATGGTCTCCTGCATTGCAGGCAGATTCTTTACCAACTGAGCTATCAGGGATGCCCATTTTAAGGTATGTACGGTCTTTCAAATGATGAATAGCCAATAGTATATCATATTTATAGTTTGTTTATTTGATGCATGGCTGTAGCCTTGGAAAGCAAGGTTCTTAATGAATATTACCACTCTGCATTTCTTATAACTTTATAGCTCTGTGAGTATTGCAAGGAATTTTGAAAGCCAAGATTTCTCACCTTTGTACTTTATGATAGAATTGTAAAAGTGAGGTCGCCAGGTAGAAGTTTTATTTACCTTACCCTTAGAGGGGAAAAAATAGATAAAAATGAATAAATGGCTTATATCAACATTAGGAGCAAATTAGGAAATCAATAGATTTTTCCTGTACCTTCCAACTAGTTTTAAAATCATTCTACTTTTAAGAAAATATACCTGAAGCTGGTAATTTCTTTTTATTTAATAGGATTATACACCTGTGTAATATATTTGACTTCAGGATATCTCAGTCTCAAGAAAAGTAGATTAATTTTATGTATTTATTACTTATACCCTTCATTTTTAAAATAAAAAGTATTTAAAAGGACTTATACCATTTTTTTTAGGTAAAAAAATAGGAAAATAGGGAAATCAGTAGGAAAAGTAAAGTAAATCTGGGGATAATGTTTAAACATAGATTATATTCCATAATGTCCAATAGGCTTTGCTATAGCTTGGCTGAAAATTTGACCTCAATCTTTCTAACAGCTGACACAAACAACATTCATGTATTTTATTCCCAGTAACAGTGTAAGATTTTTCCTATGGATCCTACCATTGGTTTATATGAAATATGTACATCAAGCATCTATTTCCAAAATGACGTATTTATCAAAAAGATAATACAGTGAGAGAGAATTGTTAAATAAGAAAGCAAACTAAATTTTAGTCACAACATAACCTAAATTAGTCTTGGTCTCAGAATTTTAGGTGGGATGAAATGGCTTCCTGGCTGTGCCCAGAAAAACTGAAGAGAATATTAAAATGGACATTTCTATATTTTTGCAGTGATATTTATTAAACATTCTTCATATACCTTGAGAATATAGTGAATAATTTTTCTCTGATATATGAGCAAATTGACTGATAGGCCCATGATAAATATTCAATATAAGCTGAACATATCTAGTTATCTCTGTAAAACATATCATGGGAATGCCAGTGATGGTGGCCGACTGGGAGAACACCTAGAGACATATTTGGACCTTTTACCCTCTTCCTTGTTCCATAGATCATGCAAATATTTCTTCCCTACCTAGATGTTAGTTAAAGTAATGTTAACAGTATTTATTGAGCAACAGTTATGCACCAGGGTTTGTAGTTGCTACAGTTGATATTGGGCTTCCCGGGTGGTGTTAGTGGTAAAGAACCGACCTGCCAGTGCAGGAGACACAAGATGCAGATTGGATCCCTGGGTTGGGAAGATCAGCTGGAATAGGAAATGGCACTCCACTCCAGTATTCTTGCCTGGAAAATGCCGTGGGCAGAGGAGCTAGGTGGGCTACAGTCCATGGGGCCCCAAAGAGTCGGACATGACTGAGAGACTGCACACACACAGAGTTGATATTAAGAAGAAATCCATAATTTCACAGTATATATAATATAGTAAAGGGCCAAATAAACTGAAGACTGTAATATACAATCTACCTAAGAAAGGCCATGAAGAAGTACCAACCATGTCTGATGAAGTGAAAAAGAGGGACGGTGGCCCCTCTTGAAGGGATAGGTACAGGTTTTTTGGAAAATATGGTATTTGAGATGGGTTTTGATGAATGGGTATGATTGGGACGAGTGGAGAAGACATTCCTTGCAGAGAGAATGCCATGAGTAGAAGCCCTGAGGTGGCACTTAGTTCCACTCACATCCTTCATATTCTGTCCCCAACCGCCCAGAGATGCAGCAATTATAGGGAGTCATTAGATCTCTCATTTCTGCAGCTTTTGACTGCATCTCAACCCCTCCACTTTTAAATATTTCCTGTCTCCTATCTCTCTCATCCTGGTTTCATCACCGAAGCCTTATTTCTGCAGCACTCATTTAAACTGACAACTTGTTTGGTCTGCATGACTTTCCTCCATAGCAACTCTGAGGGATGATCTGGCTCAGATGATTTTCTTAGTTGCATGCCAGCTACCCATAGATAAGATTACAAGGAATACTTCTTCTTCCTAGGCCCTTCCCTCCCTTCCCTCTGAATTGGGCATCTAACGTACCCTACACTAGACTCCAGGGCCCCGATTCTCTGCTTATTTGGGGGGCAGGATCAGATCAGGAGAAAATGCTAATGTCACAGGAACTGCAAGTAATCTGGTTTACTAGGAATAGGAGATGCACTCACGTGATTGGTAGAGCAGAGTGGGGAGAGACAGATAATCTAGGCTTATATGGTGGGAGTCTCTGACATGCTGAGAACATTTGATTTGATTTGATAAGAAAAGGGAATTCAGTGGAGATATGGAGCAGGTTTTCAGTTTGCATTTGTTTCTTTCTGGTGTGTGTGTGTGTGTGTGTGTGTGTGTGTGTGTGTGTGTGTGTGTGTGTGTGTGTGTGTGTGTGTGTGTGTGTGTGTCTGTGTGTGTGTCTGTGTGTGTGTCTGTGTGTGTGTCTGTGTGTGTGTCTGTGTGTGTGTGTGTCTGTGTGTGTGTGTGTGTGTGTGTGATACCTTCTCATAGGAAAAGGGATGGCATCTATTAGATTCTCTCTATGGTGTCATTCACAACTGTGTGCACCCAAGAAAGGCTTCGTAGAGATGAGGGTGGTGATGGAATTTGGAAAAGTTTGTCAGACCATAATGCTTTTCAGAATATCATCTTCATAAAAGGATCAAGCATCCTTGAGAAGAAACTGTATTGCTTAGAAAAGAGTAAGTGGACCATGCCAGTAAAAATGGAAATATGTATTTAGCCTGTAGAAGTCTTTAGTTTTAACTGGCAGAGACTGGATGGAAAGTGAAACAAATCTCAGTTTCATGCTCTGCTGACAGCAGAGATGTGGTTCACTTAGCTTCTAGCCGAGTGTTTAAGTGATATTGAAACACTTCCAGTTTACAGTACATTTGGCAGCTCTCTGTTGAATAATCTTTTTTATGTGTATTCTGTTTGGAAGTGAATGTATACCAGTTATTTTAAGTAGTATTTTTTAATCTGTTGCTGTGTTAATTATAGCAAAGACAGCAGCAACACAGTCATGGACTGATGTGAATGTTTTATTCAATGAACCAAAGAAATATCCACCAGGGCTGTATAGAAATTGCAGTGGACTGAAAATAATCAAATATGAATGGGTTTAGGTAGCCAATGGCACTGACAGCTTATGAAGCTGAACGCTAGATTTTTTTTTTTCTCCTGCTGCAGTTTGTGTGAGAGTCACTGAAGAAAGAACCCCTTGGTGTGATTATGTTTTCTTGTGGAATGTAACTAATTTCACAGTGGAATAATTTTGACAAGAGTTCTTAGTTCCCTTCCATATGTTTTATTTCATTTTCTAGAAAAGGGGTCCTTGCCCTGGCACATTTGAATGCTGTTGAGCACCATAGGAAAGCTGTTTATTTTGGTGCAATTATCAGTGGCAAAAAGAGAGAAAAAAAAGATAAAAACAAAAGGGGAAGGTGAGTCTGGGTGAATTGCTCTTGAACAGTTGCATGCTAGCACAGAGGCCTCGAATCTGAACAAAGCAATGGGACATCACGGCTCCTCATTAAAGTCTGAAACAAAGAGGAAATTACAGGTGAACGTGTGTGGGATTCCACACCTTCCACCCCCTGCTGAACAACTGGACATTAACCTTTGTTCTCATTGCGCTTTCTTTCAACACAGTGTTACTGTGTTTCATTCAATCTCAGAAACACTTGAGAAGCAATAGAATGGGAATAAGTGGCTGATCCTAGAAAGTTAAAGTTTCTTTTCTTTCTATAAAAATATACCATAAAATTTGTATTTAGGATATGCAAGGAGGGAAATAAGGAACAGAGGTAGTACTAATTGATGTTGGATTCTTTGAAGGGCAAGTCTCTTATTTCCTTGAATTTTTCTATTTATTGACTTCAAGGCTATCATTTCTAAATAGATTTCTGGGACAAGGAATCTTGGCACAAAATCTTCAATGTGTTCCAAGAGGCTTTACTCTGGCACATTACCCAGTAGAAATATGTGGAAATGATATAAACAAATAATTCATTAAAAAGATGATATGCTTAACTCTTAAAACTATGAAATGGTACTCAATCTTAATCATAAAAGAAGACATACAAATTAGTATTGCACTGAAATAACATCTCTTACCTATTAAGATTGACTAAGATACCTAAGTTTGTTAATACTGTGTTACCAAGAAGGGGGGGCAGGTAAGCACTTCACATATTGCTTGAGAATGTATGCATTCCTACAACACAAATATTCAGGACCATTGAAAATGTTTATCAAAATTTCACACTCTTTTACAGAAGAATTCCAGTTTATTCTGTAGATATAATAGTATGTATGTATAAAAGTATGTTGTTAGACTATTAATTGTTTCATTGCTTAAAATAGCAAGTTAGAAATGCCTTCAATTTCCATCAATAAGAGAGAAGTAAAATATACTATTTATAGCTCTGCAGTAAAATACTATCCCTGGAGAAGGAAATGGCAACCCACTCCAGTATTCTTGCCTAGAAAATCCTGTGGACAGAGGAGCCTGTCCATGGGGCTTGCAAAGAGTCCATGGGGTTGCAAAGAGTCAGACACGACTTAGTGACTAAGCAATAAAATAGTCCACATAAACAGAATATGAGAGAATGATGCCATATTCTATGTGTTAGTAGGAAAATACCCTCTCCCCAAAACACCCCATTAAGTGGGGAAAAAAAAACAACAACATGCAAAACATACTGTGTTGTATGCCACCACTTGTGTAAAACCAGACAAAAATTATACTTGTCTTTGCTTATTTATATATCTGTGGAAACAGAAAAAAATCATCCAATGGGAAAAAATGGATGACAGAAACAGTGGTATAAAGGAGACTCGTCGCTGTTGTTCAGTTGCTGAGTCGTGTCTGACTCTCTGCGACCCTGTGAACTGCAGCACATCCGGCTTCCCTGTCCTTCACCATCTCCCTGGACAGTATGAAGAGGCAAAGGAGGCTTCGGTGCATGCCTGTTTATGTTTTTGGCTCTTGAACCCTGTGAATGCATTATCTGTTTGAAAAACTAAAAGTTTTTTTTTTTTTTTTTAAAGAGGCGAGAACAAGTCATTCCAGCCTGGATGGTCAGAAAAGACTTTAGAAAGGAAGTGGTGTTTCAGGTGAATCTTGGAAGATAAGAAGTTTAAGCAGAGAGAAAGCAAGAAAAGAACATCATGAGCAAATGCTCAGAAGTAGGAAAATCTGTGGAGGGTCAGCAAAGCCATACAATGGCACTGAGAAGGAAGCTTCAAAGAGCCAAGAAGAGAGCAGTGATATATAAAACAAAGGAAATGGAAGGTTCAGGAAGGAGGGCTTGGATATTAGCATCAGGAGCCACAGAGAGGTCACTGGGGCTGCTGCCCCCTGCAGTTTGTCTGTGGTTGATTCCACTTTCAGCCTGACTTTTAGTTGCTGGATTCTGTGGTGAAGGGTGTTGGCTTTCTTTCTAGTTTCATGAACCAGTCATCTGCAGATTGTTTTCTATAAATGCATCTCTTTGTTAGAGATCTGTGTAATAAAAAAGTAACAGGAGGCATGACAGACGACTTCAAGAGTTGTAAAATCTATTTTCTGAGAGAAATTGCACATGCTGAGCAACTGGTGGAGATTACAAAGCAGTCTGATTTTTCTCAGCACTCAGTTTATTAATATACTTCATAGTACTTGTTGATTGGTCATTAAATGAAGTGACATGTGTATTATCATAGTGTGCAGTATATTTAATGGGTAGTGATGAAGATGATGGCATAATCATGACGACAGTGATAAGGATAATCTTGAATGGGAAGTTTCCCCCTAGTTTTGGCTTTTCTCTCTGACACCAGTTTCTCCCTGTGTTTCCTTTTGGTTTTGGGTAAGTGATGTGGCAGTAATAAAATTGCCTGGGGTCCCTAAAGGGCTTCATGGATTTATGCTGGAAAAAAGGAGTAGGACATATCAGCATAATAATTACCCAGGACTGGGTGATGCAGACAGAAGGAAAAAGAGCATGAACAAAACTGTTGTCTCCTGAAAGGGACTGATGTGTTCTAGTGTCAGGAGTGGGAAGAGTTGCTGCGTCAGTGACCTGGTCATTACCTTGGTGGGTGACATTGGCCTGATCTTTTCACCTCTCTCAACCTCAGTTTTTAAAATTGAAGTATAGTTGATTTACAATGTTGTGCAGCTTTCTGGTGTACAGAAAGTGATTCAGTTATACACATACACACACATGTATATATAGGTATATGTGTATATATTTTCATATTCTTTTCCCTTATGGGCCATTACAAAGTATTGAGTATAGTTCCTTGTGCTATACAATAGGTCTTTGTTGGTTATGTATTTTATATATGAAAGTGAATGTTGCTCAGTCATGTCCAACCCTTTGCAACCCTGTGGACTGCAGCCCACCAGGCTCCTCTGTCCTTGGAATTCTTCAGGCAAGAATACTGGGGTGGGTTGCCATCCCCTTCTCCAGTGGATCTTCCCAACCCTGGGATCGAACTGGGATCTCCTTCATTGCAGGCCGATTCTTTACAGCTGAGCTACCAATATACTTGTATAATTTATTCCTTTGTAAAATGAAAGTGGATAAGATCTATGGTTTTTAGTTTTTCCCTTAACAGTACCATTTTATTTTCCCAAGAGAAACTGCTGTAAAGACCAGTGATGAAAGCAGGCAGGGGAATCACGCTTCTCTCACCTTTGAGTAGCCTTTGAATGAAGCATTGTAATCCATTTGTAAAGGATGGAATCAAATCATCTTCTGGTGCCTTCAAGGTCTAGTTTTTAAATTATCCGTTACTTTAATATTCTAAGAGTACTAAAAATATGAATAGCATCAGTTCAGTTCAGTTCAGGAGCTCAGTTGTGTCCAACTCTTTGTGACCCCATGAATCACAGCATGCCAGGCCTCCCTGTCCATCACCAACTCCCGGGGTTTACTCAAACTCATGCCCATCGAGTCGGTGATGCCATCCAGCCATCTCATCCTCTGTTGTCCCCTTCCCTTCCTGCCCCCAATCCCTCCCAGCATCAGGGTCTTTTCCAATGAGTCAACTCTTCTCATGAGGTGGCCAAAGTACTGGAGTTTCAGCTTCAGCATCTATCCTTCCAATGAACACCCAGGACTGATCTCCTTTAGGATAGACTGGTTGGATCTCCTTGCAGTCCAGGGGACTCTCAAGAGTCTTCTCCAACACCACAGTTCAAAAGCATCAATTTTTCGGCGCTCAGCTTTCTTCACTGTCCAACTGTCACATCCATACATGACCACTGGAAAAACCGTAGCCTTGACCAGACGGAGCTTTGTTGGCAAAGTAATGTCTCTGCTTTTTAATATGCTGTCTAGGTTGGTCATAACTTTCCTTCCAAGGAGTAAGTGTCTTTTAATTTCATGGCTGCAGTCACCATCTGCAGTGATTTTGGAGCCTCAAAAAAATAAAGTCTGACACTGTTTCCACTGTCTCCCCATCTATTTCCCATGAATAGCATAAAATGGGGTAATTCTAAGACCCCATTTTAAACATTCTGAATGTTTACCTTCATCTTAGTACTTTTGCAATTTTTCATTGTAATAAAGCCATTTACCTGAATGTCCTGATGGTTTAGGACATTCTAGTGAACTTACTGAGATATCTATCTACCAATGTGAGAATCTTGTAACTAAAAGGTGTGTGTGTGCACCCATGTACACACGCTTAGTTGCTCAGTCGCTCAGTCATGTCTGACCCTTTGTGACGCCATGGGCTGTAGCCCACCATGCTTCTCTGTCCATGGAACTCTCCAGGCAAGAATACTGGAGTGTGTAGCCATTACTTTCTCCAACTAAAAGGTATATGGGCTGAAATTATGTATTATATAGATTCCAAAGGCAAAGATAATTTTTAGTGATTTAAAACAGTATCACCTTTATATCAAATTGTATTTATTGGAATTATATCTTTCTCCTATATTATTCTCATATATCTATAGGATGATCAATTATTTTAGAACAGAGGAGTAATGTATCAGAAGTTAATTTTCCTTATAGTGTCACTAGCTCTTAATCCCCAGTTGATAATGGTACATGCACATTGAAAGATCATGAAATCCAAAGTTTAGTGTTGTCATAATTTGACCTAAACTTTTAGGCAATACTTGATGAATTCCAAGTTAATTTATTGTAGAGAAATGTACCACTCAAACAGTTAATGGATCCCTATTTCTAAACCTTATATGGTATTTAATTCAAAGTTGGTAAGCCAGCTTCTCGCTTACTAGAAAGATAGGTTGATGTCACCTAACTGGAATCAATCCATAGTCTTAGGACGTTTGCCAGAATGGATTATTTAAGAGAAGAACTCATGGTGCTCAGTGCCCAGTTTATTCAGTGAAATTGACTGAAAAGGATTAATTGCTGGGGGCTGAGGCTTGTGGTGGCTTTCTGAGGGATATACATATACATATCAGCAGCACGTTTTATCTTGGGCTGGGGAGTCAAGGAAGTGCCCTGTGTGTGTGTGTGCTTAGGACAGACTCCTGTTGCTAAAATATTGTCATGTTGCATAGTCCTTGTTGTTCTTAGTAAATATTGTGCATTATTGGCATGTGATCCAGAAAACAGGCTGGATAAGAAGGAAGGGAAAGGAAGAATGATATTAATAGCCTCCACAGGGGATTTATTTAAAGCCTGCCATCTTGTCAACATTGTTTCAATATGACAGCTGAGGCTTTAGCCAAGGATTGAACATCTGACCCCATTTGGCTCCTCACTTGAAGCTGTGTCTTAGTCTAAATGGAAGGGCTGACTCTCTGAGAAGCCATAGCTTGAATCTGAGTTTGGTTCATCACCAAGTTCATGATGATTATCTGAAACTTGTTTGAACCTCAGGGGAGAATAAAATTGAACTGAAAGTCTCACCAGAGTGGATTTTGCCAGTGATTTTTTTGGCTTTCAACTTTTCTTAGAAATGACATGAAAGCAGCTGCTGTTTTCTGGCCATTTGAGACTGGGTGGTGGATTCCAAATACATCATATGCCACACTGGTGTTAATCCATCAGGGAAAGAAATTTATTTAATTGTTGTTGAAATGATAAATAGGACATGGAATTAAGTCTCAGGTTTAAACATGGTTTTAAATTGTGTTACTCTAGCTGACAGATATTGTCGTTTACAACAGTTTATTTCAGCCTCAAGAGACTGAGAGTTTTCCTACTAAAAATTTCAACAACTAGGATTAGTCAGAACTCTCAGAGATAGTAAGAATGCAAACTGGAGTTAGACCTCGATTTAAATTTTGGCTTTACTAACTTCTTAGGGATGAAACCAAAAGCATGTTATTAGCCTCTCTGAACTCCTACCTACTCTTCTTTGAAACAGTGCTGGCAGTGCCTTCTCTGCAGGTGAAACATAGTGTCCAGATCATAGTAAGTTCTCTGGAAATATTAACTACTTTTATGCTAGCAGAGCACACAGTAGACACGTAATCTGTGCAATTAACCTACAAACATTTTTAGTCACATTTCCCACCATCCCTTTGAAAGCAAGGTGTTTTATTGAAAACAATAATGAAGGCGATGCGGTGATGACTTTGGGGGGATTATTATACTGTATATTGCCATTATCCATTATATAAACATTATAAATATTTGTAAGACAGGAATTATGTCCTTTTATTTCACTACATATTATTGGCATTTGCTTGTTTTGTTTATTTTCCTTTAAAAAACCCGCCATGCTTCTGTACTCCAACAGCCAATATTTCAACAGTTTTTAAGGAGCAACAATTCTATTCAGAATGATAAGAAATGAGAGGTTTTGTTTCGATTGGAGATTATAATTTAAGGAGTTTTGCTCCTAAAATGCTTGCCTTCCTAAGTGGAGGGACATGATCATTCTTTAAATTGTAAACAACAATGTCAGGAGTGAGTGATCGTCCTTAGCTGGCTGCAGAATTTGCACTAATATTGAGCTGGTATAAAGTGGCAATCGAGGACCAAAATATTTTAACTGGTTTGTGACATCTCACCTGCACTGTGTAGGCAACTTTTCTTCCTACATGTTTGTCTGGTGATACAGAGTACCTGATGTAACCAAATCAATGGTGAAATCAGAGCGGATTAGTGTTTTGGTTCATGACCATTCACATGGTCTGTTTAGCACATGATGATGCCAAAATTTACGCCTATGAATCTGTATTGAAATTAATAGTTCTCAGTACAAGTTTAAAATTTCTAAAAGCTCTTCAGTTTAATCGTATGGCTCTGTCAATGACATGAGGAGGCAGCAAATATTCTAAGTAAATAACATTATTTTGCTATTTTGGGGGGAGGCCACGGAATTTGAGCTGTTACATAGAATGTGCAAGGCTTCCCTGGTGGCTCAGTGGTAAAGAACTCACAAGCAATGCAGGAGATATGAGACTGGAGTTTGGTCTCTGGGTCAGGAAGATCCCCTGGAGGAGGAAATGGTGACCCACTCCAGTATTCCTGCCTGGGAAATCCTGTGGACAGAGAAGCCTAGTGGGTCACCGTCTGTGGGATCACAAGAGTCAGACATGACTGAGTGACTAAAGAACAAAGAACATGGGATATGCAAAGCTATAGTGCCTGATTTCTTGCATAGCTGGTACAAAATTAATTCCAAGACTGACATTTTCAAAATAGAACAAAGTTATCATTGAAATAATAGCTTCTCGTGGAGGTTACTTTGAGTAAAAACACTCATTTGAATGATAGGTAGTTTTAACACTTAAATAATGCTGTCTCCTTGTAGTCGCGTATCATGCTGTTTTGTTTAAGAACAGTCTCTTTCCTGAATACTAGCCCTGTGCTGCCCATTTTCCCTGTGTTCTCTAAGCAACTGAAAATTTCAAAATAATAATTTAAAATTTTTAAGTTCTGTACCAAAAGAAAACCACCTGTTACTAGTAGCCAGTGACTTATGTTGTCCTAGTCACCCTTAAACACCAGTCAGCTTTCATTGAAAAAGAACACAATGGATGCCTTTACTGTTTCTAGTCCTCAACCAATAGGCGCTTAATTTCTTTCAAAGAAAAAAACGAGCATTTTCCCCCCAATATTAAGTAGTTGAGTCTGTAAGTAATCAAAGCAGCCAGTTCAGGAACAAAAGACAGTTGCTTATGATCCAGTCCATTTACTAATTGCAGAGACTTATTTTCTAAACTGTATCAGAGGGAATAATATTAGAGCTGATCATCATGAGTAGGTCTATAATAAGGATGGTGCTACAGTATTTCACACATGTGTTTGTAAAACTCAAAATAAGGCTGATATCTTTCCAGTTCTATGTATGTTGCCGTAGATTCAACTCCAGTCTCTCATATTACATTTTCTTTTTTAAAATTGTGTGTTCTTCATAATTATGAAAATCAGAGTTACCGTTTCTTGCTGAAATTTTTCACATGGTAGGCTGTCCTCTGGGTTCAGTGCATGCTCTTCCCTTAAAAAAAAAAAATCATAGAATACTTGAATCTATTCATTCCTCTAACCTCTGTGAATGTTTCTATCTCCCTGATGTTTCGAGAAGTATAAACTTACCAGAGAGGTTTGTCAAATGTGTAGTCATTCCAGTGGCTCCTGGATTATCTAAATTTCCCCCTAAAGAGATAACTAGATTCAATAGGAAAATCATTTCATTGCTCTTAACCATCACACAAAGGCCAGTGATGTTCCTGCTCTTTTTAACAGAACAATTACCTTGCTGTTAACTATTTCTTTTAATCCCATCATGAGATGTTTAAAAAATAATTGTTCTACTTGGTCTTTTTGTAACTGTGTTTTCTGATCACTTCTTCATCAGTGCTATTTTCTTTTTAACTGGAATGAGGTTGATTTACAGTGTTGTATTGCTTTCTATTGTACAACAAAGTGAATCAGTTGGGTGTGTGTGTTTATATATGTTTATGTATGTGTGTGTGTTTTTTTCCTCTATGACTTATTACAGGATTTTTTGTTTTTATTTATTTTTATTGTAACACAGATGATTTACAATGTTGTTAGTTTTAGGTAAACAGCGAAGTGAATCAGTTATATGTATATCCACTCTGTTTTTGTTTTTGTTATTCCATGTAGGGTAATAAGGAATATTGAATAGATTTTGTGCTGTACAGAAGGTTCTTATTATCTATTTTATATTACAGGATAGTGAATATAGTTTCCTGTGCTATATAGTTGGACCTTTTTTTATCTGTTTTATGCAGAATAGTTTGTATCTGCTACCAGTGCTGTTTTGAATACTGCTTCAATCAACTAAGAATGGCAGGGTACTTGGAAAGTTAGAAAACAATGGAGGTAACAGATTTAATGATAAAAATAAAACACAGTGGACATTTTATTCTTTCTGGCCTTTATTCATGTATGTGGTCCCATCCCAAAGGGGCTTTATTTTCTTTCTCAGTAAATGATAGAGTTGACAGAGAATGCTGTAATTCGGAGTCCGCTAAAGTTAATCTTAATAATTTAATCAGTTCTGTTTTCAGCAGTAGGTTTTGGGTTTCAAATCTCTGCCGAGCTTTTAAGCTTACTCTCATGGTTCCTTGAGCACACACCACACAGATCTTGTCCTCTATGAGCTACTATGAACTAAATTGAAATGGTCACAGAGAGTGAAAAACCCCTGGCCTGCATTTTTGTAATGTTGTTTCTCCTAAATGCATCCTGTTAATGGTAGGGAGTGCTTCAGACCTCTTTTTCATTCTTCATGTTCCAGTAATTCTTTCTTCCATTTTTCTATTATTAACATGTGCTGAGGAGTAGTGCTTTCAGGTGGTATACTGTATTATTCTATTTAACCGGCAGCCTTGGTGTTCCTGTCTCCCTTGATCCTCCCTCCTTGCAGGAGTTCTATTTCTCATCTGATCTCACACGAGGATGAAGAGATGGTTGCCTCCCTGGGCTTTTCAGAGTCTTTTAATGACTCTTACGTTGTTCAAAGACTTCTCTCTCCAACCTGGAGTCTTTAGAAATCATGATTTCTTTTTTTTTTTCTTTTTTGGGTTTTGAGCTAATAGGCGTTGCTTGGAAAGTTACATTTCCTAGTCTAAAACTGGAAAAGTGACAAGCCTCATATCAGCTTTATAGTCACTATTTCTTAGAAGATGGATCATCATAGAACATGGGACAATATTTAGTTTAGAAAGAAAACCTAAACAAATTTTGTCCCAGATATTAAGCCAAATAAATAAAGGAAGCATGACAAGTTGAGGTGAAAGAGTGTTTTCCAGTTTAGAAAAAGTGATTCATAATCTAGGTCTGTGGAAATCTCTTTTAACGTAGTGCAGAGGCCAGAAAATATACATTCATTTCTCTACCACAGGAATGCTATATGATTGGAAAGGCAGAGTAATTTGGGGGAGAAATAAATCACTTTAGTTATATTTGTGCTTTGTTCTCATGAACCATTTCCCTTTGCCACCAAAGGGCTACTTACTAACCTAGTCTCTGAAATTTTGAGGTGCCCTAGAACCCTGTTTTCTGTAAACAACTATAATACTCTCTGGTATACTGTGCCTGAAATGAAATTTCAACAACTGAACATCCAATCTTAAGATCTTGGGAGGGGATGATAATAAACAGCATTGATGATTGTTTGATTTCCTGCAGCTATTTTCACATAAGGTAGCGCTCAACACTCAGCTCCATGAGGTGCGTTTAACTGAGCTCCACTTGTAATCAATGCAGGCCCTTAATTTATTGAAACTAATTCTGAAATCATGGTACCATACATACTGTCTACTATAGAAATAATTGATAAACATTAATTGCAGGAAAGAGAGGAGCCATTTGCTTCAAAGAGCCCATCAGCAAGCTGTCCTTCCTGTTTTATCAGTAAGCAATGCTGAGAGCAAATAACAGATGGAACTGTCCCTCGGTGGCAGCGCAGAGCACTCGTGAAATATAGCACAATCTTCCTCCAGTGTGTTATGTTTTTAACAGTGGAAGATCAGAAGCAGGCAAGGTGTGGGCTAGGATGAATGACTGCCTCTGATGAAACATCCTTTTCTTCTAGGAAGATTCCTGTAGCAGATTGGGCTTTGGCAGTCCATCTCTGTGGCTTGATAGGGTGTCATTGCAGAATGCATCTGGAAGATTCTGTGGAACAGGGACAAACCTCAGAAGACCAAGGTGAATCTAAGGTCTGATCTGTGCTCTCGTGTGCTCTCAATGGGTGGTTAAATTCTAGTTCCTTTAAGTAGCCATCAAAGAACCGCAAAACCAAAGAGAAAGCTGCCCCAGACACTGAAATTTGGTGCTTACTTGCCATCTGTCACAATCATTTCATCCTCTGCAATATTTTATTTCTACTTAACATGACTACAGGAAGGTATTTGTGTCTTTTATGTGTGTGGGTGTGCGGCTAACATCCTCTCCTGCGTCTGTTGTTTGTATAATCGTGCTGAAGGCTGTTACCATGGCTGGGGAAGCTGGATTTAGTGTATACATTTTTTTCCCTAATGGAAAATTCTGTCAGCCCAACTTCAGTGACTGTTTGGTAACAGCTTTGTAGTCAGTCAGACAGGAAGTGGGCCTCAATTCCATGAGCAGGTAATTTATTCAAGCCTAGTTTATGATTCCTTTTCATAGTAGCTTTTCTAAATGGTTTCCAGTGACCCCCCTGCCCACTTCTAATGCTGCCTCATCCCTTCAGCCCTGATCACTGCTCATACCTCCTATTTAAGTAAACAGATCAGGTCTCACTGAGAGAACTCATTTAGTAAGCAACTGCAACTTGCTCCTCTGACTCACAATGTCCCTGAATTTATTTTTTCATGTCCCCCAGTTTTAGTGAGAGAATTATCCTCATCCTTTAGGATGTTAATCCAAACACATGTGTTATTAATTTTGCCAATTTTACTCATTCTTATTCCCTTAAATACTAAAATGTTCAGCCTTTTCCTCTTAAAGGCATCCCTTGGATTGACTTGCATTTAGCTCTTATAAAGGAAAAGAAAACATTTCTTCCAAAACTACATTGCCTGTCAAGCTACTGTCGCTTTTATTCTTGCAGAGGTTCTTGAAAGATTAGCCTCAGCTTCTGTCATCTTTCCTCTTCATTTACTTTGCTCTATATTGTAATCTCATTTTCTGCTCTCCGTTCTTTGAAACTATTCTATAAAAGTGCACAATTTCTATGTACTGAATACAGTTGTCATGGTTTTGGACCATTCAGCATCTGAGCACTCTTTCTCTCAGGGGTGAATTCTTGAATTTCCACATTTTGGTAAAAGGCAGGGTTCATGTTTAAGGTTGAAGAGATACAGCTAGAGACAGGCATGCAGTCTTGGTTTGGCAGTTGGATGGTTCTGCCTGGGGATGGAGGAGAAATTATAAACAGAGGCGGCAGCAGCAGCCACAGAGCCTGGAGCAGAGGTGATGGTGCTGGCCATCAAATCTGTTCTATCCCAAACTCGGCATTTTCTCTGCGGTGTTTTCTGGTTGACTCATCTCTTTTGGGTCCTTTCTACTTTCTGAGCCTGGTTTTTCAAGTTTCACACCATTCTTTGAGCTAATTAATATCTTTTCTGTAGATGTCTTCTGTTCCTTCATTGAAGCATATTTGGTTTATGTCCCTTTGACTTAAAAGACCTCACTGATAACAAATAATGGTACTTGGGAATGGGTTTAATGGAATGGAGCCTTTGGGGGAGTGGAGTGTAGAGTGAGGGTGTGGGGCTTATTAGCAAATGGTGCCTGAAACTGATGAATCCCATTTGTCTTCGGAGACAAGGACCCTGGCAGCTCGTCACATGCAGTGGTGAAGAGCTAATTGAACACAGCCTTTGTCCTCTGGAATGAAAGACTCCCTTGGAATGAAATGTCTGTTCAAGGAAAGGCTTTAGGGAAACCATATTGCCGCTGTCACTAACCAGCTAAAATAAAAGATTATAGGGATACCAGGAATGTTTTGAGAACACTGACTAGCTGGAAAAGGTAAATGATAAATTTCTCCCCTTAAATTCTTGATTGTGGCAAAGGCTGGATCTCAGGAATTCTAACAATGCTCAAAGAGTCTCTCCATTCTCTCAGCTTCTTTCAACTTCCATGCACTTGAAAATGAAACTCGGGTTTGATATGGTTGCTGAATCATAATACCAATTAACTTAATATCCTGCTGGTCTTTTTATATGGAAGTGAAAGCACCGGTCAGAATTAGACCATGTTGTCTGATTCTAAAGACTCACAATGCCATGAACCCCTAGCCTTTTCCCTGTGCTTCAGTGGTCTCTTGGGGCTGGCTCTTTGTGGCTGGTGGTGATGGTGGTTTAGATGCTCAGTCGTTTCTGGCTCTTGTAACCCCACAGACTGTAGCCCGTCAGGCTCCTCTGTCCATGGGATTATGTGGGACAGTTGCATTTACTTTTTCCCAGCTCTGTTCTCTGTGGCCTCGTGGACAACTTGATGCCAACTGTGGTGCTACAGTTTTGGAGTCCCTCTCCCCCTTTTGCTGGAGTTGGTTGTTCATTTACCAGTACATGACTGTTCTTGGGATTTCAGAAGTACTTCTGCCTTGTTAGGGCCGTCTCTTCTTGCTTGGAGACTGTATTGGTTTTTCTCTGGGGCTGACTTTGCAGGGGAGTTCCAACTTACAGACCTCCTGTTATCCCCAAATTTCCAATCAACATGTCCCAGGGGAGTTGATTGCATTGTAAAACCTGACTGAAGAAGTTTTATCCTTTTATGTTTTTTTGACAAAGTTTTTGACCAAACTTGGGGCTACATGTGAGAAAAACGGTAACTAATATGAGTGATTAACGTTGAACAGGTAAAGCATAGTTTTTCAAAGAAATGATTGTGTCAGTCTGTGCTGGCAGGCATGTGTTTGATCTTTGGAGCATTTGCTGGACTATAATCTGGATTCAGGGGAGGGCTAGGTTGGTGAAGCTGAGATTCTGGAAATCCCTTAAATAACACAGAGAAGGTTGGCAAGTGACTTTGGGGTAAAGTAATCATATACAAATTACATTCACTCTAATTTGTCCCCCAAGAGGCTCTGAAAAAGGTCTTAAGAAATGTGTTGGTGAGGGGAGTGACACCAGTTTTGAAAAGAGTTTGTGCTGTGGCTCTTTCTAGGCAGAGGATGCTGGTGACTGATGCTTCAGTTGAAATTGTTTCCTTGATAGAGATGAGGAGGAGACTCTTGTAGGGCATCCGAGGTCATGTGACAGCATTCAAAGGTGAAATTGTTTTGGCTTACTATAATGGGCAGCGGGGCAAGCTCATCGGTCAGAATATTGTGAACTACAGGAATCTTTGGTCATGGTTGGTGGATCATTGGGTCCCTGGATTGAAATAGGAGATGGTACCTTAGTCCTTCTTGACTTGCATTATGGAAAACATTCTACAACTGGGAAGTACAGGTCTGACATGGACTATCATTACAGGGAGTTTCCCATTTTCACCCAATTCTTAGATTTGTCCCCATAATCATAATTCCTTGATGATAGACTGCAATACTATCACTCCTAGCCTTTCTTGCCTTCACCAAAGGGTCTGTGGCTATTTCCTATAGAGCTCTTAATTTGGTTACCTATTCTTTGTCATGGATTTATTCAGAATGGCTGGGAGGTGCTGTCATTTTGGAAAATGAATTCCAAAGAACTATGGCTCTTTTATACCAGTGATCTAGCAAACATTAAGAATAGCAGTGTTACATTGTGAGGGTAATGTGCTTTCAGGGGTCAGCGTTCACATAAACATTTTCAGGTACCAAATATTATTGTTTCGACTTTGTGACAAAAATAGACTGCTTGCATTTCAGGTCATGCTGATACAAACACTTCCTAGAATCTGGCTACACAGACATTTCATGCTAGGTATTATCTACATGTGAATAGAATAGAAAGGAGCTGCAAATTCCATACAGTAAACATCTATATCCTAAGCATGCCCTGGGAAAGGGAAAAAAATGGCTTTGGGATATTGTTAAACCCTGATGCTGAGTTACCCAATTCCTGGAGACTGAGAAAACTGTTGTGATCTACTGATCAGAACAGCAAATTGTACTCCAGATTATGAATTGAGTTTTGATTGGCGCGTGACTCTAGGTGGTCTAGTCTTCTGGTTATTTTTCTGACTACCTGACTGGAATAGGTCTCTTAAGCAACTGGCGGGAACCCCCGCTGGGTCCCTGTGCCATATTTAGGGCTATTACAATTGGAAATGCCACTCTTCTGGAGTTGCTCCTAGCTACCAGAGAACTAAAGTCCAAAGTGATATTGCATCCAGAGTTGAATCATGAAAATGAAACATCATTATGAAAGATGGAGAGTTGATGATTCTTTACATGTCTCTTTTTAGGCCTGTCTAGAAGATGTACAGGCTTAGAAGACATGGAGATACATTGAGGGATTATAAATTATACCCAATTGTCCATTGAACACACATTTATTTAGTACCAACCAGGACTCATGCTCTGTGCTAGATGTCAGGGGTACATTGATGAGCAAATCCTGACGAGTCTTTCTTTTGTGGCACGGATATTTTGGTGCTCAAGATAACTGAGCATTGCTCATTATAATTGAGCAATTATTGCTCAAGATAATTCTAAGTGCTTGTGTTACAGGGGAGCCCTTTGTGTGTATGTGTGTTCAGAGGGACTTTGGAGGAGGGAGCAGGAAAGGTAAGGAAGTCCTTCTTTAGTAAGTTACACTTAGATGTCCTCGGGAGCAGAGGTAGGTGGTGTTAATAGCTTTGCAAAATCGGGGCAGGGGGAGCTAACACCACAGACAGCAGGAGAGAAGTGTGTGCTTGGGGAACTGAATGAAGGGCAGTGTGGCTAGAGTGATGAGTGTGTAGGGCAAAGTGCCAAGAGAGGAGGCTGCAGTGTAGACAGGGGACGAAACTTGCCGGATTTGCTCTTACCCGACTATCCATGAAGTCAAGTGCATGGTTATTAGTAGACACAATGTCATGATCAGATATTTAAAAGACTTCATTGACTGCCGTAGGGGTCTGAACAGAGAGTGGTAGGATATCACTGAACTGTTGCAGCAATCCCAGTGAGCGTCTGTGGTATCGACGTAGAAATCAAGTGGTGAATTTGTGAGATATTCTAGGAAGTGCTATTAATAGGATTGGTGATGGGCTGTTGATGATGGATTGAATATTGGGCACCCAGCAGTAGGAAACATAAAACAATACTTTCATATTTCTAGCTGGTATAGCAGAAAATATTTCTCTATCTCTGTATATCTGTGCATGCTCAGTCGCTTCAGTCATGTCCAGCTCTTTGCGACCCAGTGGATTGTAGCTTCCCAGGCTTCCCTTTCCATGGAATTTTCCAGGCTAGAATTCTGGAGTGGGTTGCCATGCCCTCCTCCACCAGGGGATCTTCCCGATCCAGAGATTGAACCCGAGTCTCCTGCGTCTCCTGCATTGCAGGTGGATTCTTTACCACTGAGCCACCAGGGAAGCCTGTATCTATCTATCTGTCTAATCTGAGCTGACTGGAGTGGGTCTCATTTTGGGCTCATTTGTTTCACTATAATCTGGACGCACTGGAAAATATGTCTATCCATACATCACTGAAGGATAATAAAATGGGGGCAGTGATAGGTTCATTCTTGGACCTGTAGCGATTGAGGGGTGTGACGGATTTATGTAAAGATGTTGAGTGAAAAATTAGTCACAAGGTTGAAGGAGAACAGGTTTGGTGTTGAAGTAAATCATAAATATGGGGGTCACTGGTCCGTAGATGGGGAGTGAGGCCAGAGATGTGGAGAAATGCAGCGTAGTAAGAGAAAAGCCTGACAATGTGCCCTGAAGGACTTCAGCAGATAAGGTGCTGGTCCCCCCGGGATGTGGTGAGTACAGTACAATGCACCTAGCCATGATTCATTAAAGGTTTATGGGCTTAAGAAATAAAACTGATGGAAAAGGAGAGTACCTAAGGAGGCCCTGTCATTTCTGCAAGCTTACTCTAAAATAGTAAAAATAATGGTAAAGTTTCACTCAGATCCTCTGGTTCTAATAATGTCGGTGACTAAGTATTTGATCTATTGATTCAAATAAAGTATAAAGCATTTCTCATTTATCTAGTGACTTTCTGATACTCCAGTTTACTCTTATCCCCATATCTTGCGTGTCTTTTACAGTCCTTAGAAACCTCTGCTTTATATTTTAACTGCTGATCTAGGAAATTTCCCAAGCTTGGGAAATCTGGCAGAGAAAACCCTTGTTTTTTTACCTTTCTGTTCACAATGCTGGGGGTGTGCCTCCTAGATAGTATATGGTCTGTCTCTTCTAACCCTTAATGTTTTTTCTTTAGAATGTGTTTCAATCCTGATGTAAGAAATATATACATTTTATATTTGCAAATCGGCAACAATTTAAATGCAAACCTCCCTTTTTATTATTCCGCTTAAAAGTAAGCATCGGGTTCCATACATTAAGAAGCTAATGGTGTTCTTCGTGTATTTCAGATGGTCCCATTTTTCTTTCCTGACTAGAAAAATGCATTTCCAAAACTTGACCACTGGGGGGAAGCATAGTGCAAAGTTAGCCTTTAGTTTATCCTTCATGTACCAGGTAGTGGAGACTCGGTAAAACCTCCTGGTCAAAGAGTGTTGTGCCTTTAATGTAAGCACAGCTTTTGTCTGTCTGTCCATCTGTCTGTCAGTCTGTTTTTTCTTTGTCAAATTCTTTCCTTTTCCTCTTTCTCCAGGGTTCTTGGTGAGTTAAAACTCTTATTTTGAAACTTCCAGAAGCTTAATTAATAAACATGAAAACTGAGTGGAAGCTGGCACAATGCCCTTTTCTGGCTCAACCACATGGGCTTGCTAGGGTAATTGTAGTTATTTACATTTGGCATCCAACTGACACCAGAAGCAACATTGCCTCTTTTTTTTCCCCTATGAGTACTGAAGCTATTAAATTAAACAGGTTAATGTGGCTACAGCATTTCGCCCCCTACTATCCCCACAGCTATAGTAAATCTGCCACCTGTTTATTTCCATAAAAATTCAATTACAGCACCACCAGTTCTTCTTCTTATGCAAGCAATTAACTTCAGGCAGTTTCAGGCCCCAGAGAAAGGCCAGGCTGGCCAACTCCTTTTTTTCCCTCTTTGCTGCCTTTAGCCGACAGTGGTTTCTTTTGCTAAGTGACTATGCACCTCCACACCAGTGAAAAATGAAAGGATAGGCTAGACTGCTGTGCACTGTCATGCCCGTGAAAAAGCAGAAACTGAAAAATCACAAACAAACCTTCTGCCTCCCCCTGTCCAAGCAGTGGGGGAGCCTTAGAGGCCAGAGAAGTGAACAGCAAGCCCACAGCCAGGGTCACAGAGATGCTCCAGCGTGGCTGAAAAACACACCAAAATGAAGAAGGAATTGCTTTAAAAATTGTTGGTTTTCTTTTTCTTCATCTTTGTAAAAAATGTGGCTGGGTAGAGAAAGGTTGGTAAAATGCCATAGTGTCCTGGTTAAAGCAAAACATGATTATGAAGCGAGAAAACCGTATCCGTCTATGTTCCCCAACAATGGTGACAGAATCAAAGGCTTCTAAAGCAGCTGCGTTGCTTTTCCCCCTTAAGAGGAATGGATCCTTAATACCACCTGGAAGATACTGACTTTTACCTTTTTTAATGCTTAGTTCTTTTTATCATATGTTTTTCTCTTTTCTCAATAGTTTACCCTATTAAAAATTAAAATTCTGAATCTTACATGGAATGATTTCCAAGTGGTTTACTAATTACTAGACAGCAGGTGAGTTACTTGCTTCCCATGAATCCCTTTAAAACATCGACACTGCCTTTGTTTGAATAAATACTATTTACAGTAAATGTGTAAACACCGTCTTAAGAGTGAATGAGGCTGAAAAGTTCATAAATTATATCATGCCTAGGTTTCAGGATAAAACAGATGCTTCTCCTTAAGTGAGTTCATACAACTACTACTGAAGTGCAGTTGTTAATAAATTCAGAGAATGATAGAGCATTAGAAAAGAAATAGATAGGGTGTAAGTGGATGATAGAACCCAAGGTGGCTCTGAGCTCCTACCTAGGGCAGGTGGCTGAGGTCGGGGAGAGGGGGAGAGGGGGTATCAGATGACTCCTTCTGCCTGTCAGTTGGTCCCTGAGCAATAATTACTCAGGTATGTTGCTGGACTGGCATAGATGTCACATGTTAGCCCTTTCTAATATGCTCCCAGAGGATAAAGTGAGTGTGTAAATATCTCTGTCCTTCCTCCTACATCTTGAAGGTGCCCTGTGTCAGCCAGCATTAGTACGCTGCTGGGGTAGAAGGATGTAATAAAGTGGGCTTTGAAGGCAGCATGTCACAGGAAAAAGATACAGCCTAATTAAATTTAATCTTCTTTTAAATGGTTACTCAAAGGGGAGACTCTATTAGAAGTTCAAAAAGGCATATATAAGTTCTCCCCAGGCAAGTCCAGGCTTCCTTGGTGACTGAGTGGTAAAGAATCTGCCTGCAGTGAAGGAGACTCAGGTTCAGTCCCTGGGTCAGGAAGATCCCCTGGGCAGGAAAGGGCAACCCTCTCCAGTGTTCTTGCCTGAAAAGGTGAAAGTCGCTCAGTTGTGTCCGACTCTTTGCGACCCCATGGACTATCCAATCCTTGGAATTCTCCAAGCCTAGGCCAGAATTCTTGGCTAGGAGCAATTAAACAACAGCAGGCAAATGCACACAGGTGGAAGAGTGCAGATTTTAGAGCCTACGTTATATCTTGATTGGGATGGCGGGACTTTAATGAGGAAAGACCAGTATTCTGTGGTCCTGAGAGCACATCCTCTGCTATCAAATGGGTTCAACTTCATGGTCTTGAAAACTGTACTTTTCCTGTCTTCAAATGTTCTCATGAGTCCTTCTCTCTTCAGTTCAAAGGAGAAATTAAAAGGGATTCTAAGTGTTTATTCTTTATCCTAGATGTTGGGCAGATGCCTAATTTCCACTGCTTCCTTACCTCCTGAAGAGTTTCAGGCTTTTTGCTTCTGCCAAAATGGAGCAAACATACAGCTTGGTACTTTGAAGTCTGAGTTAAAGCAAAACTAAATGGACCATGTTTATCTGATCAATTAAGGCATTGCCTACATCCTTAAAACTGATGTTTCTCATTTAGGCGGCATTCTATACAATCCTCAGGAAATTAACAACAGAGATTGAGTTTGGGGAATGGGGGTCATTATACAAAGAAATGCAGGAAGTGTGTGGGAGAATTTGACTCCACTCCAACATAAGCTTCATAAACTGACTGGGCTAGTATAAACTAAAGAATGTCTTTGTAGAAGTGGGCCTGTAGAAAAATATTAATGGCAGTTCCCAAAATAGAATTTTGATTTAAAACTCCCATTATGTAAAGTGATCTACTAGATTTAAGAGTCTTCAGCATGATGGATGTTTAGAATGACGAAAACCTCATCTTTTTCTCAGAGATTTAGCATGTGTTCAGTTCAGTTTAACCACAGTTCAACAGGGCATGCTCTAGAAACAGCACAATGTTAAACAGAGTACTGGGTTTAGAAAAATAAGAAGAGCATAAATTAAAAGTCACAAACTTCCCAGGTAGCTGAGATGGTAAAGAATGTGGCTGCCAATGCAGGAGACCCGGGTTGGATCTGTGGATTGGGGAGATTCCCTAGAGAAGGGAATGGCTACCCACTCCAGTGTTCTTGCCTGGAGAATTCCATGGACAGAGGAGCCTGGTGGGTTACAGTCCATGGGGTTGTAAAGAGGTGGACATGACTAAGCGACTTACGCTTTGACTTCACTTTCTCTAGACGTTGACAGTTTTTCCCTTTTGAAAGCCAAACTGATCACCACCAATTAATTAGAATGATACAAAGTGGTGGGGAATTGAACCCGCAGGCTGCCCCTCATCAACATCCTGTCCCATTCTTCTCAGAAACAGTTTGAAGTAGTACTTATTGGGCTTCCTTTCCAGCTGTCACAGGACCTAGACACGTGACCTATTCCAGATAGACAGTTCTCTATCTCATCAGAAACCCACGTAGATTCCTTAAATCCTTGGTTTGAGTGAGCTCCATCTTTCCAGTTGGTGCCAACAGATGTATGTGTTTTTCCATGTTTGGCAGATTCTATGAAGATTGCCTTCCAAATTCCAAGGTTTGTTTCCAGAACTGTGGCTTGGCAGGAAAACTAACACATAATCTTCAGGTATAGGTTTTTTGAGGTTTTCTGTCGGATATTAATACTATAGGTTTAAAGGCAACCTGCAGTTTTATAAAATGACTTCCTCAGGTGCCATGTTTTAAGCCCTTATACTTGCCAGCTATAAAGGGGGAATTGGTAATGGGGAGGCAAAGATAAAGCTATTAAACTCTTTGACCCATATGTGCTATATGTGCTCAGTCATGTCTGACTTTGTGAACCCATGGACTGTAGCCCGCCAGGCTCCTCTGTTCATAGGGATTCTCCAGGCAAGAATACTGGAGTAGGTTGCTGTGTCTGCCTCCAGGGGATCTTCCCAACCCAGGGATGGAACCTAGGTCTGCCGCATTGCAGGTAGATTCTTTACCGTCTGAGCCACCAGGGAAGCTCCTTTGACCCATATTCCCCCCTAAAAATTGCCTTCTACCTGCCAGGTTTACTTTTCCATATGATTTATCTTGTGCATCTGACACTCCCACCAAAGCAGAAGATGCCTGTTCAGATTTTTAATTAAATTGTAATAACTCTTTGACTTGACTATATACTATATATAATATACATTATTATATGTTATGGTTTTATATTACATTCTGTGTGTGTACTCAGTCGTGTTCAGCTCTTTGTGACCCCATGGACTATAGCCCACCAGGCTCCTCTGTCCATGGGATTTTCCAAGCAGGATTACTGGAGTGGGTTGCCATTTCCTTTTCCAGGGGATCTTCCTGACCCAGGGATTGAAACCATGTTTCTTGTGTCTCCTGCATTTCCAGGCAGATTCTTTATATCTGGGCCACCTGGGAAGCCCTTATATTACATTATATGTTAATATATACCAGAGATGATAATTTGTGAAGACTTTGGTTTAGTTCAGTCACTCAGTTGTGTCTGACTCTTTTTGACCCCATGGACTGCAATATGCCAGGCTTCCCTGTCCATCACCAACTCCCGGAGTTTACTTAAACCCATGTCCATTGAATCGGTGATGCTATCCAACCATATCATCCTCTGTCATCCCCTTCTCCCCCCACCTTCAATCTTTCCCAGCACCAGGGTCTTTTCCAATGAGTCATTTCTTTGCATCAGGTGGCCAAAGTATTGGAGCTTCAGCATCAGTCCTTCCAAAGGACTGATTTCCTTTAGGATTGGCTGGTTTGATCTCCTTGAAGTTCAAGGGACTCGTCTCCAACACCACAGTTCAAAAGCATCTTCTTCGGCACACAGCTTTCTTTATAGTCCAACTCTCACATTCATACGTGACTTCTGGAAAAACCATAACTTTGACTAGATGGACCTTTATAGGCAAAGTAATGTCTCTGCTTTTTAATATGCTGTCTAGGTTGGTCATAGCTTTTCCAAGACTTTTGTAGGCACCTGCAGAAAATCTGCTCTAGGGAAAACTTTTAAGTTTTTCTAGGGAAAACTTTTAAGTTTTTCTAGGGAAAACTTTTAAGATGGTACATTTCTTGACAAAGAGCTGAGTCATTTTAATGGAAAAGTTATTTCTCATTGTATTATATTTACATATAAAATTTTATTTCACTAAATGAAATAAATGGAAAAGTTTAGTCAAGTGTAGAAAGCAAAGTCAAGTCAAAGTGTAGAAAGTAAACTCAAAGTTTAAGTTTCTTAGTCGTGTCCAACTCTCTGCGACCCCATGGACTGTAGCCCACTAGGCTAGCTCACTTTGTGAGCTTCCTCTGACCAATGTCAAATCTGAGGATCTTTAATCATGCTGTCACATGAAGAGCAAGGAACTTATTTGGATATTATCCCTCCTGTCACTCTCTGGAGAATTTATGACAGGAACATAATACATGACTGCATGATACATAACACGTGACTCTTCTTTAATCAGAACTGGACTCTGTGGAAGGGAACCGTTTGCAGGTTATCACTGAAGAGCTCAGTATGAACCCTTGTTCAGTATTGCTTATAGTGCCTTAAGCCAGAACCACTGGGAGAATTAGGTCAGTACAAATGCTTTAGAGACTAATAAAATCACGGTTTGGAGTTGCCTGACTTCATCTCATGTTAAATGATAATTTAAGGCTTATTGAACTTCTGAGTTCAATTTCTGTGTATTTTTGAGAAGACACTGACAAACATCCTCCTATATGTAAAGTTGGTGTAACTGGCTCCACTTTCCAAATTTCTTCTTTCTGTTGTTTGTTTTGGTATCTGTCAACCTTGAAGCAAGTTCAGTGCTATCTTGTGTTTCCAACTACTACTGTCCTTTTCCCTCTTACTCTGTAAGTCATTACTGGAAGGTATATATATTATGAAAATTAAAGACATCATGCAACTTTCAAATTTCATTCCAAAAAATCATGCTTAGACATCTCTTCCCAAATACTCGCCTCTCTCTCACAAAACATTCCTCATCCTTTTTTGAAGGCAGTTTATGTGTAAGAAGAGTTGCACAGTAAAAAAAATGAACTTTATTTTTTTCAAGTGCAAGTAAATTTCGTTGATCGTATTATGACAATGTATTGTTTTATTTGGCTTGAATGGACAATACTATCAGAAACAATGCCTTACAATGAATCAACCTGGCATTAACATCACTCTATTTCATAACATTCACTAAAATAAGTCATTTCATTTGGTTACTTTTAGACACATTGTGTAAATAATCCTAGCAGATGCCCCAGTAAGTTTATTCAAACAAAGTTTTATATAATTTCATTAATGAGAATTTTCTATTGGTTATTTTAAGCAACTGTTAAAATTTTTTTGAAAACTTTACAAGTGAAACCATTTAGGTTAAATCTTCTTAAACCATCTGTGATAAAGAACTATTTTGTTGTTGTAGTTCTTATTGTATATTTAATTTTCATGCAGTCACATTCTAATATGTTTGTAGAATGCACTGATTGTGTGCTTGGGTGGCATGCCAATATCAAATTATTATATGGCTCTTAGTGTTCATGACTAATTTCTGAATTCATATCACTGTGGGCTGGTAGAAATTTCCAGACCACCATCTGTCCCTGGGGCACATTTGAATGGCACTGATGGAGGCTCTTACCTGTGGTGTAGAACTTTTGGGGGTTTGATCAACAGGTTGTTATTTTACTATAGCAAATTGTAATATATATTCAGAAAAGATTCATTTCCCCTAAAGGGAAACTTTTAGTCCTGCTTTCTAAAAGTAAGATATTCATCTATGGAGGATGACATTATGGATTTGTAAATCATTGTCAACACTGCCCTTCACTAGTCTGTGGTTTTTTATACCACAGAACATGGTGCTTATAACCCAGTGCTTTGCAGAGAATATAACCTTGAAATCCAACTCCTCTTAAAACTCTGTATGGAAGAAATTATTACATCCTCTAGATATCCTTCAGATATTCCAGGTTGCAGTTGAAGATATATCTGCTTATTTGTTTTTAGCTTGAATTGAGCCAAAGCAGTGAATATCTTGAGGTTGTGAATCACAGTGCCTTGACTTCTGGTGGAATCATTGAACTGCAAGAATTATAAATCATGCTGTTGGCTTTTCTTGAGAGATGATATTAAAAATTACTAAACTCAAATATTACATTCTCTTCAGGAATTTGGGGGAACATTTTCTGTTTAGTATTTGATATTAGAAAAGTTGGACTTCCCAAGTGTCACTAGTGGCAAAGAATCCGCCTGCCAGTGTAGAAGAACTAAGAGAGCTGGGTTCAATCCCTGGATCGGGAAGGTTCTGTGGAGGAGGAAATGGCACCCCACTCCAGAATTCTTGCCTGAAGAATCCCATGGACAGAGGAGCCTGGTAGGCTACTGTCCATGTGGTCACAAAGAATCAGACATGCCTGAGTGTCTGCCCACACATTAGAAAATTCATGTTGGTAATCAAGTTTATTTCATGTTTGTAGAGAAGTCCCTCTTTGCAAGGTACTTTTTTTTTTTTTTCAAGGCCCAATGTACCTCACCTGAAAACGAGAGTGAATTGTTAATCTAGTACAGGCTCAGATGTTACTAGAGAAAGTAAGTTCAAGTTCATATAAGTGCCTCTTGTATGCTGGGCCTGATATTGTGCTCAGTTGTGTCTCCCTATTTGTGACCCCATGGACTGTAACCCACCAGACTACTCTGTCCGTGGAATTGTCCAGGCAAGAATACCGGAGTGGGTTGTTTTCTTCTTCCAAGGGATCTTTATGACCAAGGGATCGTGTCTTCTGTGTCTCCTGCATTGGCAGGCGGATTCTTTACCACTGAGTTACTTGGGAAGCCTTGGTGTGGTATTAAGTTGGAGCATCCCAGCTGGTGCTAGTGGTATAGAGTCCTCCTGCCAGTGCAGGAGACACAAGAGATGCTGGGTCGGGAAGATCCCTTGGAGAAGGAAATGGCAACCCACTCCAGTATTCTTGCCTGGAAAATTACATTGTCAGAGGAGCCTGATGGGCTATATACAGTCTGTGGGGTTGCAAAGGATCGGGCTTGATTGAGCCCACACACACAATTCAATGATGAATAAACCAGAATTTTCTTGCTGTTGTTGTTTTGTTTTGCTCTCAAAGAGTAAAGAGTTAGTGGGGAGACAGCCATATAGTCAACAATCAAACCCATAAATGGAAACACATGACAGTGATGAATACTCTAAAAGAAAGGTATATTGTTAAATGTGATTTTAATTGTTGTATTATTCTGTCAAAAGAGATGTATGTTCCTCTCCTCTGTGCCTTGTTCTGTGCTACTAGCTAATGATAGTAGTTTTTTTTTTTTTTTTTATAGTGTGGTTCTATTTATATAAAAAAGGAAAAGAGAAAAAAGCAACTGTGAAGCAAAATTATAAATTTACACACACACATAGATGGATAGAGACAGCACCAGATACCTCTGGTAGGGGAATTAAAGTCACTGGGGAGGGATGGCTGTTTTTTTTTTTAAAAGAATGTATTTGTGTAATACTTATATAAAATCAGTTTTAAAGAATTATGCATGTCCTATTATATTCTAACCCTGTGCTGTACATGGTATATATCCCTTACTAACCCACACAACTCTGAGATTAGAAGTATTCATTCATTCATTCAGCAAACCTTTACAGAGTACCTCCTGCACGGCAAGCCCTGGGGGCAGAGGTGCCCAGAGGGCCTGTGCTGAACAAGCTCGGGTTGGGCAGAAGCAGAAAACAAACTGGTGAGTGGGGTTCCATGAAGATGAGACGCACACAGGACAGCAGAGTACAGCCAAAGCCTACAAACAGCGCAGGGACCTAAGCTTGAGGGGCGGGAATGGTGGCAGGGGAGGTGGGCGGGGATGGGGTGGTTAAGTGATGCTGAAGGTCCCGGGTCCAGTGAGTAGACAAGTTGGCACCGGGACTCACTTCCAGGAAGGCGAAGGCTGTGTTGCCTCCCTTTTCCAGCGTGCCAGCCACTCGTCCCGCTTGCGCTTGCTGATGTAGTAGGGGTCCCCCGCCTGGAAGGTGAGCCGCGGCATGGGCCGCTGGCGGAGGCTGGACTCCCAGCCCAGGCCACCCCGCAGCCGGCCCCGGGAGCCCTCCATTTTCATGGATTCGATGTTGGTCTCCTTCTGTTCTTTGCTACCAGAGCTGAGATCCAATTTCAGGGCTCCTGACTCCCAAAGCCGGCTATTTCCTTTTTACATCGCACCGCCCTGAGGCTCCCCTCTTCCTCCTTCCCCAGCCCCCATGCTCCCCGAAACAGAACTACTTTTCCTCATGCGGTTTCCAACTGGCTTCTTTCTAGTAGTTTGTTTTAATACATAGGCATGCAGTTCATCTCTTTGATATTAACATTCCATGTTATGTCATGAGGGTCTGAGAAGAGAGACAGTGCTTCTGCAGGGAGACAGTTGATGCACTAATGAATTATACAGACTTGGCTAATGTGTGTGATTTTTCGCCTTGCATGGCTGTGATGTTGCTCAAGCGAGTAGTCGTGGGGTTGATGGTGGAGAGGTTCGGTGGTTACTTCAAAGAGAATAGTGGTGCCAAGCTTTGTGATCCCCTCTTTGAGGGTCAGGGCCAGCACTCTTAATAGACCAAGACTACAGAGCCATCTCCTAGAGCTTAGAGGTCCATATGGACATGGAAAAGCTCTGGCTAGAGTCAGGAAAGATACATCACAAAATAAGTTTGTCTTCAACTGTAACTGCAGACCACAAGGTTGTTTTTGTTGTTCAGCCCCTCAGTCATGTCTGACTCTCTGCAACCCCATGGACAGCAACACGCCGGGCTTTCCTGTCCTTCACTATCTTCCCAGAGTTTGCTCAAACTCATGTCCATTGAATCGATGATGCCATCTAGCCGTCTCATTCCTCTGTCGCTCCCTTCTTCTCCTGCCCTCAGTCTTTCTCAGCATCAGAGTCTTTTCTAATGAGTCAGGTCTTCGCATCAGGTGGCCAAAGTACTGGAGCTTCTGCTTCGGCATCAGTCCTTCCAATGAATATTCAGGGTTGATTTCCTTTAGGATTGATTGGTTTGATCTCCTTGCTGTCGAAGGGACTCTTGGGAGTCTTCTCGAGCACCACAGTTCAAAAGCATCAGTTTTTTGGTGCTTAACCTTCTTTATGATCCAGCTCTCACATGTGTACATGACCACTGGAAAAACCATAGCTTTGACTAGATGGACTTTTGTCGACCTCAAGGGGGGCCAGGATAAATGCTGACAGATTTCTTTTGTGGGAAGATGTTGAGTTATGGATTATTATTTCTGAACCTTGGTAGGCAGCATCAGACTCATTGCTGATGAATCTGCTTATCTTCATCTTACTGAGAATCTTGTTAGCTTTTTGCATTTAACCTGTTTTTTGACCCTGGCCAGGGGAATGGTGAAGTCAGGTCATGCTAGAAGCAGTGCTATCAAAGATGGGAAGAAAATTTTATGCTGATACTCAAGTGGTCAAGGTTATTCAGTATCTGGGAATTAAGTGCTGAAGAACGGAAAGATGAGGGCAGAGCATCTGACCGAGACAGTTGCAACTCTCGGCCTCTAATATCTCGTGTTTTGGAAACATCAAGGGTAACAGCATAAAGACAATCTGGGGCTTCCTCAAGGTTTATAGAAAAGCAACAAGCAGCACCACTATCTGCTAATGAGAATTAAGAATCATAGCTTTAAAGAAACTTTAATCCTTTTCTTGTTAAAATTAAAATATATGTTATAACAGTTGATGAAAAAGTTTTTGAGGGAATGAAAGTGGGCTAGTAAATAATCTCCACTGACTCCAAATTTGTTAAAGTATTGCCCAAGAAGCACAAAGGCCTTATTCAGTTTGCATCCTTGGGGATTCAGCAATTTATCGTTGTGGATTTGCCTTCTTCTATCTTTTACCAAGAAGAGTAGAAACTCTCCTTTCACATTCAGCTATTAACTACAAAGGTTCTATTGCTTTCCCTTAAAATGTAACCTTTTGAACTGCAAGCCATGGTTGTAAGCAAGGCTTATAAAACATATATGTGAGGAAATTGTATTTATTCACTTACCTTTATAGGCTATATTTGTCATTGGTAATTGAATATTCTCACTAACCTTGTGATAATTAACCCACAGGCTATGACCTCATGGCCTTGCTTTACTTAATCTACTAATATAAAAATGGTGTAAAATTTCTTATCAGTCAGAGGATACCTTGGACCTTGGGCATGTTTTTCTTTTCTCCTTCTGATCCTATAGGAGAGTAGGCAGAGACTGAGACTCCCAAAATAGCCACTCCTATTTTTTCCTTAGCAACAAAATTCCAAGTTTATTTAATGTATCAATGAGCCTAGCTGTCTAGGAACCATTTGTGTTTTCTAAATATCATTAACAAGTAGGGACTATTATTTGCCTCTTGACCTATCAAAGACTTGCATGCTTTCGTTAAACTTTGGAAATATTTAAAGCGTTACAGTCATTTCAAGGGATGATAATATATTTTTCAAGCCCCACAATGCCTGATATAAGTTTTTGATTTGTCCTGGCTTCTGAATGAAATCTATGGATCTGAACTAAGCCACAAAAGAAAATTGTGAAATAAAGCATATTGGACTTTACTGTTTTACTACTTTAATTTACCAAGGAGATACAGCTTTTATTTGGCACTTTAATGTCTGTATGGTAAAAGGGAATAGTGGATTCCATTATTTAAATGGAAAACGGTAATACAGAACAGTGTTCATTATGTTCAAATTTGGGAAAATGTGCCATTCTTACATTTGGAATATGATGGCCATTTGGGTGCCTGAATATCTGTTATTTTGGCCTGTTGGTTATCTGTCCCCCTCCTTTGCAAATAAAGCACTCCTATTTTGTTTTATTGAGCCATCCTTCTCCAGTTCTCAGGCCAAGGGTTTGGGAGTGTTTGATTTTCTCTCTGTGGGGCTGGGGAAAGTCTAAGTCCTGGCCAATCTGAGTCACAGGGTTTTTGTTTCAGGGATAGGCATGTGACAATGAGCCTTCAGATCAGCTGTCTTTCAGGATGAATAGGTGGAAGGCTGTACACACCGAGACAATATTGGTTCTCTGTTCAGTAGTGTGGAAGGAGCCTGCCTGGGAATTAAGCCCATACAAAGGTTAGCAGGACTGAAAGATGGAGGTCAGCCAGATCTGACGTCATACAGCACGTGTCTGAAGCGGCGCCACATCTTGATTTTTCAGTTATGTGAAACAATAAATTCCTTTCCTTGCTTCAGCTTCATTTGGGGGTGGTGTTCTGTTCCTCATAACAGAAAGAACCAACATGTGGTGCTCACTGTCTGACTCTTTCTTGTGAACCACATTGGACTGCGGAGCTGGGAACAGTTTGTGATGAGAAGCGAATTGCGAGAGAATTTAATCTAGTAGTAAATGTGTTCCAGAGTTAATGTTTGGTAGTTGTTCTGACCTACTTAGTAATTCCCCACTCTGCTAGGCTTTGGAAGCTGCAGAAAGAGCTCTTCTCTTGAAAGAGACACCATTTCCCTGGTTGAAACTTGGCTTTATTTTTAGGTATAGGTTAAAAGTGAATAAAAATGAGAGGGTGTGAGAGAGACTCTGGCATGCTGGACTCTTTTCGGGCCACACACGTGTTCACTAATTTTCAGCCCCTCCAAGGGAGGAGAAGGCATTAGTGTGATTATCGGTGGGCAGACTGGTAGCTAGACCACACTATTGTGTGGATGGCGTGACCAAGCCCGGAAACCCTGCATGTGTCTGGGCGCAGTCTGGTGTCTCTTCTGTTCCTGGTCTCGGGCACCTGTGGGTCTGTTGGAGTGAAGGCTCTTCCTGGTCATGGTAATGTCTTCTGCTGTTTGTCCCTCTTTGTCCTTCTCCTTCTCGTCCTTTCTCAGTCACGCACAGGTGTACTGTTCTTAAGACTCTAGATTCACAGACTAGATGGTTCTGCTTGGAGCACTGAGACCATGTACCCTAACTCGGAATTTACCATAGTTCTGAAATTTAAGCTTGCACAACTTTGAATGCACAACTTTCATTTGCATTGTGTTGTTATTTATGCGAATGAGAAACAGTATATATAAACAGTAAGGTAAATAATAAATATATTTTCTTTCTGTATCATCTGTCAGGAAGCTCAAAGCCATATGTGTGTCTTAACTTGTGTGTATGTGAGGAACCCTTCGGCTTTCTTAATCTGTATTTGTAAGGCTGCACGCAGGTGTCACTGGGCTGCATTCTTATCTGGAAGCTTGACTGGGGGAATCCATAGCCATGGTCATCCAAGTTGTTGGAAGAATTCATTTCCATGTAGCTACATGACCAAGAGCCTGGGTATTTTGCTGCCAGCCAGCCAGAGGCTGTCCTTAACTCCTTGAGGTTGCCAGCAATTCTCTTGCATATGGTCCTCTCCATAGGTAGTTTCAAATATGACTGCTTCTTAGGAGGGCAGCAGGGCAGTTTCTCATTCCAGTCTTCTAAGATTGAATCTTATGTAACACAGTGTGATCATGGGAGTGACATCCCGTAATTTTGCTGTATACTGAAACTTACTCAAGGGATGGATATCATATTAACATTGCCATATTCAGTTGGCCAGAAGAGAGTCACAGGTTCTATCCACATTCAAAGGGAGGGGGAGGTGCAGAGTGTAACACAAAGAGGTGAAGATCATGGGGACTGTCTTGGAATTTTGCCTGCTGTTTTTCCCAAAGTGTGGTTCACTGAAGGTTACTGCCATAGGTTTTAAGTTTGTATTCATCAAGAATCTTTTCCAAGTAACAGAATGCAAGTGACAAGAGACTGATTCAAACAATCTGAAGAAAATTTTAAAACATGACATTATTTTCTTATAGAAGAGCAAATTTGAGTGTTAGGCAGACAGGGTCACGATGCAGTTAGGACCAAGGAGAACTCTGCTTCAGTAAAGCCATGGTAGAGTAAATAAAGAGCACATCAGAAACGAGAAGTTATGAGCATTGAACAGCACTCAGGGAAAGATCTGCTAAGGTAATCAGCCATAATACAGGACATGCTAGGGTTAGGGTCAAAGGAATCCACTTGAATTCTCTGTGACTGACATCATATCTGAAGACTATTCCATGTCTCATTCATGCAGGATGAGAAAGGAGGCTTATGTCCTGCCAACTGTTACATTCTTCTATACCACACAATATTGTCTCTCATACCTTTTGGCATTTGTAATTTATTGTAACTTTTTCTCCTATAGAAACCTTTGCTCATCTCATCCCTGTCTACTATGCACCTGTAAAACTCCTATTCATTTTTCCATAATTTAATTCAATAACTCTAAGAGGACCTCTCTCATCCCCTGCTAGCCATCTAGGTAGATTTGGGGGCCACACCCCTTGTGCCCCTAATTTGGGAGATCCTATTACTAAACTTAGCTGAGTCCCCATGACAAACCCCTTCTTCCTTCAGACTTTTAGACTGTCATGAACATTTAACACGGTTTTTGCCAATGTATATTGTCACCTTGCTTATTTAACTTATATGCAGAGTACATCATGTGAAATGCTGGCTGGGCTGGCTGAAGCACAAGCGGGAATCAAGAGAGAACTATTAATCGAGAGGTTAATTTAATTAATTGAGAGATTATATTAAATAATATCAAGAGAAATATCAATAACCTCAGGTATGCAGATGACACCACCCTTATGGCAGAAAGTGAAGAAGAGCTAAAGAGCCACTTGATGAAAGAGAAAGAGGAGAGTGAAAAAGTTGGCCTAAAAGTCTACATTCAGAAAACTGAGATCATGGCATCATTTCCTTCTCCAGGGGATCGTCCCAACCCAGGGATTGAACTCAGGTCTCCTGCACTATAGGCAGACGCTTTGCCATCTGAGCCACCAGGGAAGTCCCCTGGTCCCATCACTTCATAGCAAATAGATGGAGAAACAGTGGAAACAGTGTCAGACTTTATTTTTTTGGGCTCCAAAATCACTGCAGATGGTGATTGCAGCCATGAAATTAAAAGACACTTACTCCTTGGAAGGAAAGTTATGACCAACCTAGACAGCATATTAAAAAGCAGAGACATTACTTTGCTAACAAACGTTCATCTAGTCAAAGCTATGGTTTTTCCAGTGGTCATGTATGGATGTGAGAGTTGGACTATAAAGAAAGCTGAGCACCAAAGAATTGATGCTTTTGAACTGTGGTGTTGGAGAAGACTCTTGAGAGCCCCTTGGACTGCAAGGAGATTCAACCTAAATCCTAAAGGAAATCAATTCTTAATATTCATTGGAAGGACTGATGCTGATGCTGAAACTCGAATACTTTGGCCACCTGATGTGAAGAACTGACTCATTTGAAAAGACCCTGACGCTGAGAAAGATTGAAGGTGGGAGAAGAAGGGGATGACAGAGAATGAGATGGTTGGATGGCATCACCAACTCAATGGACATGAATTTGAGCAGGTTTCCAGGAGTTGGTAATGGACAGGGAAGTCTGGTGTGCTGCAGTCCATGGAGTTTCAGAGTCGGACATGACGCTGTGACTCAACTGAACTGAACTTGCCAATGAAACATAAATGACATTTTGATGTGGGGGAAGCTATTGTTTTCTTGACACAGGAGTCCTGCCTTTTCTCACCCTATCCTTCCCTGATGTTAAATAACAGAAATAATGCCTGAGGCCCCACCATCAGTCTTATGGCTATTGTAGAAATGACCCAGACTCTTAAAGATAAATGCTCTCTTGATATCTTTTAGTTGATGAGTCAGCCTAGCAACCAACTTCCTCCTACTATACTTCTCATATGTACAACAAAACAAAAACTAACCTTTAGTTGTTTAAGCCATTATACTTCATTTTTTAAACCTGCAATCTAGTAAGATCCTAAGGGTTTCCCTGGTGGCTCAGCTGGTAAAGAACCTGTCTGCCAATGCAGGATATGATCCCTGAGTCAGGAAGATCCCCAAGAGAAGGAAATGACAACTCACTCCAGGATTCTTGCCTGTAAAATTTCATGGACAGAGGAGCCTGGTGGGCTACAGTCCATGGGGTCGCAAAGAGTCAGACACAACTGAGCATGCATACACACAATAAGATCCTAAATGAAATATATTTTTCTGTGTATCTAGATGGTAGCATTGATTATAGAGCAGGCAGTTATTTATGTAATTTTCTACCTAACCTCTGGCACCATGAATGAACTCCTTCATATAATAAAGTTTTTATTATTCCTATCCTGCATCTGTATGCTTAGATGAGTACCTAGCACATAGTAAATGTTCAGCAACTACGTCTTAAATGTTTTATCTTCCAAATTTTAATAGCTTATTTGGAGAGAATATTGTTTTCCTGATAATCAATGAAAAATTTCTAGTGGTATAATTTATCTAGACTTTCAGTTATTGATTTATTTTATTCAGCATGTTATCAGTTGTTTAGAAATACAGGGAAGGTACAGGAATAAATCTATAGGGTTGCAAACTAGCTATAGCTGAACTATTGGATGATAAAAACAGTATTCAAAATGAAATAGTAAAAAGGTTGGGGAGAGTCTTTATTCTAAGTGTAGTAAAACTCAATAGGAATAAATGAACTTAGCACTTAGATACAAAAACAAAAATCAACCCTCAAACATTCAATTTTGGATTCAGAGTCAATCAAAAGCAAAAACTAACAAACCCAAACCCAACTCATTTGCAGAATACAAGACATGTCTAAGTTAACACCAGATGAGAAAGCACTGACAGAATGAAGAATATTTAACTTACAGAAGATGATTCTTGTAGATATGGAAAGGATGGGGAGAGAAAGTGTTTATATCATGTGACATATTTGAAGCATTTTCTTTTAGGAGATAAGTTAGATTTATTTGATATAGTTTCAAAGGGACTAAGAGGAAAATTTGAAACCAAGTGTGGGAGTTTCAGGTTGAGAAATTGGATCTCAGCTTGAGGAAGATGCTAGTGATACAACATTTCCTAAAGTGAACTTGCCTGGCTTGTGAGACCCAGAGCTGTGCTGACTGACCTGAATTGCCATGTAACAGTCTGTTAAGGAGAATGACAAAGTTTTCTGCTTTGGTTAGAATTTGACTAACTTGCCTGTTAACGTGCTTTCATTTAGGTTAAACCAAGTGGACAAATTCTTTTTGTTTGTTGCACACAGTAGTATTTTGGTATTTTATTTCTGAGATACAGTGACAAGTTGGTTGTAGCTAGCTGGGGTAAGGGCTTGTTAATCATATTCTTTGTTCAACTTGATTTTTAAAATAAGGGGCTTCCGTATACTACCCCTTACTTATCTCAGGACAAAAGTGTATCTGATGCTGTTTGTTGGTATCAGATGAGGGAGGTTCTATGGTTGCCTATTTCAGGCCCTATATTGGCATGACTATTTATACAAAAACACAATATTCTGGGAATGAGAATATATTCTGATGTATTGACCAGTTGGTCAAATGAATGAATAGATGAATGGATGAATTCATGCTCCAGAATAAGCCAGGGATTGACAATGCTTCCAGCTCTGCCAGATTTTTGCACCTGTTTGGGGAGAAGAGTGGTCTCCTGTGTGAAGGAGAAAGAACAGCCAGGTGATCCAAGTTGGGGAGACCCTTCTCCCTCTCAGGAATTAAAAAAAAAAACAAAACTAATATCCCACACTATGAAGATTAGTGTCCTCTGTGAAATAATCCTGTTCCCTCTGTTTACCTAATTTTGATCTCTGTATCAATAGATACTGACTCTTTCCTTGATGCAGGTTGTATTACAAATCCTCCTTAATTAATTTGGAAATAAAAAGGTCCAGGTTTGCTACTATTGCTCATATCTTGTTATAGTACTATTAAAAAGGCTAAGCTTATCAAATATATTTTAAATGTGTATATATCTCGAGGGCTTTAATTCCTTTTTCCTTTACCAGCTTATCCAAATGCCTTAAACACAGTAAGCAGTCAATAGACATCCATCATTAAATCAGTCAGCAGAGACAAGTACCTCCAAGTCACATAGAGTACCTTAGTCAACAAACTAAAGGTCCCAGCCATTATGGAGCACACAATTAAGTATTAAAATAACAGTAGGAGGAAAGAAGAGGCTTCAGCTATGGTTCAGTAGTAAAGAGTCTGTTTACCTGCCAATTCAGAGATTCTGATTCAACCCCTGGGTCAGGAAGATCCCCTGGAGGAGGGCATGGCAACCCACTCCAGTATTCTTGCCTGGAGAATTAGACAGAGGAGGCTGGTGGGCTACAGTCCATAAGGTCGCAGAGTCAGACAAGACTGAAGCGATTAAGCAGGCATGCATGCACAGAAGGAAAGAAAAACAATAAGCCAGAGTCACAGTAAATAAACAAATATATACTTTAGTAGAAAGTGTGATAGAAATAACTGGTTGAGTAGGAAAGGTAATCATGAGATGAGAAAAGAATTGAGCTGTGATTTTAAATAGGTACTAAATTAAAAACATTTTAATGGAGGTTACTATGCTTTGATCTCATACTATGTAATATTTTTAAGAGAAAAATAGTAATATGCATAAACTATTTACACATATAAAATGCATCTGAGTTTATTTTAACCTGAAATTTTATTTGTATAATATTACTTGGCAGTTCTTTTGCTTGGATGAGACTGAATTGTTGTAAACTGGGGGGGGGGGGGGGTAATGATAGAGGGCTTTGCAACCAACTGGGAAGAATATAATAAATGAAAATATACTTTAGTCAATAATATTGAGTTGGAAAAGGGTAGAAAAATCATGCCAACAGATTTTGAGGAGTTTAATAAATTGTTACTGCAAATACCATTTATGAGAAACCAATAATAACAGTGAACTAAAAAGGGTAAAACCTCAAAATGAGATTATATTTGAAAAAGATGCATAATGTATAGAATCAGAATTAAAGGTTTAGAAAATAGTAATGAGTAAATACACATAACAACTTAGAAATTACATATATTAAATGGATTTTTTCAGATTATATGTTAAAAGTAAACCATAGAAGCAGAGAGTTGCTCAGATATATCCTTGTTCATAACTAGATAAAAATGAACTTGTTATCCATTTTATTTTAGGATAACCATTAAGTTGAGAACAAGAGATAGTTAGAAAATGCAGCATGGTAGAAGGAATTATAGTGATCTTTGTCCAAAAGATATGAATTTGTCTCATCTCTGACAAGTGATCTCCCATATTTGTGGCTATATAGTTGGAATCGGAGGAGGAAATGGCAACCCACTCCAGTATTCTTGCCTAGAGAATCCCGTGGACAGAGGAGCCTGGTGGGCTGCTGTCCGTGGGGGTCGCACAGAGTCGGACACAACTGAAGCGACTTAGCATGCATGCATGCATTGGGAAAGGAAATGGCAACCCACCCATATTCTTGCCTGGAGAATCCCAGGGATGGAGGAGCCTGGTTGGCTGCCGTCTATGGGGTTGTTCAGAGTCGTACATGGCTGAAGCAACTTGGCAGCAGCAGCAGTTGAAATAGTTGGGCCAAATGCCCAGTAAAATCACTTCTAACTCTAGAATTGCAAGAGTCCAAAAATTCTTCTGGATTATTTCAATTAATAGAAATAATTACCTGGGCTTAGAGAACTGAGTTGATGGCATTTAAAATCATGTCATTTCCATCATAAACCCAAAAATAAATGTTCCTTTTAGTAGACTCCTCCTGGCAATCTGAAGCTTTTCTTTTATTTCTGATACCAATCTAGTCTGTCAGTGTATTGGAAGCAATAATTAAAGAGGATTAAATGGGCATAAAGCTATATGGTTGGTCTTGATGTAAAACATACTCGTAAAAATCTTTTTTTCTTAAAGAGGTAGCAGAGAAAATTAACTTTAGTCCACAGTGCCTTGCTTACTAGGGCTATGACAATAAATTAGTGGGATACAAAGAATGAAAATCACTTATATAAAGACTTTAAATAGTTTTGGATCATCGTTAATTATCTTACCTTCAAGACTCAAGCTCAGGAGATACCACTTTCGAGACACCAGTGTGAAGAGCTCTATGGATCAATACCCAGTGAAACAAGCAAAACTAGAACAAATTACAAAAAACAATCCAACCATGAAAGTTTCAGGGAATAGTCCTGAGGGCACACACAGAAAAGCAGGGGAGAAGGAAACATTTAGTCAGTAAAACCTAAAATTGCAGTAAGATCAGTGAGCCTCAGTCCACTTCCTCTTTCTTCTCAGTTCTAGCTCAGATAGACAGAAGTTTCACCCTAGGTAGGTGTGGCCATGGAGAGGAGGGTCTCTCTCCCCTCAATTTCCAAGCAAAGCTCACTTTATCCCATTGAGAGGGAAAGTTACCAGTATTTCTCATTTCCTCCCACTTCAAGTTGAAGAGGCTGAATTCCTGATGAGTATGGATGAGAGGTTAGGGGCTACCTTCCTCTACCCTGCTTCAATTCACAGGATGAAGACTCTACCCCATGCAGGGGAGGTTGAGACTATTGGACCAAGATTGCCCTCACTCTAGCTCCCTTTAGGCCTGAGGTTCCATGATGGTAGCGAAGCAAGCTAAGAAGACCAGAGGCTCCTGCCTTGCCCGGCACCCAGAATCGTGGTTCAGGAGTTTGTCCAGAGGGAGAGGAAGTCCACCAGAAAAGAAAATTCTTCAGCTATTCCCAAAGGAACTGATTTATTTTTTTTATTAGACGCAGAGTATGGAGAAATTCAAGACTAAAGGGCCCTGTGAAAACAATAGTTCCTCTTAATAAAAAACAACACTTTAAAACCATAGGTGACCAGCCCAGGTTGGATGCATGAGATAAGTGCTCGGGCCTGGTGCACTGGGAAGACCCAGAGGGATTGGGTAGAGGGGGAGGTGGGAGGGGGGATCGGGATGGGGAATACATGTAAATCCATGGCTGATTCATGTCAATGTATGACAAAAACCACTACAATATTGTAAACTAATTAGCTTCCAAATAATAAAAATAAATGAAAAAAAAAAAATAAAACCTTAGGTGAGCTAGTTCAACAGAGAACTAGGAAAAGAAACCTCTAAGAAGACCCCTCCTAGAATCAGAAAAGAACTCAAAGACCTGCTGCAAAAATCACCTTCATAGAAGCCCAATTTAATTGGAATAGACTGTTGACTTATTATTATTATTAGACTGTATTCTCAGTCTTGAGGACTTTGCCCCAAAAATAGAGTTGATAATTAGAAAAGAGTGGATAATTAGAAAAGCCCAGTGGATAGGGGCTAGCACCAAATGAAACAGACAGCTAACCAGAAAGAACCTGGAGAGAGACAAAAGAGAACTGTTAAAGCTATTGTTATCTCAGAGTGACCAAGCCCCATCCAAGGCTGCACCCAAGGAGGGATATAAAAGTAGAAAAAGGTTTCACTGAGTCACACCAGGTCACCAACATATAAACAAACAATAAAAATAGACTTTGGGGAGATCCAGAGTTCCTACAATATATTATTTTAAATGTCCAGTTTTCAGCAAAATTTGAGACTAACAATGAAACAGGAAAATGTGACTAACGTGAAAAAAATACAAAAAGCAGGAAACAGAAATTGCCTGTGAAAGGGATTGATGTCTTATTTAACAAAGACTTGAAAGTAGCCATTACAAATATATTTTAAAATAAAAGGAACCTATGCTTGAAGAAGTAAAGGAAGGCATGAAGACAATGTCTCATAAAATAGACAATACTATTAAAGGGATAAATATTATAAAATGTGAACTGAACAAATTCTAGAGTTGAAAAGCGTAATACATAAAATGAGAAATTTAATAGAAAAGCTGAGCAGGAGACTTATCCTAGTAGAAGAAAGAATCTTAGCTTATCATAGATTGATAGGGATGATGCATTCCAAAGAAAAGAAAAAAACAAATGAAGAAAAAGATAACATACGTGAGGTGAAATGGACACATTTCTAGAAAGACACAAGCTATCAAAATGATTCATACTGTCCAGCTTCACAGTAGTAAATACTGAATTATGAATTAGGAACTATCATTTTTTGTGGGGATATCCTATTTCTTATATTCATTATGGAATGATGGAGCTGATGTTTCCATCAAATGAAGTAAACTTAGTTCAGTTGCTCAGTCATGTCCGACTTTTTGCGACCCCATGAACCACAGCACGCCGGGCCTCCCTGTCCATCACCAACTCCCGGAGTCCACCCAAACCCATGTCCATTGAGTCGATAATGCCATCCAACCATCTCATCCTCTGTCGTCCCCTTCTCCTCCTGCCCTCAATCTTTTCCAGCATCAGGGTCTTTTCAAATGAGTCACCTCTTTGCATCAGGTGGTCAAAGTATTTACCTCCTAGTTTTTCCCCACCAATTATTTCTGTTCTCTTTGAATAAGAAGGAAAGAGAATGAATAAGAATGAAAGTCTATTAGATTTTTAAGTTAATCGTTAATTCGGAGAAGAAATTTGTAGAGAGTATTCATTATGGTACTTCTGCCCCGATATGCTCTGATATTGTTGTTCAGTTGCTCAGTCATGTCTGACTCTCTGCGAGCCCGTGCACTGCAGCACACAGTTCCATGTCCTTCACTATCTCCCGGAGTTTGCTTAAATTTGCATTCATTGAGTCAGTGATGCTATCTAACGATCTCATACTCTGCTGCCCTCTTCTTCTGTCTTTAGTCTTTCCCAGCATCAGGGTCTTTTCCAGTAAGTCAACTCTTCACATCAGGTGAAGACTCTCCTGGTGGCTCAGGTGGTAAAGCATCTGTCTACAATGCGGGAGACCTGGGTTCGATCCCTGGGTTGGGAAGGTCTCCTGGAGAAGGAAATGGCAACCCACTCCAGTATTCTTGCCTGGAAAATCCCATGGATGGAGGAGCCTGGTAGGCTACAGTCCATGGGGTCGCAAAAAGTCAGACACTGCTGAGCAACTTCACTTTCACTTCACTTTCACATCAGATGGCCAAATGATTGGAGCTTCAGCACCAGTCCTTTCAATGAATACTCAAGGTTTATTTCCTTTAGGATTGACTGGTTTGATCTCCTTGCAGTCCAGGGGACTCTCAAGAGTCTTTTCTAGCACTACACTTTGAAAGCATCAATTCTTCTGTGCTCAGCCTTCTTTATGGTCCAACTCTTCACATTTGACATGACTACTAAGAAAACCATAGCTCTGACTATACGCACTTTTGTTGGCAGAGTGGTGTCTTTGCTTTTTAGTAAACTATCTTAGGTTTGTCACAGCTTTCCTTCTAAGGAGCAAGCATCTTTTAATTTAATGGCTGCAGTCACTGATGGTAGTGATTTTGGAGCCCAAGAAAATAAAATCTGTCACTGTTTTTCATTTTTTCCCCATCTCTTTGCCATGAAGTGATGGGACTGGATGCCATGATCTTAATTTTTTGAATGTTGAATTTTTAGCTAGTTTTCCTACCCTTCTCTTTAACCCTCATCAAGAGGCTCTTTAGCTTGTCTTCATTTCCTGCCATTAGGGTGGTGACATCTGCATAGCTGAGGTTATTAATATTTCTCACATCAGTATTGATTCCAGTTACAGCCTGTGATTTACCGGTCCAGCATTTCACATGACATATTCTCCATATAAGTTAAATAAATGGTGACAATATATAGCCTTGTCATATTCCTTTCCCAGTTTGGAACCAGTCAGTTGTTCCATGTAAGGTTCTGTTACTTCTTGACCTGTGTACACGTTTCTCAGGAGACAGGTAAGGTGGTTTGGTATTCTCCTCTCTTTAAAAATTTTCTACAATTTGTTGTGATGCATACAATCAAAGGCTTTCACATAGTCAATGAAGCAGAAGTAGATGTTTTTCTGGAACTTCCTTGCTTTTTTGATGATCCAATAAATGCTGGCAATTTGATCTCTGATTCCTCTGCTGTTTCTAATCCCTGCTTGTACATCTGGAAGTTCTCAGTTCACATACTGCTGAAGCCTCGCTTGAAGGATTTTTGAGAATAACCTTACTAGTACGTGAAATGACTGCAATTCTGTAGTAGTTTGAACATTTTTTGGCATTGCCCTCTTTGGGATTGGAATGATAACTATCCTTTTCCAGTCCTGAGGCAGCTGCTGAGTTTTCCAAATTTGCTGACATATTGAGTGTAGCACTTTAACAACATCATCTTTTAGGATTTTAAATATCTAAACTGGAATTCCATCACCTCCACTAGCTTTGTTTGTAGTAATATTTCCTAAGGCTTACATGATTTCACAGTCCAGGATATCTGGCTCCAGGTGAGTGTCTACACCACTGTGGTTATCTGGGTCATTAAGACCTGTTTTGTATAGTTGTTCTGTGTATTCTTGCCACCTCTTCTTAGTCTCTTCTGCCTTTATTAGGTCTTTACCATTTTTGTCTTTATCATGACCATCCTTGCATGAAATGTTCCCTTGATCTCTCCAGTTTTTTTGAAGAAATCTCTGTCCATATGTCTTCAGGCACTCTGTCTACCAGAGCTAATCCCTTGAATCTATTTGTCATCTCCACTGTATGATAATAAGGGATTTGATTTAGGTCATACCTGAATGGCCTAGTTGTTTTCTCTACTTTCTTCAATTTGAACCTGAATTTTTCAATAATGATCTGATGATCTGACCCACAGGCAGCTTTAAGTCTTGTTTTTTTGTTTTGATGACCATATAGAAATATCCATCTTCGACTGCAAAGAATACAATCAATCTGATTTAGGTATTGACCATCTGGTGATGTCCATGTTTGAGTGATCCCTTGTGTTGTTGGAGGAGGGTATTTGCTATGACCAGTGTGTTTTCTTGACAAAATTCTATTAGCTTTGGCCCTGCTTCAGAGGTGGCAAGAATACACAGAAGAACTGTACAAAAAAGATCTTCATGACCCAGATAATCACAATGGTGTGATCACTCACCTAGAGCCAGACAGCCTGGAATGTGAAGTCAAGTGGGCCTTAGGAAGCATCACTATGAACAAAGCTAGGGGAGGTGATGGAATTCCAGTTGAGCTATTTCAAATCCTAAAAGATGATGCTGTTAACATGTTTCACTCAATATGCCAGCAAATCTGGAAAACTCAGCAGTGGCCACAGGACTGGAAAAGGTCAGTCTTCATTCCAATCCCAAAGGCAATGCCAAAGAATGCTCAAACTACTGCACAATTGCACTCATCTCACATGCTAGTAAAGTAATGCTCAAAATACTCCAAGCAAGGCTTCAAACAGTACGTGAACTCTGAAATTCCAGATGTTCAAGCTGGATTTAGAAAAGGCAGAGGAACTAGAGATCAAATTGCCAATATCTGTTGGATCATCAAAAAAACAAGAGAGTTCCAGAAAAAAAACATCTACTTCTGCTTTATTGAATATGCCAAAGCCTTTGACTGTGTGGATCACAAGAAACTGTGGAGAATTCTTCAAGAGATGGGAATACCAGACCACCTGACCTTCCTCTTGAAAAATCTGTATGCAAGTCAGGAAGCAACGGTTAGAACTGGACATGGAGCAACAGACTGGTTCCAAATCGGGAAAGGAGTACGGCAAGGCTGTATATTGTCACCCTGCTTATTTAACTTATATGCAGAGTACATCATGAGAAATACTGGGCTGGATGGAGCACAAGTTGGAATCAAGATTGATGGGAAAAATATGAATTAACATCAGATATGCAGATGATACCACTTTTAGGCAGAAAGCGAAGAACTAAAGAGCCTCTTGATGAAAGTGAAAGAGGAGAGTGAAAAAGTTGGCTTAAACCTCAATATTCAGACAACTAAGATCATGGCATCTAGTCCCATCACTTCGTGGCAAATAGATGTGGAAACAGTGACAGACTTTATTTTTGGGGGCTCCAAAATTACTGTAGATAGTGACTGCAGCCATGAAATTAAAAGATGCTTACTCCTTGGAAGAAATGTTGTGACCAACCTAGACAGCATATTGAAAAGCAGAGACATTCCTTTGCTGACAACGGTCTGTCTAATCAAAGCTATGGTTTTTCTAGTAGTCATGTATGGATGTGAGAGTTGGACTATAAAGAAAGCTGAGCGCAGAAGAATTGATGCTTTTAGTCCCTTGGACTGCAAGGAGATCCAACCAGTCCATCCTAAAGGAAATTAGTCCTGAATATTCATTGGAAGAACTGATACTGAAGCTGAAACTCCCAATACCTTGGTCACCTGATGTGAAGAACTGACTCATTTGAAAAGACCCTGATGCTGGGAAAGATTGAAGGTGGGAGGAGAAGGGGATGACAGAGGATGAGATGGTTGGATGGCATCATTGACTCAATGGACATGAGTTTGAGTGAACTCCAATAGTTGGTAATGGACAGGGAAGCCTGGCATGCTGCAGTCCATGGGATCACAAAGAGTCGGGCATGACTGTGTGACTGAACTGACTGACTGACTGCTGAGTTTTGTACTGCAAGGCCAAACTTGCCTGTTATTCCAGGTATCTCTTGACTTCCTCCTTCTGTATTCCCATCCCCTATAATGAAAAGGACATCTTTTTTGGTATTAGTTCTAGAAGATCTTGTAGACTTTTATGGAACTGGTCAACCTCAGCTTTTGTAGTATCAGTGGTTAGGGCATAAGACTTGTGATGGTGAATGGCTTGTCTTGGAAATCAACCAAGATAATCCTGCCATTTTTGAGGTTGTACCAAAGTACTGCATTTTACACTCTCTTGTTGACTGTGAGGGCTACTCCATTTCTTCTAAGGGATTCTTGCCCACGTCAGTAGATATAATGGTCCTCTGAATTAAATTCATCTATTTCCATCCATTTTAGTTAATTGCTTCCTAAGATGTCGATGTTCACTCTTGACATCTCCTGTTTGACCATGTCCAATTTACCTTGACTCATGAACCTAAAATTCCTGGTTTATTATGCAATATTGCTTTTTATGGCATCGGACCTTACTTTCATAACCAGAAACATTCCCAACTGTGCATCGTTTCTGCTTTGGCAAGCTGCTTCACGCTTTCTGGAGTTAATGAGTAATTGCCCTCCTTCGTTTGTGTCCAGAGGCATATTGGACATATTCCAACCTTGCCGGGGTGGGGGGGGTAGAGCTCGTCTTTCGGTGTCATGTCTTTTGCTTTTTTATACTGTTCATGGGGTTCTTGCCACAAGAATACCGGAGTGGTTTGAAATTCCCACTCAAGTGGACCACGTTTTGTCAGAACTGTTCACTCTGACCCATCCTTTTTGGGTGACCCTGCATAGCATGACTCATAGCTTCATTGAGTTATGTGAGCTCCTTCATCACGACAAGGCTGTGATCCACGAAGGGTGCTATGTTATTTACTCCCATTTAATATTTTCTTTTGTGTTCATTTCTTCATAGTTTATACTGTTGCAAGATATAGCTCAAATGACTTAACTGGTAAATTCTCCTAAATATTTAAGAAAAAATGTAACACTAATGTTATACACATTCTTTCAGAGAACAGAAAATATATTAGACAGTTCTTCAACATGAATTATGGAGTCAATACACCCTTTATACCAAAACTAATAACTGTTTGGGAAGAAAAATCACCAATAACCAACTATGAAGAAATCTTGAACAAAATGCCTGTAGAATCTACAACTATATAAAATACATCATGGCCAGGTTTGGTTCATTTGAGATTTATTATTTGGAAATAGATCAGTTAGCTAAGTCATACAGTCACAGAATAAAAAAAAAAATCATAAAATCTTCCTAGCAGGTGCTGAAACAAATTTGGTAAATTAGACAACTACTTATGATAAAAATAATTGGGAAACTAAAAGTAGAATAATTTTCCTTATTCTGGTTTAACGTTTCTAAAAAAAAGAAAATCTTTTGGCATGCTTCATATTACTGGGGAAATATTGAAGTCTTTAAGTCTCATATGAGGAAAGGAAAATAAGAATGCCCTCTATTACAGCTTTTATTTATTATTATGCTTGAGATACTATCCAGTGTAATAAAACAAAAGTAAGTATACAAATACTTACAAAAAGTGTTTAACATTTGAAAATATAAAAGTTCCCATTTACTCACTGATAATTTTATTATACATACAGAAATCCAAACTCAACTGCAAGTAAATTATTAGACCAAGTAAAGGAATTCAGCAAACTTGAAGGATAGGACTTTATAAATTGTATATTATATAACAACAAAGAAGTTTAAATTTTACAGAAATTACTAAAAACTAAAAATATATTTTATACTTTCAAAATGAGCAGAAGAGAAAGAACAGAAAGCAATTTAGAGAATTTTTGGAGACTGCTAAAGATTGATGTCGAGAAAAGGACACAGCCCCTTAGGAGGAGGGACAGGGTTGTTTGTACATTCTTTCTCAGCTGATCTCTGATCTCTGTGCCCTTCTCTGCATCACAGAGGACTGGATGCACAAAGATGCCTTCCCGAGACTTCTTTGCCAGCTGCTTCTACTAGACGCTAACACTGAGGCAAAGGCACTGGCAGGTGATTAGAAGTTGGAAGGAAGGAAAATAGCCAAAACCTCATAGCTTTGGTGGGGAAGAAGGAGCTTTTAGCATAGCCTTCAGTAGCAGTTGCAAAGGGTGATGGTGAGCACTTGGGTTGCTCCTCAGGCAGCAGTTTCCAGCAGCAGCACAGGTTTCGTGGGGTATAGCAAAGCAGCAGTAGCTACAGGTGCTTTACCAGCCCTGGCTAAGTGCCCTGACTCCATCTGTTCCAGTGACAGATGCAAGGAGCTTTGGGCCCCAGGATTCCCGCGTTGACAACAGGAGAACGGGCCATGGATTCCTACAAGGCAGCTTCAGCAGTGCTTCCAAACAGGAGAAGCTACAGCAGGGTTCCAGCAGCTCCGCTGGGCGGTGACTATGCTGTAGATGACACACTTCCCCTTCTGCTTGGTAGACCAGGATCACAGTGGCTTACTGCGGATACTAATCTTTGAGAAACTTTGCCTTTGCCCTTCTAAACGTTTTGTAACTTATTCTCTGTATGAAATTTCCTCCAATTGAAATACCAGTCAAAGTTTCTGTTTTCTTGACTGGACAGTGTTACTGGATTTATGATAGCAGTACAATACTGTGGCTATCAAACCCATTTTTCTTTTGTATTCCACATGTACTGACAGTTTAATTTACTATTAAGTATTTAAATTTTACATATGTAGAATAAATCCTTTCACTGATTGAGTAATAGTATGTAAATAAATAATTGCATAATAAAATATATATCAAAGAGAATAAATTAAGAAAAATAATAATTTTTTTAATTTAATACCAAAAACTACTAATGTATACTGAGTCCTTCTGGAATTTAATACATGGAGTATAAATAATAATGACTTAAATCAATATAGTAATCATATGATAAGCAAATACATCTCCTTTTCTCCTAGTTCTTTATTTGACACAGATAGAGTAGAAAATATGATTCTACCTCTAGACTAGAAGTCACTTCTAATATTGTTTATTAGAATCCAAGTTTCAGAATTTGCTCTTTTTATGGCTTATGACAGCAAATCTTTAATAAGTACTGTGTTTCCTGATTGTGTTTGAATTATGATAGAGTATTTCTCCGTTGGCTTCCTGGTGGCTCAGCTGGTAAAGAACCCACTTGCCAGTGCAGGAGACACAAGAGATGAGGGTTCGATCCCTTGGTCAGGAAGATCCCCTGGAAAAGGAAATGGCCACCTGCTCCAGTATTCTTGCCTGAAAATTTTCATGCTCTGAGGAGCCTGGAGGGCTGCAGTCCATAGGGTTGCAAGAGTCAGACATGACTGAGCACACACACACACATACATACACAAAAATTTCTCCATGGAGTTTCAAGGGTCATGATGTGATTCATTCTGAGTTGCTCACAGAGACCCGCTCTCTGTGACACCGTGGACTGCCGCATGCCAGGCTCCCGTGTTCTTCACTGTCTCCCAGAGTTTGCTCAGATTCATGTCCATTGAATCCTTATCCTCTGCTGCCCTCTTCTCCTTTTGCCTGCAGTGTTTTAAAGCATCAAAGTCCCGTCCAGTGAGTTGGCTCTTTTCATCAGGTGGCCAAAGTAATTGTATAGGAAAGGTCTTTAATCCAGGGTTTTCTGAGGATGACTAAAGATTTGTTGAGAATGAATGAAACCTCAGGAAGAATTAGATTTATAAATTTCACTGCACATTAAATTAGGTGCTGGTCAATGTGTTTGTACATTTATAGATTATGTTTTGATATGAGCTTTCATTTTCACTTCCTTGTATGTGATCCCCTATTGGGTCAATATTGATTGCTGTTAGATAGTATAACAGAGAAGGCAAGAGTGTGGACTCAGGATGCAAGCTGGTTTCATCCCTGGCTTCATCACCAACTTTGCAGTCTTGGGTACATTTTTTAATCTTCCTGGACTTCAGTAACATCATTTCTTAAATGTTATGAGTGTAAAATGGATAACACATGCAAGTACTTAGTGAGACGTCCACTATAGTCTCATATATTGCCACATTAAGATTGTTATAGCTGGAATGCAGAGGACAAAGTACTCAAGGTCAGCTCTTTGCACTTTAAAACAGGCTCTTAAAGTCCATTTCAGATAATTAAAAATAGACTTTCAATCACAAAGGACACTTGAAAACAGTTTTCTAAATTATTAAATCTTCTCTTTAAACATCAGATCAGGAACAGAAGTTTGGAAGATTGAACATGAGTTTTTAGTGCAAACTATGGAATAGGAAGAATGATTTAGGAGCAATTTCCTGCTCAACAGTTTTAGGTAGGTAAAAGTCTCTGGCTAGGGGAAAGCACTGAAGTGAGAGAGAAAAGTGAACTGAGGCTTCGGAGGGAGGTCTACTCCCATGTTGTAGGTAATTTCAGGGAGAGGGAGCATGTTCTCTGTTCCCATCTGGGCGTTAAGTCTTTATGATGCTCCCCAAATGGGATGACTGGAGGATTTTACGTGAAAGTTTTGCATATTCATGCAGAAAGAGGGCATGGATTGCATGTTCTGTTGCATCCTGAAGTACTGAAAGACCTGGTACAGAGAAAATTGTGAACTTGCTTCATGCCTGAATGGACAACATCTGATTTGTGAAGAAGATTGGCAGATGTTTGAGAGCTGGGATTGAGAAATGGAGCAAAATTGAGACCATACTAGGACCTCTGGTCATGAACAAGGATATTGTGGCTGCATCAGTTGTGGATACATGAAGAACAAAGGTGGTCATGGAAGATTAATATGGAGGGTGATATATTCCACTGGGGCCTGAGGAGTACTTTTGAAAAATATATTCCCGCTGCCCCCCTCCCCCATTGTTGTGATGACTTGTCAGCAACTGCTTGCTTTCCAAAGCCTTCCCAAGGAGGAGGAGCTCAAGAGGCAAGTGTATAAGAGGAGTGCATATCATTAACATCTCTATTAATTAAATATTTGCACCAAGAAGAGCATTTCAGTAACATGTGACTGAATTACCTGCAGAAGCCTAGATTTTATTTCTTAAAAAAACAGATTTCAGTTTATAGAGCAGTTTTAGGTTCACAGCAAAATTGAATGAAAGGTACAGTTATTTCCTGTATAACTCCTAGCCAGACACATGCATGGCTACAACAGCTATCAACAGCCGGCATCACAATGGAACATTTGTTAAATTGATAGACCTAAACTGTTACTTTATTGCCAGTGAGAGTCCACAGATTACTTTAGGGATTTTTCTGAGACTCTCTATTTGTTCTTCATATTTGAAGAATACTTTTCCAGGGTACAGATTACTGGATTGGTGGGTTTGTTTGTTTTTGTTCTTCAGGTGTAAATATAATTCTTATCCTTGTTTCTCTATCTGTAAGGTGTCTTTTTCATTATCTTTAATTTTCTGTGGTTTGAAAATGATATGCATAGATGTACATTTTGGGTGCATTTATCCAGCTTTGCATTCTCTGAGCTTTCTGGATTTGTACTTTGGTATCCGATATAAATTGGGGGGAAAATTCTCAGTCATTATTGTTTCCAATATTTCTTCCATTAATTTCTCTCTTTCTTCTCCTCCCTGTATTCCCATTGTGTGTATGTTACAACTTTGGTGGTTGGACTATGTGGATTTTATGTTCTTTTTCTCTTCATTAGTTTTCTATTTGTTTCTCAGTTTTGGGCGTTTTTATTAGGACATGCTCTACACCTAAAACTAACACAACTTTGTAAATGAACTATACTCCAGTAGTTGTTTTTTTTTTTTTAAGAAAGGGTCAAGTGCAGAAATTCTTTCCTCAGCTGTGTCCAATCTACTACTAAATCCAAAAAGGATAGTCTTCATTTCTCTTACACTGTTTTTGACCTCTAGCATTTCCTCTTCGCTTTCTCTTAGGATTTCCATCTCTCTGCTAATATTGCCCACGTGTCTCCCATGCAGTCAGCTTTATCCATTAGCACTCTTAAAATTTTAATAATCATTCTTTTAAATTCCTGGTCTGATAATTCCAGTATCCCTGCCTTATTGGCTCCTAATGCTTGCTATGTGTCTTCAGAGCATGTCTTTGCTTTGTGTAGTTTATCTTGTGAAAATTTTTTGGTAGCCAGATGTGATACGCTTGGCAAAAGGAACTACCGTGAATAGGCCGTTAGTAATGTGGGGGAAGTTGTGCGGGGAGGGGAAGCCTTCTGTGGTCCTGATGAGCTCTCAGTCTTCATGAACCTCTGCTGCTGGATTGTGAGCCTCACATGTGCTTCTTATTTATGCTCTCCATCTCCCTATCTTCAACCCCCTCAGGTGGGACAGGATGGCAAGAGTGGGCTGGAATTTTCCTTCTTCCAGGACAGTTAGACTGATAAACTCCAGTAAGTTAGGCTGTGGTTAGTAGTTTCTCCTGAGGGCAGACCTTGTTAAGAAAAACAGAATGCTTTGGTGAGTTTCAAAATGTCTTTTCCCGACTCCTACTAAAAGCGTGAGAAAATTTTTCTCAGATATTCACTGTCAGAACCCAGTAAAGCTCCAAAAGTTAAAATTCTGGTGAATGGGTACCTCTGGAGTTTTTATCTCTCAGGCTTGTCCACACTGATGAGCGATTTGGATTTGGCACTTAGAGCTCAGGTTTTATACCCTGGTGCTGGTTCCTACAGGTTCCTGCTCCTGGGCTTCTGCTCCAGGTAAGTTGTAATTTTTTTGTATTTGCCTGTCAGTGAATTTGGTAGTAGTTTGTCCTGTGACCTCACTTCACTTAGGGATCTAAGAAGAGTGGTTGATGTTCAATTTGTCCAGCTTTTCGCTTCTTGTTAGGGCAGAGTGGCAGCTTCCAAACTTCATATGTGCTGGACAGGAAACTGAAGGTCTATTTGACTCAGAAAGATCCCCTGGAAAACCCCGGCAGGCTACAGTCCATTCTGTCACAAGGAGTCGGACAGGACTTAGCGACTAAGCAACAATTACATTTTTTTAAAGGAAGCTCAGAGAACAAGTTGAATGCAGTGGGAAAAATTACAGAAAGTTATGCTTTTGTACATCTGAATCATCATACATAAGTATCAAACTTGCTATTAAGAAAAAGAGAACCACCTATATGACACACACTTGTAAACCATCCACACTCCTTTTCTAGGTGATGCTAGAAGGAGGAAAGGGCTCCTCTTCCAGGTCCTTCTTTGATGTCTGCTTTGTCTTGGTTCTGCAGCTCTTCTCACTCCCCTGACATCTTGCCCCAGTCTGTGTAGGGCTGAGATATTACTTCGTTTAAAAACCTTACTTCCTAAATTCTTAGTCATCACATTTGCACACACTTGATGTTCCCAGCCTCCATGGTGATCATATCTGTATTGTTTCTTGGTTATGCTCCCTTGTCCTTATCATTGGCGGTATGAAGATTTCCATGTGTTTCTAGGTTCTGCAGCTCTGTCTGAAGTGAACCTTCTGAATCTCTTTCCCTCCTCCATTTCTGTATTTGCCCTCTTGTACAGTTGGCGTACTGGATGATGCATCAGTGGGAGGGTAATTGTAAATCACTTTTGTCAGGATGTCTTTCATTGTGCTTAAGAGTTGAGCTGAAAGATGATTCCTCATTACAGAGTGGGGTAGTGTTTCCTATTTAAACATTAAATGCTCCCTTGCCAGCAGCAGTTAGATGTGACCCCTTAAACATTTTGCATCCAATGAATGTGTAGGCAGCAGGAGTTCTGTACATCCCCAACTACAGATCTAGCATAGAAATGATGATACTTCTCATTATGAAGATTGAGGAATGCTGTCTTGCTGTGTTCACTTTGTAAGACAAACTAAATATATTATTCCACAATAACAACAAAAAAAATCGATTACTTGTTATTGTATTGTTTTCAACAGTTTTGAGAGGATTTGAAAGATATGGACAATAAGTCACTGAAGAAATTAATTTTCCTTGTTGAGGAAAGATAATCACAAAGGAACCAAATTTAAGATTCACACACCAATTTTGATTACCTTTCTACAAGCAGTTAGAATGTTATTTTCTAAGCTTCACAGCAATTCATGGCTAGAACTGTAGGAAGTATTTAATTGAGTATTGATTTAAGGCCAAGCTGTTGTTTGGCTGAGGTGTTGCATTGTAATTAATGGACCTGAACCAGAGTTTAATTTTTCTACACTGTACCTGATTTTCAGATATTGTAATAGCGACTCTCAAGCAATCCATAGAGGGAGCTTTGGACTTTTTAAATTAACTTTTAAAAGTTTGACTGAAATTTTAACATACACAGAAGACTTTTAGCTTTTGTTAGTAACTTCAAAGCCTGCTTCCTTTTGAATACATTTACGATTAAATTCTCCCATTGACATATTGCCAATTAGTCAATAAATTCATTCATACAAATTTTAATGTTGTTATTTAGTTGCTGAGTTGTGTCTGACTCTTTTGCATTTTGCGACCCCATGGGACTCTAGCCAACCAGATTCTTCTATCCATGAGATTTCTCAGGCAAGAATACTGGAGTGGGTTACCATTTCCTTTTCCAGGGGATCTTCCTGACCCAGGGATTGAACCTGCTTCTCCTGCATTGCAGGAGGATTCTTAACCATTGAGCTACCAGGAAGAAATTTGACAAAGGGTAATATTATTTAATGGCATGATTTACTGAAGAAGACTGTGCATTATACTTCGTTAGAGTTCTGTAAATAAAGAACAAATTCTCTTGTTTGGGATGGTGCTAAATGCTTAAGTAATGCTGAATGCTTACTTGAAGGACAGAGGATGGGCAAAAATTCCTTTCAAGGGCTCATCTATAACATCTAATGATTAGTCTCTATAGAGTGGCAGAAATATATCAGTTTGTACCTTTAAAAATAGCTATCTGGCCATTTTCTGCTTTGGCACATTATTTAAATTCTAGCCTTGCTATATTTGACTACTTAAATTTTTATCACTTTAGATAAGTATTAAATGCATAACCTCCTTGGGACCTATGGGTACACAAAGATGAATCAACATAGTTGGGAGTGGCCATCTCTATGCATATTAGAGCCTATTTTGAATATAAACTTATAGAAATAACTAAACCACATGGCAATATGCCATACACGCTATAATAAGGAAAGACTTACTGGTTAAATCTGAGTAAAACAGCCATCTCATTTTCCTTGTCCTATTTCCAAGTCCTTACCTTTCTCCCCAGTCACTCTTAGAGCTGAATCCCCGTAATTTGAAGTCTCATCAGCGTCACCCAAAGTTGCCACAGAGGCTTCTGCAGTGTATGAGTTTCAGGCGCTTCAGTCTCATCTCACTATTTTAACATATGAGACGAGCTCTTTATTTCTGCTCGGGGTGGTTTGGGAGTTTGTTGTAATCCCAGCAGCAATTTCAAGTCTGGCAGCTGGGACTCCCTTTCTGAAGTGTGGAGCAGCTACTTCGTGTCAGCTCCCCAGAGAGCTCACACTTTGGGGAAAAAGCAATGAAACACTTGCAGGAAGGGTTATACCGGCTGAATTTTAAAACACTTCAATGGATTCAAGACTCCAGTACCCTTTAACGATCATGGCGCCCAGAGCATAATTGATGGAATCTCTCAGAAAGTAGGTGTTCAGGATTAAATTGAGGATTTTAGATATGCGTCACCGAGTGACCTTTAATTTACTCTGTGCCTTCAAAATTAGGTGGTGTGAAAAAAAACAAAGAAGTAGATTGTAGATTTATTTATATTTCAAATTAACCAAGTTACCTGCTGGTAAAGCAACATAAGAAATTAGCATGTTTATATCTTTACTCATTTTGGTTACTGAGCTGTAAATTTTAGGGGATGGAGCTGTGTTGAAATATGAATATACTGATGGAAAGGGTAATTAGCTCTTTGTGAATGTAGTTTTTATATAAATAAGTCTGAATGTCATTTCACATTTGCAGAATTGTCAGTTCACTTAGAGAACTGTACTTTTTCTTCTGTAAACCTGATATTTATTCCTATGCTATTTGAATTATCTGATGGAAATTCAAAACCTTTTTGAGTATATGTGTTTGTATGACTTGGTCCTCCAGCAATACTATGGAAGAAAACCGTTTTCTTAAATAATACTTATTGCCATATTAGTTCCAATAGCTATTGATCCTTCAGAGAATAGCACACTTTAAAGAAATTATAATGATTTCCTTTCAACATGTATGTACTTTCTCTATGGAAGACTTGTGCCTTTGACTATTTATGAGTTATTTTGAAGAGGCTGAGTGTAAGTCTAGTTAGTGATCCAGGAGGGGAAAATGCTGCTTATTTTTTAAATAGTAAAAATCCAGTGGAGTGGATTAAGGGAATAATTCATTACTCTGTCATGAAAGATTTAAGGAAAAAATTACCACTCTTCTACAGTATTGACTGATCTGAGCAACGTTATGGGGAATAGAGTATATAAAAGAATGAAATTCATAGAGAAATAGAATGACAAAAACTACAAGCATTGCTCTAGAACTACAGTCTTAAAAAGTATATGAATATGAAATAAAGAGATGACTTAGAAAGCAGATGTTCAACACTGTGCTCTTCTGCTGGTATAAATCATAAAAATGCTCTACAATGTAAATGTTTAGGGTGCTTTTATTGAATTACTGCAAAAATAATGTGCCATAAAAGAAAGGCATCCACAGATATGCTAATTAAAAAAGGCAATACACTGTACTATTGCACAAATCATAAAATATTCAGTTCATGTTTGTTGAGAATCCAAAGAGGTTCTGTTTTAACTTTATAGGTGCAATTTGGCTGGAAAGAGATATATGTGAAGCAGATTGTTAGATGTTCTTTTACTATTACTTGATGTTTAACAAGGTGCTCCAGGATGATGAGAGGGAAGGACAACTTGACTTCAAATACCCTTTTAAATCACTTTGAGCTTGAAGAAGGACATTGACCCCTAAAGAAGTATCTTTTCTCTGCAGATCACTGATGCATATAACGTCTGCTGGGCAGCCATTGATCAGGTGGATGTGGTTAAGTAGTTGGGATGGTTGGCTATACATTTGTTAGTATCTATTTTGTATCTACATGCTAAATGCTGAATGAAAGACTAGTGAGACCCATAATTCATTCCTTAAATGGACTTAAAGGTATCCCACCAAATTGTCATTGTTCTTTCTTTACCTAGACATGAGGGAACTTAACTATCCATGACTGGAAGATGTCCTTTCCGCTGTCACATTTGAGGGTTAATTGAAATGAGCTGACAAAAATGTACTGTATATTTTCTCATTTGCTATTTTATTTCTCCTTTTTAATGTCAGTATTTCTAGTCTTTGAACTAGGCTTATGTTATAACGTTTTTGGACCCTGAACTTTACATTTTCTAAGTAACATGCCTAAATTACTTTTCCTTCTGCAACTTTGCAGATAATAAAATTTGCTCCTTAATGTCTTTCCCTTTCATTATGATCACACAGACTCTCTCCTCAGAGTTGGTGAGAAGATACTGAAAATAGGTCAAAGCACTATGCTCAGAAGTGCTATTTTGGGAACCCCACACCCCTGTACTTGCTGGCAATGTTCTTTGTGTTCCAAGTCCTATAATTATCAGGGCAGTTTTAGCCTAGTGTTAACTTTGCAGACCAATTTCTTTAGCTCAGTTTCCTCACTATTGCATGAATTGTAATCCTAGCAAGATTACTGGGATAGGCATGAAGCTGTCTGGATAGTGCCAAAGGTTTTGCCCCACGCTCGTGCTCTGGCCTAAGGAAACTCCTCAGGGGGTTTGCTTGCAGGGGCACCTTATGTGAGAACAGAGCCTTTTATTCTCTAATTGTAAATATGCTTTTAAAAGCTCTCAAGACTGGACAAGGCTTGTTAGTTCAGTTCAGTTCAGTTGCACAGTCATGTCCAACTCTTTGTGACCCCATGAACCACAGCACACCAGGCCTCCCTGGCCATCACCAGCTACCGGAGCCTACCCAGACTCATGTCCATTGAGTCAGTGATGCCATCCAACCATCTCATCCTCTGTCATCCCCTTCTCCTCCTGCCCTCAATCTTTCCCAGGATCAGAGTCTTTTCAAATGAGTCAGCTCTTCGCATCAGGTGGCTAAAGTATTGGAGTTTCAGCTTCATGGTCAGTCCTTCCAATGAACACCCAGGACTGATCTCCTTTAAGATGGACTCCTTGGATCTCCTTGCAGTCCAAAGGATTCTCAAGAGTCTTCTCCAACACCACAGTTCAAAAGCATCAATTCTTCTACACTCAGCTTTCTTTACAGTCCAAATCTCACATCCATACGTGACCACTGGAAAAACCATAGCCTTGACTAGACGGACCTCTGTTGGCAAAGTAATGTCTCTGCTTTTTAATATGCTATCTAGGTTGGTCATCACTTTCCTTCCAAGGAGTAAGTGTCTTTTAACTTCATGGCTGCAATCACCATCTGCAGTCATTTTGGAGCCCAGAAAAATAAAATCTGCCACTGTTTCCACTGTTTCTCCATCTATTTCCCATGAGGTGATGGGACCAGATGCCATGATCTTAGTTTTCTGAATTTTGAGCTTTAAGCCAACTTTTTCACTCTCCTTTTTCACTTTCATTGAGGCTCTTTAATTCTTCACTTTCTGCCATAAGGGTGGTGTCATTTGCATACCTGAGGTTATTGATATTTCTCCCGGCAATCTTGATTTGAGCTTGTGCTTCTTCCAGCCCAGCGTTTCTCATGATGTACTCTGCATACAAGTTAAGTAAGCAGGGTGATAATATACAGCCTTGATGTACTCCTTTTCCTATTTAGAAGCAGTCTGTTGTAGATTCAGCTTATCATCTGAGAGAACCTAGTCTTAGTCTGGCTGATTAGAAATATATTTGGAGTGTATCCAGAGCATAAACATTTCTTCACTTTTCCTGTTAGGTCTTCTTACTATGTATAGAGACTGCTTTGAATCAATGCTAGAAATATCTTCTTTAGCATCCTTCCTTCTTCCTTTTTTTATGTCTCCCTTTCAGAAGTGCCAGTTTTGTCTTTCCTACTTCCTTTGTAATGAAACCAGCTCACCTCATTTTTTTGTCATTTCATTTTGTTGTCTCCCCTGGAATTGGCATCAGAAATCTCATTTTGCTCTGAACATCACATTCTTCAGAGTGGAGTGTTAATGATACTATAGTGGCTTTATAATATGTCACCCTGGCAAGGATGAACTAGTTTCCTAATTTCTTTTCCTGTATGTTTCTAGTTAGGATGAGATCGGGAGGGATTCTTGTGGGAGATTTGGAAGTGAGAATGAAGCAGCATCCCTTTTTTATCTCCTACATGCCCCTGACCTGCCCTATCATCTCATTGGTGAGGTGGTGGTGGAGCTGGCAACCTTGCACACACTGCTAGATCCAGCTTCAGCTTCTCTGGCTCCTGGGCCAAGCGTGTGCACTTAGCTCCATGAAGAAGGGCCCGTCTCTGTAGGACACCCTTATTAACAAGGCCACTCAGGCATAAGCACCTGGCAAGGGTTTCCCATTGTCTTTGTGGACTCCAGCTCATGCGTTCCAGCTTTGCTTTTTCTTTCTACCATATTGTGTCTGTCTTTCCTTCCCAACCGTTTGACCTGTGGTTTTCTAGCTCCCGAATAAAATACACAGACAACTACTTAATCAGGTCCCCAAATTCCAAAAGGCTAAATTTTTTGTAATGAATCACTCAACTTTTGTCTATATTCATATCCTTACCTATATATCTAACCTAGTGGTTTTAGTTCTTTAATAAAATCTTGACTGATACTAATATGTACCAGAAATGGTTCTAGAAGGATAGAATCTTAAGAATGAATTGGTTCTGGGTTTTCTGGGATTTGTTCTTCTATCTGATTGGCTCTGAAAGTATTAAAGACACTGTTTCCAATGGTTCAAAGGATATTGATAGCCTGTGCCATGCAGCATTAAAACACTTATATAAATTATCACCTTTAGATACTTTTAATTAAATAACTATAAAAGGTTAGGCTCCAGGTGACCAATTGTTTGCTATATAAAAGCTTTCACTAAAACTAGGGGTGTAGTGGCATTGATTGGTTGCTTATAACTGTGCTGGGAAACTTGGTGAAAATGTTTGACAAGCACAAGACTTTAAATTCCCAAAGTCTGCATAAAGGACCCCAAACTTCTTTGATTTCCCTTAAAGAAATACTTATGTCCTCCAGTTACAGTGCTGAGATTGCTGGAAATCAAACCTAAAATCTGATCTTAAGAGTGACTAAATTACAAGGCAAATGATTTCCCAAACTCCTAGGCTCTCTTTTATTAAAGTTGAGGCAATGATTGAGAAGGAATGGGATTGTGAAAACTGGCTTAGGGATATAGGGGTAGATACTAATGATGCTAGGATCTAGAACCTCTAAATTTTGGCAAACCTTTGTGGCAAGTTGAAGCATCTGTGTCTGAAGAACCTATAAAGGTTTTCCCTGAGTTGGGTGACTTGTACGACACTGGGGATCCTGCTTGGGACATAACTCCACAACCTCTTCTGGCTATTAGATCTATTATTAGACCCAAATCTCAACAAGACCCAAATGGGTATGATAAAAGTGTGACCTGTAAGTGGTATAATATATACTAAAATAATTGTAGGATTTTTCTAGTTTATAGTGCTGAACCTGAGGAACCTGAGGAATATGTGTGAAAAAGGAACTTTAGAGTATATGATCAAGGTAGAAGGAATATAGAATTGGAACAGGATGAATTTACAGATATAATTTTAGTAAGCAAAAATCTCAAATCAATGTTTTAGCTTGAGGAACTGAGAATTGCTCTCTTTGGTTGGTTGGTTGACCAAAATGTGTACTCAAAGGTAGCCTACACTTAACACTGAAATGCTAGAATCACCCAGTGTATTTCAGAGAAGGGTATCTAAAGGCTTAGGAAGATTGAAAAGGAGGAATGAACTTACCATGTAAGACCCCGTCACCACTCTGGGAGGGACTCTGGTTATCACTGTGATTATCACCATGTCACTGTTGTTCGCTCAGAGTAGGAGCTTACAGAGGCTAGGTGATCAATGGATTTTGGCTTAGGTCTTTATACAGTGTGTTCTATAGGTCCCCAATCTTATTCTGTGGTTATTTATCCAGTACTGAAATGTGTAATTGGAGTAGACATACTCAGAGGCTGGTTCCCTCATCTGGCTTTCCCTTCCACATGGCTTTGATAAATATATTTTTAAAGTTCTGCAATGGTTCTTTTCTGTAGGCCAGAAATTACAATGGGAACAGTGGCCATCAAACTGGAATCCTGAAGCATAATGAGAATGGCAGAATTCCATGAATGCAGAGGACAAGTGGAAGCGCTTCTTATCAAAGACTTCCTGAAAGAAATACTTTCAGCAAGTGCTTTTTATAGTAGGCAGCAGAGCCAAAAGTGAAAGTGTTAGTCGCCCAGTTGTGTCTGACTCTTTGCGACCTCATGGACTATAGCCTGCCTGGCTCCTCTGTCCTTGGGATTTTCTAGGCAAGAATACTGGATTGGGTAGCCATTCCATTCTGCAATGGATCTCCTGACTCATGGATCAAACCCGGGTCTCCTGCACTGCAGGCAGATTCTTTAGCATCTGAGCCATCAGGGAAGCTCAAGCAGAGCCAAAGCCACAATCAAAAAAGTATGACTCAAAGAGATTGTTGGCATTGACTGACTGATTGATCACGGTGTTCCCTAAAACTAAAATAGTCAATTCTTGTTATGTGCAGATTTTGTATTTGCACAGTTGCCTACTTGCTAAAATATTTTTGTCACCTCAGAGGCAGTATTTTTGCAGCCATTCATGACATATGTGTTCACAGAGAATGCTCACACTCCAGCTGGAGTGAAGAAGGGAACTGTCTGTCATCTTTATTGGTATGAGTTATGCTCTTGGCCATGAGTTCAACGTTAATGAAAAAATAATATATATAAATAAGGTGTCTTTAAACAGAAACATATACAAAACATGGCTGTGTATTGAGAGACTGATGAAAATACGACCAGAGGCTTGCAGGAATCTAACTGTATTATTCCTAGGAGCAATGGTTTAGTATTTGCTAATTCAGTATGTGTGGTGTCTTTCAACACAATGAATATCAGCTAATAGATAATCAGCTAAAGTCTTACTTTAGGTGTAGTTTTTTTGCTTATGTTGATAGAGAACTTGATTCAAGAAAATAGTCGCAGTCTTTTAATCATTTCTTGAACTAGTGTACAGACCCTGAACCCTTTGAATGAAGGGGAAGTTGGATCCCCTTGAAGAAAGATCTTGCTACATTCCCCCAAATTTACAACGCCAGTCACCCTCTCAGCCTTCCTCAGTGGTACCTACAGGCATTGGCCAGGACTTTTGCACATTAAAAAAAATTTTTTTTCACTTATTACCTTGATTCTTGGTTTCACTGGGTCTTCATTGCTGTGCATGGGCTTTTTCTAGTTGTGGCGAGTGGGGACTGTTCTTCTTTGCCGTGCACTGGCTTCGCATTGCAGTGGCTTCTCTTGTTGCAGAGCACAGATTCCAGAAGCATGGGCTTTAGTAGTCGCAGTATGCAGGCCCAGCAGTTTCAGGGTGTAGCTTTAAGGTGGGCAGGCTTCACTAGTTGCAGCACGTAGCCTCAGTAGCTGTGGCTTGCAGGCTCTAAAGTACAGGCTCAGTAGTTGTGGCTTGCAGGCCTAGTTGTTGGGATGTACAGGCTCAGTTGCTCTGTGGTTTATGCAATTCTCAAGGACCAGGGATCAAACCTGTGTCTCCTACATTGGCAGGTGGACTCTTACCCACTGTGGCACCAGGAAAGTCTCTTTTGCACATTTTTGTGGATTACTGGACACTAGCTCTGAAATTATGTTAATTCCTGAAAATCCAAAATATCACACTGGTTCACTGGTCAGAGTAGGAGCTTATGGAGGTTAGGTGATCAATGGATTTTGGTTTAGGTTCTCCTACAGTGTTTCCAGTAGGTCCCCATTCCTGTTCTGTGGTTACTTATCAGGTACAGAAGTGTATAATCTGAGTAGACATACTCAAGAGACCGGTTCCCTGGTCTGTGAGGCAGTTCACTAGAACTTCCTCTATTTGCAAATATAGTGAACTGAGAAATGCCATATTCTTGAAGGGATGATAGGCATCAGTGGCACCATCAAGAACTTAGAAGTTGGAGTATTTGTGATTATCGTGCTACTTGGTAGAGAGCTACTCACCTTCACAAGGACACACACACACACACACACATACAGTATATTTTACCTGTCGGGGACAACAGCACACTTTCAGTGTCCTACTTCGGAATGTATGAACTGCTCAGCATCTATGATATAATCTATCCTACAGGGATCTTCTTCAGTGTGCTTTCATAGGACAGTATGCTCATCCATTACAGTGATTACATAGTTCTGCTTGGGCCTGTTGTGCAGGAAGTAGCAACTACTCTAAATACATTGCTAAAATACACAGATGATGGTGAGAAATAAACCACACCAAAGTTAAGTGGTCTTCCAGCTTAGAGAAGTTTCTAGGTTTCCAGCTATCCATGGAATAGGGAGGTAGCCCTTTCTTTTTCTTACTTTTTAATTAAATTAAAAAAAAAATATTTTGGCCATCCTGCATGGCTTGTGGGATCTTAGTTCCCTGATCAGGGTTTGAACCCACACCTCCTGCATTTGAAGCGTGGACAAGGTGAAGGGCAAGTTACTGCATCTGACCCATACAGCCACTAAGAAAAAGGCACAATGCCTAAGTAGGCATTTTGCATTCTGAGACTAACTTATGACTCATTGTGAGTGTTACTCTTACCTATTTATCGAGTGACCCGTACGTGGCCAGCTTTGAATGAGGCTCAGGACAAGATGAGGCTCTGTGCAAGCTGCTTTGCTATGCAGACCACGTGACCCAGCAAATCAGCCTGAAGCATCAGGGACTGAGAGATAGGCTACTTGGAGCCTTCAGCCAGCTCCCTAAACGTGGCACACACAGTACTTATTAGGATTTTGAAGCAGAGGTAGGTCATTCTTTGCAAAAAGATGACCACCTTCTTTTGAGAACAGCTTCTGGCTTGCTACTGGACCTTAGAGGAAGTGAACCCTTGACCATGGTGTGTGGATTGTTACTATGTGACCTGCGCTGTCCTTCCTGAACTAGCTGTGTTCTGACACACAGTGCCATGAAGTTGTCATGCACTTCTGCACTGCATAACTAAACAGAACCAGATCCTGAAGGCACATGGAAATTACATGAGAAAGTTGACCAGATGACTCTTACTTCCAATACATTATTTTCTCTTTCTCAGCCTGTCCCTAAGGCCACGTGGGGAGTTCTCTATAGTCAGTTGCCTAAGGGAGGAAAATGCAGGAACTACTCAAAAATGGATGGCTGCAGCACCACCACCCACTCTGGGAAGGCCTTAAAGGAGAGTAGTAAACGGAAGCCTTCCCAGTGGGCAGAACTTCAGGGTGTTTCCATAGTGGTTCAAATTAGTTTGAGAAAAAAAAAAAAGATATGGTCAGAAAGTATGGTTTTATAGCAGTTTACAGGCTGTGGCCTTTTTTTTTTTTCTTCCCTAGATAGTCAAAGGGATATAGAATATGGAGATATTTGTGTCCTATGGGAATGCTTACCAAATGGTGACCTCAAGACAGAATGCTTTCAGTAACCAGGGGATGAAGCAGTTCAGTCAGCCTCCTGGCCCATTGTCTAATGTGCTGATACACAAAGGGACCATGATGGCATGATGAAGGTTACTTTTCTTTTTCCACTCACCAGTCTGACTATAGTCACTGCTAAGTTATGTCATCAAATGAGATCAACATTGAAACCTAACATGTCACCATTCCTCAGGAGTATCAGCAAGCTACACGGTGGTAGTTTGATTGCCCAGGACTGTTTCCATAATGGAGGGGGAGTGCTTTCTTCTTACTGGGGTAGACAAATTGCTCTGTAGATACGAGTTTGTCCTTAAATGTCCTCAGTATTTCTGCCAAAACTACCCTTTACAGAATTATAAAACATTGTTCATTTCAGTTCAGTTGCTCAGTCGTGTCCAACTTTGCGACCCCATGAATCGCAGCACGCCAGGCCTCCCTGTCCATCACCAACTCCCAGAGATTACTCAAACCCATGTCCATTGAGTCAGTGATGCCATCCAGCCATCTCATCCTCTACCATCCCCTTCTCCTCCTGCCCTTAATTTTTCCCAGCATCAGGGTCTTTTCCAATGAGTCAACTCTTCCCATGAAGTGGCCAAAGTATTGGAGTTTCAGCTTCAGCATCAGTCCTTCCAGTGAACACCCAGGACTGATCTCCTTCAGGATGGACTGGTTGGATCTCCTTGCAGTCCAAGGGACTCTCAAGAGTCTTCTTTAACACCACAGTTCAAAAGCATTAATTCTTCGGCGCTCAGTTTTCTTCACAGTCCAACTCTCACATCCATACATGACCACTGGAAAAACCATAGCCTTGACTAGACAGATCTTTGTTGGCAAAGTAATGTCTCTGCTTTTTAAATGCTGTCTAGGTTGGTCATCACTTTCCTTCCAAGGAGTAAGTGTCTTTTAATTTCATGGCTGCAATCACACTGCAGTGATTTTGGAGCCCAAAAAAATAAAGTCTGACACTGTTTCCACTGTTTCCCCATCTATTTGCCGTGGAGTGATGGGACAAGAAGCCATGATCTTAGTTTTCTGAATGTTGAGCTTTAAGCCAACTTTTTCACTGTCCTCTTTCAGTTTCATCAAGAGGCTTTTTAGTTCCTCTTCACTTTCTGCCATAAGGGTGGTGTCATCTGCATATCTGAGATTATTGATATTTCTCCTGGCAATCTTGATTCCAGCTTGTGCTTCTTCCAGCCCAGCGTTTCTCATGATGTACTCTGCATATAAGTTAAATAAGCAGGGTGACAATATACAGCCTTGATGTACTCCTTTTCCTATTTGGATCCAGTCTGTTGTTCCATGTCCAGTTCTAACTGTTGCTTCCTGACCTACATATAGGTTTCTCAAGAGGCAGGTCAGGTGGTCTGGTATTCCCATCTCTTTCAGAATTTTCTACAGTTTGTTGTGATCCACACAGTCAAAGGCTTTGGCATAGTCAATCAAGCAAAAATAGATGTTTTTTGGAGCTCTCTTGCTTTTTTGATGATCCAGCGGATGTTGGCAATTTGATCTCTGGTTCCTCTGCCTTTTCCAAAACCAGCTTGAACATCTGGAAGTTCACAGTTCACATATTGCTGAAGCCTGGCTTGGAGAATTTTGAGCATTACTTTACTAGCGTGTGAGATGAGTGCAATTGTGCGGTAATTTGAGCACTCTTTGGGATTGTCTTTCTTTGGGATTGAAATGAAAACTGACCTTTTCTAGTCCTGTGGCCACTGCTGAGTTTTCCAAATTTGCTGGCATATTGAGTGCAGCACTTTCACAGCATCATCTTTCACGATTTGACATAGCTCAACTGGAATTCTATCACATCCACTAGCTTTGTTTATAGTGATGCTTTCTAAGGCCCACTTGACTTCACATTCCAGGCTGTCTGGCTCTAGGTGAGTGATCACACCATTGTGATTATCTGGGTCATGAAGATCTTTTTTGTACAGTTCTCCTGTGTATTCTTGCCACCTCTTCTTAATATCTTCTGCTTCTGTTAGGTCCATACTATTTCTGTCCTTTATCAAATCCATCTTTGCATGAAATGTCCCTTGGTATCTCTAATTTTCTTGAAGAGATCTCTAGTCTTTCCCATTCTGTTGTTTTCCTCTATTTCTTTGCACTGATCGCTGAGGAAGGCTTTCTTATCTCTCCTGGCTATTCTTTGGAACTCTGCATTCAAATAGGAATATCTTTCTTTTTCTCCTTTGCTTCTCACTTCTCTTCTTTTCACAGCTATTTGTAAAGCCTCCTGAGACAAACATTTTGCTTTTTGCATTGATTTTCCATGGGGATGGTCTTAATCCCTGTCTCCTGTACAATGTCTCGAACCTCTGTCCATAGTTCATCAGGCCCTCTGTCTATCAGATCTAATCCCTTAAATCTATTTCTCACTTCCAAAAAAGAAAAAAAAAAACAACCATTGTTACTACCTCCCATGTTTTTATTTTAATGGTAAACCAGCTGTCCTGTGGCTTAGCTTCTGATTCTGATGGAGTGATCAGCCTCCTGTTAATTGCTTACCACTTAAATTTCCATTGTTTTCACCAGGCCTGAGCACTTGTCTCATGCATCCAACCTGGGCTGGTGATCTGTTTCACCATAGATAATATACATGTTTCGATGCTGTTCTCTCGAAACATCTTCATTTTCAAAGCCCGCTTAGTCTTGCACCTTCCCATTCTTTGTCAATAAAGTCATTTCCGTTGGAAAGACCTCAGTATACTCTGTATGTCCTGCCTCGTCTCCATGCAAAACTCGAAGCCATTGTCCCAGAGCCAGGACAGTGACCCACTTTCTCTTGGTATGATCCCCTTCAGCATGGGCAGGCCTAGGCAAGGCTGATAGTTCCTGGTCTTTGTGGTTTACCTTTTCTTGCCTGAAACCTCTACCTACTGAATGAACTGAGGTGAGGATGATGGAGACCTCAGTATTATCAGCCTGCTGCCTTTGGACTAAAGCCTCGTGCCTAAAAGTGGAGACTGCTTGGAGAGCCCCGAGCCCCTTACCTGCCCTCATCTATAATTTAGCCTGTCTGACCCAGGCTGTAGAGTGGTGAGAAATACTAGTGGCTTGCCTCTCCTGGGGGAGACACGCAGCCCTGGAGCTGAGCTGTGAGGGAGTTCCATCTCCAAGGCCACACCCACCTGGAGAGCATCTTCCGTTAGCAGAGCTGTGGAGGGGAGAGGGTGAGAAAGTTATGCCTCAAGAGGCACAGACTCTTACTCTTCCTACCAAGATGTAATAGACATTCTTGAATGAAGTTTTCTTCTTTTGTATGCATCCTCAGGACAATTTTTGAGACTTTAATTTTTTTCCAATGATAGTTGCTCTGCTGGATGCCTGTCTTCAGGACACCTCAGGCCGCCTTCCTGGATGGGTGTCTCTGTTTAGCTTGCTTGTGATTGCACTCAGGGTATTATTGTCTTGTTGGGTGGAGGCATGGCTTTGCCATGATTATGGGAGTATAAGTATGGTTTACTAAGATGTACATGTATGCCATATTGAAAAGGGATTGATTGTGGTCATAGTGTATTGTCAGCTGGGCGGGGCTGAACTGCATTTCCCAGAAGTCTGTTTCTTACTTGTGTCTGGCTAGGGTGGGCCACGTGAGAGATTCTTCTGAGATATTTAGAAAGCCAGAATGTAGCTACAGCTATTTTACACACTTTTGCTTATTTGATGATTCATTTGGTTGTTGTGTGGCAACCACCAGGCCTGTGACTGTTCCACCTTTCTCTGGAGCCTTAATCAGTTTCTCTGGTTCCTCAGTCAGAGGTGAAGATTTCACATGTCCCAGCTCCTGTAGTTCGACCAATTTCAAGGCCACACGTCACCAGTTTCTGTCAGGGCTCATGGGCTCTGCTTGTGTTTATGGTTCAAGTGTATTCTTGCTTTTTCTTCCAGACTTTGAACTCCAGCATCAGACATAAAGTCAGCCCTTCCCAGAAACTAGTTAAACAGCTCCCCCAATTCCCCCAAATTCCTTTTTAAAAATCACTATTTTTATAAAAATAAAGAGATCAAAGCAAGAAGAGTAAGTAGCATTTTTAATAGTTGCAAGCACCAGTCTTTCCATTCTTAGTTTCTGTAGTTTCTGGATATATATTCACCTAATACTGGAGCATTTAAATATATAAAGCTGATAGCAACAAAGATAAAGGGGGAAACTGACAATAATGCAATAATAGTAGGGTGCTTTGGGCTTCCCCAGCGGCTCAGCGGTAAAGAGTCTCTCTGCCAGTTCAGGAGACACAGCGGACTCAGGTTTGATCCCTGGGTCAGGAAGATCCCCTGGCGGAGGGCATGGCAACCTAATCCAATCTTCTTGCCTGGGAGAATCCCATGAACAGAACCTGGTAGGCTATTGTCCATGGGGTGACAGAGAGTCAGACACTACTGAGGCAACTGATCATGCATGCAGGGTACTTTAACACACACACATACACACACACACACACACATCATTATGTATCTATTTCCTAGTGGTTCTGCTTCTTTGAAACCTAAATGATACAAACATCAGCAAATCTTTCTCTTGTTTACACTGAAGAACTTTCTAAACATGACTCCAAAGCACCACCTTGCAAAATCAATCAATAAAAACACCTGAGTGCTTTTGAGAGAGAGAAAGCATCTGGTATGGATAGAGAATAACCTCATTCTCTGTCTTATTGTAGAGGGAACATGAAGAGACTCGCCTTAGAATGTTGTAGAAACCTGATCCCTCTTGTGGGTAACACTGTCCTTCTTGCAGAAAGGATCAGGTCACTTGGTGACCGAGATGCTCTTTCACTGGGGCTCAGCCAAGCCTCTGTGTCCACTGTGTGGGGGGCTAGAGGAATGATTCAAAAGGAAAGAAAAAAAAACTCAAACATGTCATTGCACACACACTTGGATTCTTGGAAAAGGAAAGAAAAAAACTCAAATGTGTCATTGCAGACACACTTGGATTCTTGGAGACTTTTCTACAGAAAGAGTGGGAAGAGTCTTGGCTTTGCCGTTTGAGATGTTAAATTTACTTACCTGCCCTGTATCTCAGTTCCTTCGTGATTCATAAAGTTTTTGTAAGGATTGCCAAGTTGATGCTAACTATTACTATGACTTGCCTGCCTCCCTCAGCCCTTCATTTTCTCTCCATGTGGGAAATTTGGGAAAAACTGAGGAGATTCCCAGGCAGTCCTTCCCAGCTGGCTCCCTCTGGGGCTGCTCAGGTCCTGCTGTTGAGGCTGTTGGTCCTGTCAAGCACCAGTCTTTGCATTCTTGGTTTTTGTAGTTTCTAGATCTTGCTCTGGTTTGGGGGGATCTCCTGTGGTTGGCCCAGTATCCAGGCTCTTTGCTTAGAGCCGCAGTAATTTTTTCTCCAAGAGGAAATAGTCTCTCCCTACAATATAAAGTTTCTTCCTGGCCTCCTGAGGGTTTGAGACCTTTGGGATGCTTAGAATTCTGCTTTTATAGGCATATTTTGCCCTCTGCTGGCAACATTGATGATACCAGCAATAGCTGAGGGCTGAGATCTTGGCTGTGTGCCTGGTGCAGTGCAAGATTTGTACACATTACTCCATTTAACTCTCACACCAGCTCTATCAGTTGCATCTTACAGACAAGAAAACTAATGCTTGCAGGGAGTAACTTCACCATCATACAAGTGATGAGCCAGAATTAGACCCAAGCACTCCAGCTCTTGGAGAAGGAAATGGCAATGCACTCCAGTGTTCTTGCCTGGAGAATCCCAGGGATGGGGGAGGCTGCTGGTCTGCCATCTATGGGGTCGCATAGAGTCGGACACGACTGAAGTGACTTAGCAGCAGCAGCAGCAGTCCAGCTCTAGAAATTGTGCATTTCATTCTGGAAGTTTATTGAATAAATTAAATAAACTTCCAAAAGGAACTTCAGGCAGTCAGTCAGTTCAGTCACGCAGTCGTGTCTGTAGTAAACTAAAGTAATATACAGTAAATAAATAAATGTTTAAATAATAAATAAAATAATGTCTCTGCTTTTTAATATGCTGTCTAGGTTGGTCATAACTTTGAGCTCCATCAGGATTTGTATAAATCTTTCCTACTTGCTAACAATATATACTGAACTCCTATTCCATGTGGGAACTTCCAAAAAGATCTTCAGTCAGTCAGTCAGTTCAGTCTCTCAGTCATGTCCTACTCTTTGCGACCCCATGAATCACAGCATGCCAGGCCTCCCTGTCCATCACCAACTCCCAGAGATTACTCCAACCCATGTCCATCGAGTTGGTAATGCCATCCAGCCATCTCATCCTCTGTCGTCCCCTTCTCCTCCTGCCCCCAATCCCTCCCAGCATCAGGGTCTTTTCAAATGAGTCAGCTCTTCGCATCAGGTGGCCAAAGTATTGGAGCTTCAGCTTCAACATCAGTCTTTCCAATGAACACCTAGGACTGATCTCCTTTAGGATGGACTGGTTGGATCTCCTTGCAGTCCAAGGGACTCTCAAGAGTCTTCTCCAACACCATAGTTCAAAAGCATCAATTTTTTGGCACTCAGCTTTCTTTATAGTCCAACTCTCACATCCATACATGACCACTGGAAAAACCATAGCCTTGACTAGACAGACCTTTGTTGGCAAAGTAATGTCTCTGCTTTTTAATATGCTGTCTAGGTTGGTCATAACTTTCCTTCCAAGGAGTAAGTGTCATTTAATTTCATGGCTGCAGTCACCATCTGCAGTGATTTTGGAGCCCAGAAAAATAAAGTCTGACACTGCTTCTACTGTTTCCCCATCTATTTTTCATGAGGTGATGGGACCAGGTGCCATGATCTTAGTTTTCTGAATGTTGAGCTTTAATTCACATATTCACGAAAAATATCCACTTCCTAGGATTGTTGTGAAGTGTCAAGGAAATATTTTAATGTAAACAATCCAAGATAGTATCTGACATGCAGTATGTCCTAAGTAAATATTACTTTATCTTTTCCAGATCTTTCTAGTGCCTTTCTACTTCCAGCTACTTTGGGAAAATTTCCTATAGCCTTAAAGCATCTTTCTGAAGGACTAAAGATGTTTTAATCCCTTTTACCACAGAATCCTGAATTTGATGATTTGAATCCATCCTCAGTTCTAAAATCTCCATTCACCTCAATTTACCCACCCCTATTCTTATCACAATGCTTACAGGCCTTAATGCAGATTAGATGCTTGATAACTTGCCATGATATTTCAGGATTGGCAAAGATAAGATCAGTTTGCTCTTAGTTCTGAGCTTCCTTGTTCCAGATTGAGTCCTGTCAACACTAGTTCATGTTTGCAAATCTCTTTTTCAGTGCAAGTTTGTTTCTGTGCAAACAAGGTTATTCAGGATGCCTCTCCTTTGGATTAGTATGTAATGTATTTGGATTAGTCAATGGGAAATATGAATCACCATACTTGCTTTCAAGTCAGAATATGAACACACATGCTGCCCTGTCAGAATGGCTTGTAGCATGTATAGTCACTGTTTCAAGAAAGTGAAGGAGTTTGAACTTGCCTTTGTTTCCAGTGCTGACTTGCTAGGAGTGAGGGACATTTAAATGTGCTAATTAAGCCTTTGCCTTTTTAACCTTTCTGTGCAAATTAGGAGGGTTAGACCTAAGAATCTCTGTTTCATTTCTCTTGAATTCAGTGGTTTTTGTATTTCAGATTTCATACTTTAAAGTTATTGGAGAAAAACCTATACAGTCTGATGGTTGTTTGGCAGTAAGATTCAGAAATAGGCACGAGGGTTATTGTTTACATATAACTTGAAAACTGTCATTAATAACATACAAATTAGGTTTATGATACTTCTAGTAACATCTTACAAGCTTTTTATTACAACTATCATTTTCTTTAATCTTGGCTTATCAATGATTATTTACAATATAAATAATACAAAATATTATTAAATAATCATACATCTATTAAATATATGTTATATTATTTTTAGGGCGTCCCTGATAGCTCAGTTGGTAAAGAATCCACCTGCAATGCAGGAGACCTCGGTTCGATTCCTGGGTCGGGAAGATCACCTGGAGAAGGGATAGGCTACCCATTCCAGGATTATTGGGCTTCCCTTGTGGCTCAGCTGGTAAAGAATCCACCTGCAATGAAGGAGACCTGGGTTTGATCCCTGGGTTGGGAAGATCCCCTGGAGAAGGGAAAGATTACCCACTCTGGTATTCTGGCCTGGAGAATTTCATGGAAAGTGTTGGACACAACTGAACAACTTTCACTTTTCATATTACTTTTAGTAATATTAAAATATTATTAAAATAGAAATAATAAGTATTGAATATAAAATAGCTTTTATATAGCTCTTCTAAGGGAAGTATAATAGTTTTAAGATGCAATGGGAAACATAGCTGTAGATTTCACAGGTGTATTTTAAAATTGTAATATATACTATTTCTTACTACAGTGTCACTATTCTATATATAGTTATGGGTATTGCTGATTAGTTGAGTAGATTAATTATAGTAAAACTTAGCAACGTTTTTAAATTTGCCACTACTTTTGTGGAAGGATAGTTGGCCTTCTTGAGGCTAGTGATCAATGTCTTTGATCCAGATCCTCTATATATGAGAGAATATACTTCAAACAATTTAAGGATAATCCTATCAAAAGGATTAAAATATATGGCAGAGGAAATGTGATTTGTCTGGAGAGTTAAATGGCTCATGTAGTTATTACTGTGCATAAGTGTAGTGCAAGAGACTGGTTCTAGCTTCCAGCTTATCAGGATTAAGTATTACAATTCTGAAATGTGCAGATATTTTAAACCCTTGCCTGTCTGTTCTTTGGCTTGTTGACATTTTGTGTGGTAATTACATGCAGAGGAAATATGCATGGGACAGTGGTATGAAGCCCTACACCTGCTCTACCTGCTGTCTCCTTAAGCAGATTGTGTACAGTACAGTACAAAATACATTCATTTTTCAACCCCAAACAGTCATATTGGTAATATGGTATGGCTGACTAATAAGTTATTCTGAATCTCAAGCCATATAGCCAGGAAGACAAAGAAGCTCCAGAAGCAATGAGGGGAAAGAGGCCCACACTTACAAAAGCAAGATTTACAAGTCACTCTGCTTGTCTGGGGGCTTCCCAGGCACTGCTGTGGTAAAGAATCCACTAGCCCATGCAGGAGACTCACAAGATGTGTTGGTTCAATCCCCTGGGTAGGGAAGATCCCCTGAAGAAGGAAACGGCAACCCATCCCAATGTTCTTGCCTGGGAAATCCCAGGGACAGAGGAGCCTGGTGGGTCCCAAAGAGGTGGACACGACTAAGCACAAACACACACTGCTTGTCTGGATTCCAACCTCTAGTATTTGCTATTTGTGTCATTTTAAAAGTAAGTGAACTTGTGGACATGGGGAGAAGGGAGGAGAGGGTGAGACGTATGGAAAGAGTAACATGGAAAGTTACATTACCGTGTGTAAAATAGAGAGCCAATGGAAATTTGCTGGTGGCTCAGGAAACTCAGACAGGGGCTCTGTCTCAACCTAGAGGGGTGGGATGGGAGGGAGATGGGAGGGAGGTTCAAAAGGGAGGGATATGTGTATACCTATGGCTGATTCATGTTAAGGTTTGACAGAAAACAGCAAAATTCTGTAAAGTAATTATCCTTCAATTAAAAAATAATTTAAAAATAACAATAGAGGAGAAACAATAAAAATAATAAAACTCTGTTAACTCTTATCAGCTAAAAAACAAACAAATAAGTGAAGCCAAGAAATATGAATTTATGTGTCTCAGGGAAAGCTCAGTAAACTTAGCTTATGTCGGAAGGGTAGGAGCTACTAGATAAGGATTTCCACCTAGAAAATCTCACCATTTGCTACTGACTGTGAGAACATTGTACCCTTGAAAGGCCATTCATTTCCCTCCCAGGACATGGGACCTAGTGTTCTATGGCACATTTATCATGCACCAGCATGATTTATATGCCAATATATTAGAATTCCCTTGCTCCAGAGATGAAACAGCAACTGAATACAAAGTTACATATTTGCAGTAGGCGTGCAGATATGCATAAATAGTGAAAGTCTTAATACTAATTATTACAAAACTTAAATAGAGCGAGGAGCAGAAGAGAGTTTTAAAAAGAGCAAATAAAATAAAGCCTTTAATTCATACTGCTTATCTGAATTTCTTTTCCCAGCTGTAATTCTCCCTATAAATCAGTACTTTCTAATCTCGCTCCTGATGCAATGCTCAAGCTGACTGGGCTGAATAATAATTTTGTCCTGAGGTAGAGAGAATGGAGAAGGAATAAACAGACCTCCTAGATAATTGCATCAGCCTTCCCTACCATTCCAATGCCAGGCTAGCATTTCAAGTAATGTCCCTTTTGTCTCACTGAGAAAAATCATTTCACAATTTATTACACTGGATTAAAGAGTGTATACATTCTGGAGGTAGAACATGACTAAAGGGCAATCTGGCAGAAAGGATGTCAAAACAGTTGGTACATTTAAATTTTTCTGAATTCCTTAAATAAACTTTTGGGGCTGCTTTCCCAAGAGAACAATGAGATGATAAAACAAACATGAGTTACATAAGCTATAAATGATGGTATTAGTTATCTCCATATTCTAGAATTAAGATGAGAAACTGGTTCTGCAGAAAGCTCTCTTTTTTGAGATGTTTCATTACCATAAATTTCCTAATGTGTGACTTCTTTCAATATCATTAATTATCACTGAGGCTGACAGCCTGAGTTTTTGCACTAATTATTCCAATGCACAGAAAATGCTATAAAAAATGAGCCTATAGTGGGTTTTCCCCCCTTATATTACTTTTAAAAAGCACAAAATCGAAGTTTATTATCATTTTCTGTGTTCTCCATGCCTGAACTAAGAGATAGGTTTCAGTCATTCTGGCACTGATGGAATTTGATTTCTCATTTCTGTGATGATCTCTTTCTAGATAAGTAAGTCAGCTGTTCTATCCACTTATTACTCAAAAGATGGCCTCTCTGATTAAATAAGATGACAAGGGTCCTTCTCAAGATGAACTTTAAATTGTTAAAAGCAAAAGAAATAATTTTATTTATTTTTGATGGCTCACATGGAAAGCTGTATCCACTACTATACACTCCAATAAATGGAATATTTAAATATTTAAAGATTTTTAGCAGAAGCCAGTTCTATTCTTCTAACAGCACAGTCTGTTCAGTCTTTTCAACTGGAGGGATTTCATAAGATTTTGTGAAGAGGAAAAGAAATCCTGCTTAGCCTTCCAGTTGCCTGTAAAAGTCAGATTATTTATGACAGTTAATGGGCATTGTGTGCTATGCCCATTCATCGCTGTGTATCATTTTACACTTTGTTAAAACATAAATTCAAAGTAAAAAGGAAACCATGACATCTCATCATCAACAAAGTTATATTAATAACAGAAAACTTGCTTTCTAAGAACAATTCTGAAAGCATATTTTTCAAGAGTTAAAACTGGATTCTTATATAAGTTGAGTGAGCATAAGTCAAACATGTTTTTAACTCATTAATAAGGTAACCGATAGGATGATAAAACTGACTATAAATATTTCTATCTGTAGTTTTTTTAATCACTGAAATATAGGATATTGGCATACAATTTTTTAATTAAATAGAAACTCATTAATCCCCTTTAGAGATTTGTGGGTATGGCTTTTGACTACTAGAATAAATCTCTCTGAGATTCACAGAAGGCCACAAAGTTCTCGGGAGAATTTTATCAGCAGGAACATCATAAACTTGGATTGAAAGAGAGAGAGAAGTACAAAATAAAAGGAGGTCACTCCACCCTGGAGAGCAGACTGAGAAAACTAGTCAGCTGCAAACTTGTGCTAACTTTCTTTAAAAAGGAAACATTTTGATACACATTTGTTGGCCTGATGTCACTAAGTTTTGGGGTAGTTTGTTACTCAACTGTAGATAAGTAAGACACAATGAAAGGTTTGATGTTGTATTAGAAATAATGTCTTACACATAATTTAGAAATAGAGATGAGAGGTACACAGACCTCCATAACACAAAGATTAGTGTCACAAAAGAAGTTTATATGAAGTCTTATGTGAACTTGTTGAAAAAGAGTTAGCAAAGAGCATATCTGACCACAGGGACAAGAACAGGCCAAGGAGATGTTATATAAGCATTAGTAATTGAAAATACAGCAGTTGTATTTGAAACCTGACTTTGCCAATTATGAGCAGTGCATCCTAGGACTAGTCAACTTTCTTTACCGGTTTTTCTGGGTGTAAAATATGAGCATTAAACAGGATGAAGACACATGCATCTTCTTTGCCCAGGACAGTCTGACTTTATGCCATTTCCTTGGCATAGATATCAATAGTCTTCTCATTTACTCTCAATAAGTCTTTGTTTGGGTGATAAGTTACATATAAATTATTAATTATAATCATACATATGTAATTTTGAAAGTTATATTAAAAATCTCCAGAATTTACCCTTCACAACAACCATAATTAACATTTAGTGAATTTTATGCAGTTCACTCTTTGTACTTATATACAGATGCATACTGTGATATCAGGAGACCCAGGTTCAAACCCTGGGTTGGGAAGATCCCCTGGAGAAGGAAATGGCAACCCACTCCAGTATTCTTGCCTGGGAAAGCCCATGGACAGAGGAACCTGGTGGGCTACAGTCCATGGGGTCTCAAAGAGTCAGACATGACTGAGCGACTAACACTTTCACTTTTAACTGTGATACCATCTATTTATATATGTGAATGCATATGTGAATGTACACACACTGTATACCCAAAAAACATCTAAAACTGGAAGCTGTGTTTACACCACAGCTCAGAAGATCAGGGAGGGAGGGAGCTGGATATTGCAGTAGAGCTGGCATTGGATTATCCCATTTCATGCTCAAGATGGATCTCTTTCTTTCTGATGGGGTAGAATATGTGAAATTAGGAATATCACAGTAAGTTATAGCTATGGTGATGTCTCACAAGAATAAATTATATATAAAGGAAGTGAAGTCAAAACAAAGAGGTAAGCTTTATGCAGAATCAACTAGTGTTGGGGCCAATGGGAATAGGAACTGATTACCTCTGTTTTTATCAAGTATCACTTCAGTGATGAAGAAAATTTGACTTGTGAGATTCTCACAACAGCTAATGATGTAGAGACATGAGTACTTGAGTTGGGGTTTGGAAAATATACTCATGCTGTGATAACCTTATGCAAAAATAAGTTCTTAAGTTCTTAAAAATACCTTGGTTTCAAACTGATCCCTCAGCGACCAGTACTGTCTCTACCTGTCAGCAGAGAGTAGTCTGCAGAATCATTGCTACCATCACTCTGAGGTGACTCAGTAGAAATCTAAGTCTTAAGAATTAAAGAAAACATCAGCAAGAGAGTGTGATAAAATCTTTAACTGGAAAAAAAAAAGTCACTGTCTTGGGCACTTTCTCAGGACATGGATTTAACACTCTGGCAAGAACACTGGTATGGGGCAAACTTGCTGCTTTTAGAAGTCAAAAAAGAGAAAGTGACAACCCAGGCAGTTAAAGGGAAAATGCCTGCGTGGACCTGATGAGTGATACAGGAAGTAATAAAATGGCTTAGATGTGAGTGCCGACATGTATGTATGAGGTGAAGCCAGAAGACTCGCCAGATTATTTTGTGTGGAGGATCCAGAGGGCAAACCAGTCACCAGGGCCATCAGGAGCAGCAGGAGTGTCGCTGATTTCGGCAGTGGTCTCCCCTGCAGACCCAGGCTACCGCCCTCGTGATGTGCCACCCCCTCACGCATTATAGCGTCACAATCACAGCTACCAGTTCATGCTTTTAAGGCAGCGCTCACTCCCCGGAATTCTCGCAAGGCTGAGCCTTAAGCCTGAGTTGTACAAAATATTGTATTTTGTACTATTAACATGTATGTTCTCCTTGAGAAAGCAATTGGTTTTCTCATTTTGCTAATGTATTACTTGACTTCTGGAAACTATATTTTATATGAAACATCATCATAATATCCTGGGTGGTCAGGAAAGTTTAGCAGAATGAGCACAGACCTCAAATTAGAAAAAATTTTCTCCTGTTACACAATATGTAATTTTGGCTCTAAAAAGTCTCCGAATTTCAAAGTTCTTATATTTAATATAATAATAATAAAAATAATAGGCACTGACATTTATTCAGTGTATAATGTGTGCAAAGCACTATTTCAAGCACTTTGTGTGTGTGTGTTAGTTGCTCAGTCGTGGCTGACTCTTTGTGACCTCATCGACTGAAGCCCACTAGGCTACTCTGTCCTTGGAATTCTCCAGGCAAGAATACTCGAGTGTGTAGCCATTCCCTTCTCCATGGATCGAACCTGGGTCTCCTGCATTGCAGGTGGATTCTTTATCATCTGAGCCACCAGGGAAGCCCCTTAAGCACTTTGCTTGGAATTATTTGTTTAGTCCTCATAACAACCCCATGAAGACTGGATAGTTATCATTTACAGTTTATTGATGAAGAGACAGAGACAAAGTAAGATTGATAAATAGTAACAGGACCAAATTTGCAGTGGTTAGGTCATTCCAGAATGTCTGACATCAGGACCCACACTCTCAGTCATATGATAACTTGCCTTTCTAAATTTGATTCACTATTTGAAGATTGTTTATTAAGCTCTTGCTCTGTTTCAAGTCCCAAGGAAACAGAATGAAATAGAGAAAGCCTCTGCTGTCTTGTAGCTCACATTCCAGTGGAGAGATGAGAATAATGATGTGACTATTGTCAGGTTCAAATACATAATCCAGTGTGCCTGGAACATAGAGGGGATGATTTTTTTTAAGAGTTTCCTCCCTGATGATGTCAGAGAAAATAATTAATATTTGACAAAGAACTGAAAAACTGAGAATGGATGGAATCCCAGACCTTGCCATTGTGAGTTCTGGCAAAAATGCAGTTACATTCATGTTTAGTGATTAGAGGGAGGCAAACCACTGCTGCTCTGTGCATAACAACAAGCTAGTTACAGGCAAATAATCATTTATATCAAATAACTTTTCCATAGTTTGAACCCTTATCTGTCCACTCTCTGACATTATAATAGCTTTCATATTATATACTTTTTCTTAAATTTGCCTTATATGAAGGGCTTCTATAAACATTAACTGTATCATGTAAGATGTATTGATATAGGATAGAAAAATAAAATAAGTTTCTATCCTCAATTTATTTATAATCTAAAGTAAGGTAGAAGGAAAATAAACCTCTAATAGATTATTTCACTAGCAGCTTTGTAGTAATATCTATAATTTTAAGGAAAAGTTCATGGACCGGCATGGCTTTAGCAGGTTTTACTGTGTAGACTGGCTCCTGATGTTCACTGAGTTTTAATTTCTGTCATCAGAGAAAAATTTATCATGAGGGGCCTCAGAAAGAACAAAATAACCTACTGAGAAGTACAGTTTTCTCCATCTACTATTGTTTCTTTTATGAGCAACATAGAAATGACATGTTTAACCACAAGTAAAATTCATATTCAGTCAGTTCAGTTCAGTCGCTCAGTCGTGTCCGACTCTTTGCGACCCCATGAACCACAGCACCCCAGGCCTCCCTGTCCATCACCAACTCCCGGAGTCCACCCAAACCTATGTCCATCGAGTCGGTGATGCCATCCAGCCATCTCATCCTCTGTCGTCCCCTTCTCCTCCTGCCCCCAGTCCCTCCCAGCATCAGGGTCTTTTCCAATGAGTCAGCTCTTTGCATGAGGTGGCCAAAGTATTGGAGTTAAAAAAAAAGTCACTGTGCAGTGATTTTTTGACATACAGAAAAGTAAACACCAGGTAAAACAATAAGAATTAATTTTCAGGGTATATTTTTTGTTGTTGAGTCATATGTATTATTTTCTGTAGATTTACCATAAACAATTGGTGTAACTATTTATGGATTATAATTGTTACTGAGCTTGTGCTACAGGTGGAACAGACATACATTTTTAAACTTTAATAGTGGTTCACTTAGAATTCAATCAACTGCTTGTTTTAGAACCTGCTGGTTATTGAACCTATCGCTAGGCTAGCTGGTGACATCTCTCTCTGATGTGCTAGTGCAACAAATAATGTGGGCTCTTTAGCCCTTATTTGGCTCAGATATGCCCTGAAGATCTTTTTGAGGAATACAGCATGATTTTTTAAAAATTTTGTTAGGGTATAATTGATTTACAATGTTATTTTAGTTTCACGGGTACAGTAAAGTGCATCTGTTATATAAATACATTAATCCACTCTTTATATTCTTTCCCCATAGAGGACATTACAGAGTACTGAGCAGAGTGCTATCCTGTAGGTCCTTATTAGTTATCTATTTTATTTGTAGTATGTGTATATGTCAATCCCAAGCTTCCATTTTATGCTTTCCTACCCTCTTACCCCCGGTGGCCATAAATTTATTTTCTACACATGTAACTTTATTTCAGTTTTGTAGCTGTTTATTATTTTTTTATTATTTGTTTTTGTTTTCTGTGTCAGATTTACTTCATTCAGTATGAGAATCTCGGGGTCCATCCACGTTGCTGCAAATGGCGTTATTTTGTTCGTTTCACGGCTGAGTAGTATTCCATTGTATATGCGTATCACAACTTCTTTATCCATTCCTCTGTTGATGGACATTTAGATTATTTCCATGTCCTGGCTTTGTGAATAGTGCTGTAGTGAACACTAGGGCACATTTATCTTTTTGAATGATAGTTTTCTCTGGATATATGCCCAGGAGTGGGATTGTTGGATCATATGGTAACTCTATTTTCAGTTTTTTAAAGTACCTCCAAGCTGTTCTCCATAGTGGCTATATCAGTTTGCATTCCCAGCAACAGTGTAGGAGGGTTTGAAAGGGGCATGATTTTTATTGTTAGATTACTATTTAATGTTTACATTCTCCATTATAAGCATACATTAGACAACTGCTGATGTAACGATGTTGCTGGGTGACTGTATTTGGAAACAGTCGTCTGTTATTGCTGCAAAGGATAAAATTCTCAACCTATTTGTTGTGGTTGTGAAGAAAGACACGATACATCTATATAGGCTGGCAAACAGGAGGAAGGATTAAAACTATTATTTTAATTTAAAAAATTTGTGTTGGATTTACATTTTTTGTAGTTGATTTCTAATGTTTGTGAGTTTTAGGTATACAGCTAGGTGAATCAGTTATACATATATGCACTTTATTAAAGATTCTATTCCCATAGAGGCCATTACAGACTATTGATTAGGGTTCCCTGTGTTATACAGAAGGTCCTTATTAATTATCTGTTTTATATATAGTAGTATCTCTATGTCATTCTCAGTTTATCCCTCCCCCCTCCCCCCTTGAGAACTGCAAGTTTGATTTTTACAGTTATAACTCTATTCTGTTTTGTAAATAGGTGCATTTGTACCGTTCTTTAGGATTCCACATATAAGTGATATCATGATATTTCTTTCTCTGTTCTGTTCTGTAAATAGGTTCATTTGTACCCTTTTTTAGATTCCACATATAAGTGATATCATATATTTCTTTCTCTGTCTGATTTCTTTCACTTTAGTATGATAATCTCTAGGTCCAGCCATATCACTGCAAATGGCATTATTTCACTTTTTGATGAATGAGTAGTATTCCATTATATATATGTACCACATATTCTCTATACATTCCTCCATATAATTTTTATGCTGATAGAAGTATAAGCAGAATGAAGTAAATATTTACTTTTCTCCGTTCCATTCCACTTTTAAATTATAACTTAATATTTTTACTTTGTGATATATTTTTTAGTGTAACAAAAGTTGGTTAACATTGCAAATACTGAAATTGAGGTAAATTTTTTGACAATGGGGAAGTATTATTCCTATGATGACATCATTGCTTTTCTAGTAGAGAGAAACAGGAGAATAGAATTCACTAAAAGCAAAACAAACCAATAGATTCCCCCAAAACTGAAAAGAACTTTCCCCTTTTTTTGTCTCATCACTCCCACTGCATCACAATGGACGTCTCTCTCTTCCACTTCAAAGTCAGAGGAGATGAGGACCCCCAGGTTCAGATGTGTTAACTGCTCAAAGTTAGCCACATAGTTCTAGACTTCTTTTTTTTTTTTTTCTTTTTTTCTTTTTTTTTTTCTTTTTTTTTCTTTTTTTTTCTTTTTGTCAAGTGCAGTAGTGAGAAGAGTTCTAGACTTCTGATGTGTCTAGCAGTGTGTGTCCACACACCACCCCATGTCAGTGTCCTGAGAGTTAGAGGCTAATCCTTTGACAGCCACATCTGAGCATGAGGCCTCAAGTATTAATAGGAAATATCTGTGGGAGATCATGAGCTGGCCCCCACTGAGTGCTTTTTTTTTTTTTCAGAAAAACAGAGAACTCTTTCCAGGAAGCAAATATCTGAAATGCAGTGAATTAAATCTTCATTGACTTCTCATAATCCTCACTTCTCTCCAGAATATCTAGCTGAAGAAATTTAATGTTCTCCCAGGATTCAGTGAAACTCTACCCAATCAGTCATACATATCAAGTGCGTTTGGACAGACTGATGCTTGATACCAGCTGTTCATATGATGGAAACTTCGAGGCTCCTTAAGGGTTGCTCTAGACAGGCAATACTAAGTATTTCATTCTGAATGTTATTTTTCGGCACATTTGGAGATAGGAGGAAGAAAAATGGATAAGATTCTTCCCTAACGGCAATTATCATTCAGCTACAATACCACTCTGTAGTAGCTTCATTTGTCCTATCGAGCTTTCTCTTCCAAGATGATTTATACTGATAAAATTTCTAACTAAAACCTTGTTTGGAAACTACTGAATTTATTTGAAAGAGTGCATAGGGCAAAATACAAGCCTGTCTCTCAGTTCATATTTGTCTAATCAAGGGAGAGAGATAACTATAACTTGTTTATTGGCAGAATATATTACAAACTATTAAGAAGAGGAGCTTACTTATTTTAACTCAGGGCACTTCCAAGAAAGAGAAAGGAAAGGTCATTATGTGGCCTGATGGAAAAGTTGGCTTACTTTTCCTTTTCCTGTGTTTATAGTTTTGATAGGATAAAGCTTTAAATCAAAAGATTGATTTTCTTTTCTGGCTGTCGCAACAATGGAGTGAATAAAATTAACTGTGAACTAATCAATTACTCAATGATTGACTTAAGTTGACTAGAAAAGAGTTAATTTTTTTGCCATGGATATTTTGATTCCTTGATGTTTCTATTTTCAACTTATTTGAAAGTAGGAAAACAGCTTCTGAAACAGAAGATTCAAAACTAGAATTCAGTAATTTCATATGATTTTTTTTTTAAACTAACCTCCATGGCAATAAGATTAAAATTTCACACACATTGGTTTATATTTACTATAATGTTTCATTTGTTCTCTGGAGCAAGGCTCAGAAAGGAAAATAGTTGTTGCTTTAAAATATTATAATTTTGACTTGTGACATTCTTCTGAGACATTTCCATCATCTTTTTTCTTGGATATCTACAATGAAAATTAAAGTAGTTTTCTGTATTAGAAATGAAATATTTTGAAGGACAAGATATACATATTTAAGAATGCCTAGAAGTAAAATCAAGAAACCACTTTAAGAATAAATCATGATTCCAGTTTAGTAATTAATACTGAACTTTAAAATATACTCATGGTGAATAAGAATTTTCTAAAAAGATAGTTCAGCTTTATTTTATAATCAACTAATTGTTATTGTTCAGTTGCTAAGTTGTGTCTGACTCTCTGCAACCCCATGAACTGTAGCACGCCAGGCTTTCCTGTCCTTCTGGAGTCTGCTGGAGTCTGCTCAAACTCATGTATGTTAAGTTGGTGATGCCACTCAACCATCTCATCTTCTGTCACCCATTTCTCCTCCTGCCCTCAATCTTTCCGAGCATTAGCGTCTTTTCCAATGAGTCAGCTCTTCACACCTGGTGGCCAAAGTATTGGAGCTTCACCTTTAACATCAGTCCTTGCAATGAATATTCTGGGTTGATTTCCCTTTGGATTGATTGGTTTGATCTCCTTGCTTTCCACGGGACTCTCAAGGGTCTTCTCCAGCACCACAATTCAAAAGCATCAATTCTTCAGGTTCAGCCTTCTTTATGGTCCAACTCTCACATCCATACATGACTACTGGGAAAACCATAGCTTCACTACATGGACCTTTGTCAGCAAAGTGACATCTCTGCTTTTTAATATGTTGTGTAAGTTTGTCATAGCTTTTCTTCCAAGGAGCAAGTGTCTTTTAATTTCATGTCTATAGTCACCATCCGCAGTGATTTTGGAGCCCAAGAAAATAAAATCTGTACTGCTTCCACTTTTCCCCCATCTATTTGCCGTGAAGTGATAAGACCAGATGCCATGATACTCGTTTTTGAACGTTGAGTTTTAAGCCAGCTTTTTCACTCTCCTCTTTCACCCTTATCAAGAGGCTGTCTAGTTCCTCTTTGCTTTCTGTGTTAGAGTGGTATTATCTGCATGTATGAAGTTGTTGATATTTCTCCTAGCAATCTTGATTCCAGCTTGTGAGTCCTCCAGCCCAGCATTTCGCATGATGTACTCTGTATATAAGTTAAATAATCAGGGTGAAAATATACAGCCTTGATGTACTCCTTTCCTGATTTTGAACCAGTCTGTTGTTCCATTAGCTCATAGGTGACTAATTAAGTACATATTTAAATAAATATTATAATCTTAATTTAATTAATTAATTAATTACAAATAATTAAATACATTTTTCCAGTGGAAAAAACAGGTTTTAAAAATATGGTTTCATCACCTTTAGCTCTCTGAGGTAAGAGAGTTTTAGAGTTTGGATAACTCAAAAATTAGAAGAAAAAGTTATAATGGAGTTTTTGTAACATTAATAAATACAAAGGAAGATGAAGAAGAGCAGACATTTTGAGTGCTTACTTTTGAGTAAGCATTGAGTTGGATATATGACACATGATATCTCATAGTTATAAAGATAGTATTTTCCACTTTCTACTACAGGAATAATGAAACACAGAGAGTTCAGTGTCATTTATGTACAAGTGATTACACTCATTAGTCATTTTTGAGAGTGATCAGTTTGTTAGTGGTAAAACCTTCCCATTGGTCTTAACATAGCCAGAGACATCATGGCTCTCTGACCCCCTTTCACCTGTCCAAAAGTAGCCACATTTTCAGCTGTTGAACCGATGTATTTTCACAATAGACCCAGTTCTGCTGGGTCCTTTCAAAGGGTGCCTTGCTCCCGAGGAAGTTTCTGGTATCCATAAGCAAAAAAAAGAAAAAGAAAAAGAAAAAAATCTCATTAGTAAATGTCTCCTTATTAAAAAAAAAAAAAAAGTTTCCTTATAGATGGACTTGTCACCAGAACTGTTCTCATGCTTGAAATCTGGTATATGGTGTTTTGATACAGCAGTTTGGAGTTGAGAATGTGTTTTATTTGTTTGAAAAATTAACTATTGGACTTGTACCTCTTAAAAGTTGCCAAGTAACATGCGAAACCCATATTCCTGGTCCACCCCAGAATCTAACACATTCCCTGCCTAGGAGTCTTAGGGATGAAATTAGGAAAGATTTGGTAAGAATAACAATGAATATGAGGACTGAATTAAAGATTGAATATGGGTTATGTCTCTTACACATATTACTTTGTATAAAAATTTATGAGCTTACATTATGAAACTTCTCATTATTTTGAGACTCTCATCTACAAAAAGGTAAATGATGATACAGCCTAGAAGCTCACAGGAACAATGTGGAATAAACTAGTGCAGGCTCTAAAAGGATATAGCCTTTTTATTCTGTTTCAAAGTCTTATTGGACTAATTTGAATTTCTGGGAAAGTGTACAAATTAAATGATAGTAATAGTCATTTGTTCTTTCTGGTTTAAATGTGAATTCTTACAGCATTAAGTATCTTAAACAGGTTATTAATTGTAATTTAGATGTTGCTTTGTGATAGATATTTTTTCATACTAAGATATTCTCTTCTTATTAAGTTGAAAATTAACAAATTTTATTGAATATTTTCCTAAATATAAGGGGACTTGCTTAAGTTTTTGAATTGTTAATATGATATAATATTTAATAACTTTTCTAGTATTAAAGCATACTTGACTTTCCACCTCTAAATTTACTTTTCTACAAATTGATTAACATTTTTACACTAATAGTACAGGTAAAAGAAACAATCTTTTCAGTGATATTTTCTCTCTCTTTTTTAACCATTTCTTAAATTGAAGTACAGTTAATTTATAATGTGTTAGTTTTGGGTGTACAGCAAAGTGATTCAGATATACAGGGCGGTGTTGGTTTAGTTGTTAATCATGTCTGCCTCTTGCAACCCCATGGACCCTGCCAGGCTCCTCTGTATGTGCAAGGCTCCTATGTATATGTATATATACATATATGTTACACACACAGACACACATGCATATATATATACACTTTTTCCTACTCTTTTCCATTAAAGGTTTTTACAAGATATTGAATCTAGTTCCCTGTCCCTATACAGTAGGTCTTTATTGTTTACATATTTTGTACATAGTAGTGTGTATAATGTTAATCCTAAACTCCTAATTTATCTCTTCCCCCGCTTATCCCTTTGGTAGTCGAAGTTTGTTTTCTATGCCTGTGAGTCCACCTCTTATTTTGTAAATAAGTTCTTTTCTGTCATTTTTTTAGATTCCACATATAAGTGATATCATTTATATTTGTCATTTATAAATGGTGTTTGTCTTTCTGCGTCTGACTTACTTCACGTGGTATGATAAACTCTAGGTCCATCTGAGTTGCTGCAAGTGGCATTATTTTATCAATTTTATGGCTGAGTAATATTCCATTATGTGTGTGTATGTATATACATAGATATGTATATACATGTACACGCTACATATATATGTATATGTATACCACATCTTTATCCATTCATCTGTTGATGGACATTTAGGCTGCTTCCATGTCTTGGCTATTGTAAATAGTGTTGCTGTGAACACTAGGGTGCATGTATCTTTTTGAATTAGAATTTTGGTATGCTATTGGTGTGATATCTCCTTGCAGATTTGATTTGCAATTCTCTAATAGTTAGCAGTGTTGAGCATCTTTTCATGTGCCTATTGGCCATCTGTATGTCTTCTTTGGAGAAAGGATTATTTAGGTCTTCTGCTCATTTTGGGGAGGTTGTTTGTTTTTTGATATTTATAAGTTTATGAGCTATTTTTGTTTTAGAAATTAACTCCTTGTCACTAGCATCATTTGCAAATATTTTCTCCCAATCCATAGTTGTCTTTTTTTTTATGGTTTCCTTTCCTTTGCTGTGGAAAAGCTTTTAAGTTTAAATTGGCCCCATTTGTTTATTTTGTCCTTATTTCCATTACTGTAGTAGATGGATACAAAAAAATCTTGCTGCAGTTTATATCAGAAAGTGTTCTGCCTGTTTTCCAGTAAGAGTTTTGTAGTATCTGGTCTTAAATTTATGTCTTTAACCCGTTTTGAATTTACTTTTGTTTATGGTGTTAGAGAATGTTCTAATCCCATTCTTTACATGTAGCTGTCCAGTTTTCCCAGTACCATAACTGAAGAGACTGTCTTTTCTCCATCATATATTTTGCCTCCGTTGTTGCAGATTAATTGTCCATAAGTGTGTGGGTTTCATTTTTGGCCTTTTTATCCTGCCCAGTTGATCTATGTGTTTGTTTTGAGCCAGCATCATACTGTTTTAACTACTAGAGCTTTGTAGGATAATCTGAAGTCAAGGAGCATGAACCCTTCAGTTCTGTTCTTCTTTCTCAAGATTATTTTGGCTATTTGGAGTCTTTTGTGTTTCTATACAAAATTTAAAAATTTTGTTCTAGTTCTATGAAAAATGCCACTGTTAATTTGATAAAGATTTTGCTAAATCTGTAGATTGCCTTGGGTAGTATGATCATTTCTAACAGTACTGATTATTCTAATCCAAAAACACAGTTTATGTTACCATCTGTTTGTGTCATCTTCAGTTTCTTTCATCAGAGTCTTATGTTTCCTGAGTACAGATCTTCTTCCCCCCTAGGTAGGTTTATTCCTAGTGTTTTTATGTGATGTTAAATGAGATTGTTTCCTTAATTTCTCTTTCTGATATTTTGTTGTTAATGTATAGAACTGCAACAGATTTGTGTATATTCATTTTGTATCTAACACCTTTACTAACTTCATTGATTGGTAAACTCTAGTAATTTTCTGGTGGCATCCTTAGGATTTTCCATGTATAGCATCATGTCATCTGAAAACAGTGAAGGACAGTTTTACTTATGCTTTTCCATTTTGTATTCCTTTTATTTCTTTTTCTTCTCTTAATGCTGTGCTGGACTTCTGAAACAGTGTTGAATAAAAATGGTGAGAGTAGGCAGCCTTGTCATGTTCCTGATCTTAGAGAAATGCTTTCAGATTTTCAGCATTGAGTATGATGTTAGCTGTTGGTTTTTATATGTGGCCTTTATTATGCTGAGAGTGTTGTTCTTCAGTCACTAAGTCATTTCCGACTCTTTGTGACCCTGTGGATTGAAGCACTCCAGGCTTCCCTGTCCTTCACTATCTCCCAGAGTTTGCTCAAATTCATGTCCAGTGAGTCAGTGATGCCATCCAAACATCTCATCCTCTGTTGCTTCCCCCTCTCCTCCCACCCTCAATCTTTCCTGGTATCAGGGTCTTTTCCAATGAAGTATATTCTGTGCCCACTTTCTGAAGAGTATTTATCATAATGAATGTTGAATTTTATCAAAAGCTTTTTCTGTATCTATTGAGATGATTATATGGTTTTTATTCTTCAGTTTGTTAATGTAGTATATCATATTGATCTATTTGTGGATATTGAAAAATACTTGCAGCCCTGGAATAAATCCCACTTGATCATGATGTATGATTCATTCAATGCATTGTTAGAGTCATTTGGCTAGTATTTTGCTGAGGATTTTTCCATCAATGTTCATCAGTGATATCAGCCTATTATATTCTTTCTTTGTGATAGCTTTGGTTTAATATCAGGGTAATGGTGGCTTCATAGGCTGAGTTTGGAATTAATATTTTCTTAAAAGGATTATTTTGCATAATACAGTAAATTGGAAAGCTTGATGTATTTTTATTTTCAAATGCTATACATAAGGTGACAATTATTCCTTCTTTGAAAGTCTGAAAGATCTCAAAATATTTGGAGATAATTATATGATAAATGACTTTATTTCCTGTCATTGTCTGTTAAAGTTTCCACCTTCCATTCTCCCCTTCCTTCTTTTTGCTTTTCTAAAATTAAATATAGTATGCATAAAAAAACTGCCTAAACATACATAACATATACACATACACACACACACATATATATACACACACATACAGTTTATATTCCTCTCCTGTAAATGTATTAACTGGCTCAGATTCTCTAAACATCGGCACTGTAGAAACTTAGTGCCAAGTTTTTGTTGAAGCCAGCCCAACTGGGTATTGTGGAATATCCAACAGCATCAATGATCTCTATCCACTAGATGTCAGCAGAACATTCCTACCTCCTCTGTCCTCCATATACTTCTTATCCCCAGGTAACTGTGTCAAGCTCACCTGCCTCTAGATACTGCCAAGTAGACAAATGGTGAGGAGGGAAGGGGATCATCCCTGGGCGAGAATCACTATACTTCACTGACCATTATGGTAATCACTTTCTTTATTCTTTTACCATGTAACCTTGCATCCTTAAACATCATCAGGCAGTTTGGCTTGAAAAGAATTCTTTATAAAATAATTTAACCTATTAAATAGAGTCTTGATCATGTTCATGGACCCCTAAAATAGCCTTTATGGGTAAGCTGACTGTATAATTGCTAACCCATACTCATACCACAGCGGGACAGGCTTAAACATGACTGGCCCAGTGGCTTGGTCGCTAAAGAATTGCCTGCAATGCAGGAGACCCAGGTCCTCCTTCTAAGGGACATCAGAGGTGAACATTATCCTTACAGCCTCACACATTTAGGGATTCCTTTTCCAATGGATAATTAAATATAAAATGAGAACAGAATAATTAAAACAGGGTATCTCCAAGGAGAAAATAAGGTCCAACTCAAAGCATCAGGGATGAAAATTTGCGTTCAACTAATTTGGGTAATAAAAAGTTACATTCTTGACAGAGTTTTCTCTAACACTCCACATAACAACTATGTTCACATTAGCATGTATACTTACTAAAATAAATGTCTTCCAAGATTTGTACATAATTGCAAAAATAATCATTATCATCACATTTAAGTGATTTTGGGTTTGTGTGTTTTATTGTGATATAATTCATAAAAGATTCAATTCACATATATAAAACATTTTAGTATATTTTTTGGTATATTCATAGATTTGTGTGTGCACCCATCATCATTATCTAATTTTCAAATATTTTTAATGCCCTAAATACAAACCTTGTACTATTTAACAATCTCAGTTCCTTCCTCCCTCTTGTTAGGCAGTCACTAATCTACTTTCAGTGGTAGGGATTGGTATGGATTTGCCTGTTCATTTCATTATAAATGGAATCATACAATGTATGGGTTTTCTGGTAACTGAATTTTTTGACATAACATAATTGTCTCAAAGTTCATTCATACTGTGGCATATGTCATTATGCCATTCCTTTTATCATCAAATAATATCACTTTTATGTATATTTTACATTTTGTAAAATCCACTCATCAGTTGATAGGCATTTGCATTATTTCCATGTCTTGGCTATTATAAATAATGCTGCTGTGAACACTTAATGCACAAGTTTTTGAGTGGATACGTTTTCATTTCTCTTTGGTGTATACCTATGAGGGGAATGGTTGGTCACAGGGTAATTGAATGTTTTATTTTTTTAAGAACTGACAAACTGCTCTCCAGTGGGGCTGCATCCCTTTTCAATCCCACACCAATGTCTGAGGGTTACAACTTCATATCCTTGCTAACACATGCTATTGTCAGTCTTTTTTATTTTAGCCATCTTAGAGTGTACAAAGTAGTTATCTCCTGTTTCTTGCATTTCTCTTATAGCTAATGATGCTAGACATCACTCAGCATCACGTTACTTAGCCATTTGTATATCTTCTTTGAAAAAAATGTCTATTAAGATTTTTTTCCATATTTTAAAATTGGGTTGTCTTTTTATTACTACCTTATAAGAAGTTTTTCTATATGCAAAATACATGACCCAAATTTTCATGGGCTGTATGTCATATGATTCACAACTGTTTTTTTCCCTTTCTGTGGATATTGTAATAAAAAGTCTGGCTTAATTTTTGATGTTGGACTCCTGGCACTTTTAAGTTCTACCCATCTGGATTCCCCTTTGCCTCACAGCTGAGTAAGCTGATTAGAAAGTCCAGGTTCTCCATACTTTGGTACTGGAGGGGAAAGTCCCATACACAGCGACTCACAACCCAGCCTCATCCCCTTGCAACTGTAAAAATTTCAAATCAGTCTCTTATCTGGACTCTCTCAAGCCATTTTTGTACCTGCTCAGAAGTCATCTTGCTTACCCAGAAAGCCTCTTTGTATGAAAATAGGTCTTCCTGGACATCTATTCTCTTTAAGAGGAATAACCAAATAATTTTTGCTATTTCAATAGTGTTCCTTGAGGCACAAAATATTATAATTTTGAAAAAGCCCAATTTATTTACTTTTTAAAAATGTATGCTTCTGCCATCATACATGAAAAGGTTTTAGGTAACCCAAGCTCATGAAAGTTCACTCCTATCTGAGTTTTATAGTGAGAGTTTTATAGTTTTGTCTTTTAACTTTAGTGTATAAGTCATTTTGAACTAACTTTTGTATATGATATGAAGGAAGGGCACAGCTCCATTCTTTTGTATGTAGCTATCTGGTTGTCTACTATTTGTTGAAAAGACTATTCTTCCCTGATTTGAATTGACTTCCCACATTTGTTAAAAATCAGCTGATCATAAATGTAAGAGTTTATTTCTGGTCTTTCAGTTTTATCTCATTAATCTTATGCCAGCATCACATTTTCTTAATTAGTGTAGTTTTGTATTAAGTTTTAAAATTTAAAAAGTAAGTCTTCCAACTTGTCCTTTTTCATGATTACTTTGGTTATTCTAATCCCTTCCATCTCCATATGACTTTCAGAAATAACTTGTGACTTTCTGCAAAAGGAAAGCTGGAATTTTGATAGGGTTTACACTGAAGGAAAAGATTGTTGTGGAGAATATAGTCATCTTAGCAATACTAACTTTTAAATAGATAGTTTCTATTTTAAAACTATCTAAAATAACTTTAAAATAGAAGCTTCCCTATTCAATTCTTTCAACAATGTTTTACAGTTTTTGGTGTACAAGTCGTGCATATCTTATGCTAAATTTTTTTGAACTATTTTTTTCTTTTTGTTGTACAGAAAAAAAAATATTTTTCCAGTTTTATTGAAGTATACTTAGAAAGTGTTTTCTTAATTATTTTTGGATTGTTCTTTGTTATGTGTATAAATACAGCTGTTTTTGTTTACTGATATTTCATCCCACAACCTTTATTAGTTTGTTATTTTGTTTGAATAATTCTTTGGGTCATGCCTTTAGATTTTCTATACACAAGATAATATTATCTATGGATAGAGATAGTTTTACCTCTTTCTTCCAACATGGATGCCTCTTGTTTCATTTCTTTGACTAATTGTCCTCCCTAGAACCTCCAGTCAAATATAAGTGATGATACCAGATATCCTTGTATAATTCATTACTTTAGGAGAAAAGCATTTAGTCTTTTATCATTAAATATGATGTCATCTGTGGGATTTCAAAGATGTCCTTTTAGAGGTTGAGGAAATTTCCTTCCATTCTTAGTTTATTGGGTGTTTTATCATGGAGGGCTATTGCATTTTGTCAAATGCTTTTTCTGCATATTTTGAGATAATCATGCAGTTTTGCTTTTAATTCTGTCAGTATTGGTATAGTACATTGGTTAATTTTCAATTATTAAACCAGCTTTACATTCTTGGCATAAGTCCCATTTAGTCATGCTGTTTAATCACCTTTGCATGTGTTGGATTCTGTTTGCTAATATTTTTGTGAGAATTTTGCATTTATGTTCTTAAGGGATATTTCTCTCATTTTTGTGATATCACTGTCTGGTTTTGCTAACAGGGTAAAAGTGACCTTGGAAAATGAATTGGAAAGTGATTTCCCCTCTTCTATATTTTGATAGGGGCCAGGAAGGATTGTTATTAATTCTTTAAAAGATAAGTAGAATTTAAGAATGAGCAATCTGGTCCTGGGACTTTCTTTGGGGAAACTTTTTTAAAATTACTGATTCAATATATTTGCAATATATTTATTTATATATATATATTTCAATATACACCTATTCAGATTTTCAATATATATTTCAATATATATATTCAATATATATATATATTTCAATATATACCTATTCAGGTATATACCTGAATATAAAATATATATTTTATAAATATATATTTTATATATATTTATATATATATATTCAATATATATATATATATTTCAATATATACCTATTCAGATATATACCTGAATATAAAATATATTCAGGTATATATTTTACCTATATATCTTTTCAATATATATATTCAATATATATTGAATATATATAATATATATTTCTATATATATATTTCAATATACACCTATTTAGATTTTCTAGTTTCTGAAACAGTATTAGTAGTTTATATTTTTCTAGGAATCTACTTCATCTAAGTTATCTAATTTGTCTGAATGCAGTTGTTTTTAGTATTACTCTATAATTCCTTTTATATTTTTAAGATCAGTAGTAATGTTTCTCATTACTGATTTCGCTAATTTGAATCTTCTCTCTTCTTGGTCAATTTAAATTAAGTTTTGTTATTATTTTTTTAAAAAAAACTAACTTTCTATGGGGCATGCATTCTCTTTATTGCCATGCTCATATTTTTTTGATAAAAATTGAATAATTAAAATACTAACAGTGACAATCCTAGAAATCAGATATCTCATTTGTTTGTTGTTATTTTTTGGTGTTGTTGCTTTTGCAGTTTGTTTTTAGTGATTTTACAAGAAAAATTCTCCAAAACCTATATTGTTTTGTGATATGCTACCATTGAATTCTCTGTTCAGTTAGCTTAGTTGTCAACTAATAATTGAATAGAAATTTCCATAAATACACTGAAAAACTCCCTGAGAGCTCCCCTTGTCCTGTGATCAGACATACCTTCATTACTCTGGCAGATTATCATTCTACCTTAGACTACACATCTTTCTTGGGTAGGGCCTGACAGTCAGCCAGAGTGAGCGTTTAAGGCCTTCTCAAATATTTCAGTCATGTGCACGGCTCTGGACATGCAAGTGACCGTCTATATTGTCAGAAGTATTGGAGAGGTTTTCAAAGCCCCCTATGGACATCTCATTTTCTAGATTTTTCAAATACATTTTTTTCCCCCTGTTTACTCAACCTTGTTTCACTGCTTCAAGCAATTGCAGTTTTAAGTAATTGCTGTAGATTATTTTTGACAAACACCCTGGGGATAGGGTTTTTCTCTCTGAGTGAGCTGTGAGTCAGTTCAAATAAGGACAAGTTATCAAGGCAACTGCCAGACGGATCAGATAGAATGAATTCTCTGAGGTAAGTCTTTCTGGAGGGATATAAACCTGTTTTGCCTACTCATGGCTTGTAGGCTGCAGGTTATCACTACATTGGTCATGAAGCTATTGATTTGCAAAGCTACCTCAGAGCTGTGGGAGGTGACTTTTACAGTAGGAGAAGTTTATATGCTGCAGAGCTCTCTGTTCTAATATGTTCTAATGTTCTTTTTATTGAATAAATCTCAGATTGTTGCAAGCCTTTAGTTAGCTTCCGGAATTCAGAAAAAGTTGATTAAAAAAAATTTTGTCATTGTTATTGCTTTTAAGAAGCAACAGATTTTTCTGAGATTTTCACTGTCATTTTGGAAGTGCTCCCTCTCTTTTTAAAGAATTTAGGAATTTTGTGTTCTTCTAGAAGTCATACAGTTCATTAAGAATTTTCATATAACTAGGATAAAGCAAACTATTTCTCAATGTTATGTTTATCCAGTGTAACATTGTATTTTATATATTTTTTAAAATACTCATTTTTATTTATTTATTTTGCTGGCCCAGAGACTTAGTTAGAGCATGAGGATCTTTAGTTATGGCATGCTAGCTCTTGGTTGTGGCATGCATGATCTAGTTCCCTGAACAGAGATTGAATTGGGTCCCTTGAAATGTAAGCAGGGAGTCTCAACCGGAATCTTAACTGGACTTAACTGGACCATCAGGGAAGTTCTGTTTTTATATTTCCTGATTGTGCTTTTTTCCCAATGAATATCAATATTTTGATTTTTCTTTTTGATATACTCTTTCTTATAATTATTAAGTATTAATTTTAATCACCTTGCCTTTTGCTTTTAATTTACTGTTATTATTTAGTTACTCCTCTGATTAAATTAAAATGGCTATATTCATACAAGAGTACAAGAGTTGCCCCCCCAATAACTGTTCTTCTCTCCCTCAGTGATAGATCCTTGAATATTAACATGATGGCTAATGCTAGAACAAACATTTTGGTGCAACAGGCTGGAAGGATACTGACTAAGCTCAGGCTGATGTACTAATTCTGGATTTCTTATTTTCCACATTTTTTCTTTAATGGAAAAGAGAGAAAATTCCATCTTGCTTAAACTACTGTTGTTATAGAGGTTCTGTCACTTTCAGAGGAAACTAATCCTAATAGAGACAATCCCAAAGTACTGGTTTGATTACATCCTATATGTTAAATGTAGTGTTACTTCTAATACTTTCCAAGAAATCTCATTTCTATGTGATTCTATTATTTGCAGAACTATTATTCAGGAAAGTCTCATTTTATTAAAATTAAAAATTACTTTTGGTTTAGTTTTTGCAATTTATTTCTAAGTTTCTCTCTCTATCTCTCTCTCTCTCTCTCTTTTTTTTTTTTTTTGCTATATAACAAGTAAAATTCTGCTTTTTGAAGCACATTATGGACATCTTGGTAGAATACTAACAGGTCACATAAAATAAATATATCACACAGGGAGAAGATTTTACTTGTGGAATGCCCTTATAAGGAACTCTGTAGACTGCTCTCCACTGAAACAATAACTAGACAAAAATAAAAACAACTATTCATTGTCTCTGAAAGTTATCCTTAGGGCTTACAACAAATGAATATGTATGTGTGTGTGTGTGTGCACGTGTGCATGCACACACACTTAGTCATGTCCAACTCTGTGACCCTATGGACTGTAGCCTGCCAAGCTCTTCTGCCATGGGATTTCCCAGGCAAGAATATTGGAGTGGGTTTTCGTTTCCTTTTGCCAATCCCTGACAAGTAACAGATGTTGTAGTTTAGGCAGGACAGGCTGAGAACACTCTTATATTTGCTGTCAGCTCAAAGTGTGCCATGAAAACTCAGTGGTGGAAAGAATAGTCTTTCAACCCATGGTGCTGGCACAACTGGATAGTCACAGGCAAAAGACTGAGGTTGGACCGTTTTCATACCATATACAAAAATGAACTCAGATCATAGACCGAAGTATAATAGAACTATAAAGCTCAGAGGAGCACATAGGAATAAATTTGTGATTCTCAATATTAGGAGTGGTTTTTCTGATACAAAACCAAAAGCAGAAGTAACAGAATAAAATGGATAAATTATATACTTCATCAAAATTAAAAATTTTGTCCTTCAAAGGACACTATTGAGAAAGTAAAAACACAATCCATGGAGTGGGAAAAAATATGTGCAAATCATATATGTGATAAGAAACTTGTATCCAGATTATATAAAGAATTTTTCCTGTTCAATAATAAAAAATCAAATAACCCAAATAAAATCAGCAAAACATTTAATTAGATAGTTCTTTAAAGATAATATACAGATAGTCAATAAGCACATAAAAAAGATTCTCAACAAAAGATGTTCCAATGTTACTACGAAAATGCAAATCAAAACTGCAATGAGAGACTGCTTCACATATGCTTGAATCACTGAAAAAAAGGTAGTAAATGTTGGTGAGAATGTGGAAAAACTAGAAATTTTGCAATAAAAATGAAGGAAATACTGAAAATATGCTACAATTTGCATTTACCTTGAACACATGCTAAGTGAAAAGAATCAATCAAAAAATAAAGATAATGTATGATTCATTTATATTGTGCTTTGCTTAGTCACCCAGTCATTTTGGAGTCTTTGCAACTCCATGGACTGCAGCCGGCCAGGCTCCTCTGTCCATGGGGATTCACCAGGAAAGAATACTGGAGTGGGTTGCCATGCCCTCCTCCAGGGGATCTTCCCAACCCAGGAATTGGACCTTTGTCTCCCACCGACTGAGCCACCAGGGAAGCCCTCATTAAATGTTAAGAATAGGCATATATATATATATGCATATATATATATATATATATGGAAAGCATATGCATATATATATATGGAAAGCATATGCATATATATATATATGGAAAGCAGATTACCAATTACCTAGAAATAAATACACAGCTGAATCACAGTGAATATATCATCTGAAAGAACACTTAACTTTTCTGTTTAAGCTACCGGGAATATTTTGGGGATATTTATTGTTTCAGCCAAACCAAGCCTATCCTGACTAATAAATCTGATACCATTATCTGTTAAAAGATTCTACGAGAATCTCTAAAATATACTAAAATACCATTTATAGATTTCTTTATAATTTTGGAGACTGTATTTTTTAAAATTGTCCATGACTAATGTGGAAAATAGAAGATTATTATAGCAATAAAGATCCTTTCTTCCTAGAGTATAAAATAAATACTTAGTTTTCCAACATATCTTAATCGGTTGGGGGCTGGTATAACAGAATAAGATAGACTTGATGGCTTACACAGCAAACATTTATTTCTCATAGTCATGGAGGCAGAAGTTTAAAAAAACCAGTTGAGAATGTCATCATGGTTGGCTTCTTGATGAATCCCCTCTTCCTGATTTATGGATTACTTTCTTCCTCTTGTGTCCTCACATAGCAGGGATTATTATTTTGCCTACCACAAAGAGCATCCTTTAAATTTCTGTGATGATGGTTCATTTTATGTGTCACATGACTGAGGGACTAACACACTAACTACGACACGAGGAACCCAGATATTATCGGGTCAAACATCTAACTTGGTGGAACTTGATGGGATCTGCAAACTATGCCCCAGGTACTGGGCAGCTGCTAAAAATTTCTGTTTAGCTCTTTAGCTTCCAGGTACTGCTTTCTATTGGATTCTTGAGAATCTCTTTTGTGTTTACACAGATTAAGAGTCAGCTAAAGATTTGGTGGAAATTTACATGCTGATTTTAGAACTACACAATCTACAGTTAGCTCTTTTATAAGATTGCGCATTGCAATTTTCACTTCTAGAAGCACCAATATCCAACTTTTGACAGTGTATCAGCCCTGGGAGACTTTAGCTTTCTTCTCCAAGTACCATACAAACCAGGTCATGCTTTCATGGCCCTGGATATCAATCAGTATGATTTTCCTTTCTCCTATGCGCCACACCCCCCATTTCTGCTACACTTTGTTCTTTCTCCAGTAACTTTCGACAGTTGTCTTTATATTTTTCCTCTGAGGTTTTCATTGTTATTTTCTGGAATTTCAATGCTAGACAGGTTGTTATATCATTATTTAAGCAAAATTCACAGAGAAGGCAATGGCACCCCACTCCAGTGCTCTTGCCTGGAAAATCCCATGGACGGAGGACCCTGGTAGGCTGCAGTCCACGGGGTCACTAAGAGTTGGGCATGACTGAGCGGCTTCACTTTAACTTTTCATTTTTGTGCATTGGAGAAGGAAATGGCAACCCACTCCAGTGTTCTTGCCTGGAGAATCCCAGGGGCGGGGGAGCCTGGTGGATTGCTGTCTATGGGGTCACACAGAGTCAGACACAACTGAAGCGACTTAGCAGCAACAGCAGCAGAAGCAAGCAAAATTCAGTTTTTTTAAATTAAAAAATGATTATCTCATTGAACAGTTATTTTATCAAGCACACTAACATAAAACAGTGTTTTATTTATTTATTTATTTTTTTAAAACAGTGTTTTAAAGAATCAAGTCTAGTATGACACCAGAAACATAGGCAGCAAAGAAAGATAGATAAACTTATCAAAATTGAAAGTTTTGTGTATCAAAAGACATTATCAAAAGAGTGAAAAGACAGCCCACAGAATGGCAGAAAACATTTGGAAACCATGTATCTGATATGGAAATAATATCCAGAATATAGAAAGAACTCATATGACTCAGCAACAAAACAAACAACACAGTTAAAAAATGTGCAAAGGATTTAAATAGACATTTTTCTACAAAGAAAATGTACAAATGGCCAAGAGCTTGAAAAGATGCTTAACAGCAGCAATTATAATGGAAATGAAAATAAAAACCACAATGAGATATATCTTCATATTCATTAGGATAGCTATAAACAAACAAAAGATAGAAAATAAAAATGCTTACATGAATGTGGAGAAATTGGAACCTCATTCACATTTGGTAGGAATGTAAAATGATTCAAATGCTGTGAAAAAAAACTTGGCGATTTCTTAAAATTTAACCCAAGTTATCATATGAACTGGTAATATCCTAGGTATATACCCAAAAGAATTGAAAGCAGAGTCTCAAATAGATACTTGTATGCTATTGCTGTTTAGTTAATAAGTCATGTCAGACTCTTTGTGACCCCATGGACTATAGCCTGCCAGGCTCCTCTGTCCATTGGGTTTTCCAGCAAGAATGCTGGAGTGGGTTGTCATTTCCTTTTCCAGGGGATCTTTCCAACCTAGGGATCAAACGTGGGTCTCCTACTTGGGAGGTGTATTCTTTACCACTGAGCCATCTGGGAAGCCAGGTACCTGTATACCATTGTTCATAGCAGCATTATTCATGGTAGCTAAAAGGTGGAAACAGCCCAGAAGTTTATCAACAAATGAACTGATAAACAAAATGTGACATAAAGTGGAATGTTGTATATGCTAGTCACTCAGTCATGTCTGACTCTCTGCAATCCCATGGACTATAGCTTGCCAGGCTCCTCTCTCCATGAAATTCTCCAGGCAAGAATACTGGAGTGGGTTGCCATTCTCTTCTCCGGGGATCTTCCCAACCCAGGGATTGAACTCGGTCTCCCACATTGCAAGCAGATTCTTTGTCATTGTTGTTCAGTCACCAAGTCGTGTGCAACTCTTGGAGACCTCATGAACTGCAGCATGCTAGGCTTCCCTGTCCCTCACCATCTCCTGGAGTTTGTCCACATTCATGTCCCTTGCATTGGTGATGCCATCCAACCATCTCATCCTCTGTTGCCCCCTTCTCCTGTTGCTTTCAATCTTTCCCAACATCAGGGTCTTTTCCAGTGAGTCAGCTTTTCGCATTAGGTGGCCAAAGTATTGGAGCTTCAGCTTAAGCATCAATCCTTCCAATGAGTATTCAAGGTTGATTTCTTTTAGGATTGACTGGTTGGATCACTTTGCTGTCCAAGGAACTCTCAGGAGTCTTCTCTAGCACCACAATTTGAAGGCATCAATTCTTCGGCGTGCTGCCTTCCTTATGTTCCAGCTCTCACAACCATATGTGACTGCTGGAAAGAAAATAGCCTTCATTATATGAACTTTGTTGGCAAACTGATGTCTTTGCTTTATAGCATACTGTCTAGGTTATTGTCTACCATCTAATTATTTTGGCCATTTAAAAAATGATAAAATTCTGGTACACATAGATGAATCTGGAAGTCATTATAAGTGAAATTAAAAAGACTTGAAAAGACAAATATTGCATGATTCCAGTTACATGAGGTCCCTAGTATAGGCAAATTCATAGAGATAGAAAGTAAAATAGAGGTTTTAGGGGGCTACAGAGAAGGGGGTATGAGGAGTTATGACTTAATGAGTATAGAATTTCTGTTTGGGATGGTGAATAAGTTCTTGAAATTGGTAGTGGTAGTGGTTACAAAATATTATGAATGTACTTTATGAATGTAATCTCACTTAAAATGTTTAAAATGGTGAAGTTCTTACGGTGTGTATGATACCGCAATTAAAAAAAATCTATCTTTAAAATGTGAAGACTTCTTGCGAGTGAGGATATTCAATGGTAGTTGAAGAAACTGAATAGCGTTTACAACCAGAGAAGCACTGTAAAAAGCAAGCAGAAAGCCAATCCAAACCATCTTGTGAAAATAAGGAAATATTTGGTGAGATATACTTTTGAATTATGTCATGTCACATTGCTCCAAATATATTTAAGTTCTTGTAGAAATAATGTGTCTTATTCTGACCCACACATTCATATTTGCTTGACAATGTTTCAGATTCATATTTCTTTTATACATATGATTTTATTTTCTTTTTGCCCTTTCACTTAAAATTGCATCAGTAAAAGTCCCTCCACGTGGATTCACATGTTTGATAGGTTTTGTTATTGTTCAGTTGCTAAGTGGTGTCTGACTCTTTGCAACCCCATGAACTGCAACACGCCAGACTTCCCTGTCCTTCACTATCTCCCAGAGTTTGCTCAAACTCATGTCCATTTAGTCAGTGATGCCATCCATCCATCTCATTCTCTGTCACCCCCTTCTCCTGCCCTTAGTCTTTCTCAGCATGAGGATCTTTTCCAGAAAGCCAGCTCTTCCCATCAGGTGGCCATAGTATTGGAGTTTCAGCTTCAGCATCAGTTCTTCCAGTGAGTATTCAGGGTTGATTTCCTTTAGGATTGACTGGTTTGATCTTCTTGCTGTCCAGGGGACTCTTAAGAGTCTTTTCCAACACCACAATTTGAAAGCATCATTCTTTGGTGCTCAGCGTTCTTTATGTTACAGCTCTCACATCTGTGCATGATTACTGGAAAAATCATAGCTTTGGCTATATGGACCTTTGTTGGTAAACTTATGTCTTTTCTTTTTAATACACTGTATAGGCTTGTCATAGCTTTTCTCCCAAGCTATGATGATGAATTAAGCATCATTTAATTCAGTGTATGCAGTCACCATCTGCAATGATTTTGGAGCCCAAGAATATAAAATCTGTCACTGTTTCCACCTTTTCTCCATCTATTTTCCATGAAGTAATGGGACCAGATGGCAAGATCTTGGTTTTTTGAATGTTGAGTTTTAAGCCAGCTTTTTCACTCTCTTCTTTCACCCTCATCAGAAGACTCTTCAGTTCTTCATCACTTTCTGCCATTAGAGTAGTATTATCTGCATATCTGAAATTGCTGATATTTCTCCTGGAAATCTTGATACCAACTTCTGAGTCATCCAGCCTGGCATTTCTCATATAAGTACTCTGCATATAAGTTAAATAAGCAGGGTGACAGTATATAGCCTTGATGTACTCCTTTCCCAATTTTGAACCAGTCCGTTGTTTCATGTCCGCTTCTAACTATTGCTTCTTGACCTTTGTACAGGTTTCTCAGGAGGCAGACAAGGTAGTTTGGTATTCCCATCTCTTTAAGAATTTTCCACAGTTTGTTGTAATTCACACAGCCAAAGTTTTAGCATAGTCTGTGAAGCAGAAGTAGATGTTTTTCTGGTATACCCTTGCTTTTCTATGATCCAATGGATGTTGCCAATTTGATTCTGGTTCCTCTGCCTTTTCTAAATCCAGCTTGCACATCTGGAGGTTCTTGGTCCCTGTACTGTTGAAGCTTAACTTGAAGGATTTTGAGGATTACCTTGCTAGCCTGTGAAATTAGTGTGATTGTATGGTACTTTGAACATTCCGTGGCATTGTCCTATTTTGGGACTGGAATGAAAACCGTCCTTTTCTAGTCCTGTGGCCACTGCTGAGTTTTCCAAATTTGCTGATATATTAAGTGCAACACTTTAACAGCACCATCTTTTAAGATTTGAAATAGCTCAGTTGGAATTCCAACACCTCTTATAGCTTTTTTTCGTAGCAATGCTTCCTAAGACCCACTTGACTTCACACTCCAGGATGTCTGGCTGTAGGTGACTGACCACACCATTGTGGTTATCCAGGTCATTAAAATCTTTCTGACTGGTTTTACAATAGTGTTTATGTTTTTTGCAATTGTAGTTCATATAACTAGATATAAAATGTCTTTTTTGGGTAGGTTATCAATCCTATTTTTGTATTATATAAATGTTTTTTAAATATATGATTAATTGATGCTTAATGAAGACACTTTTTTTGATTGACTTTTTACCGTTAGTAACTGCTATGGGTACCCAAGTCATCCAAACTCTTTGGCTATTAATTTTCCATCATTTCTCCAACTATTAGCTCCATTTGTTTCCATCTAGTCTCTTGCAGCTGCTAGAGTATTTCTGGTTGTTATTATAAAATCTGATAGGTGTACTTAAAAGGTATTTAGTAGATTTATACTTCAGAAATAATTCAAATATTTGATAGAGTCCACAAGGGACATTGTACATATGGAAGTGCCTTCTTAGTTCTTGTCGCTATATTTTTTCCTTTAGTGTCTTTGTGTTCACCGATGTGATGGACATGAGTTTGAGTAGGCTCTGGGAGTTGGTGATGGACGGGGAAGCCTGGTGTGCTACAGTCCATGGGATCGCAAAGAGTTGGACACGACTGAGCAACTGAACTGAACTAATCTCAATTTTTATCCTTAGGGAGTCTCTTTCCATTAAGCATATCTCTCTTTTCTTCTTCATTGTCATGTAATTCCACTTTGAATTCTGTCCACAATAACTTAGTATTTCCTGACAATGAGCTTACTCTTTCGAGGAGTGTTTCTATAACCTATGCAATGTTTTTTAAAAATCCAAGACTATTATCTCATTCTTTTATTTCTCATATATTCTAGAACATTTAATTGTTGCTTTAGGTCAGAAGAATATGAAAAATAATCACTGTTGTTCAGTCACTCAGTTGTATCTGGCTCCTTACGACCCTGTGAACTGCCGCATGCCAAGCTTTCCTGTCCTTCACCATCTCCTGGAGCTGGCGCAAGCTCAAGTGCATTGGTTCTGTGATTCCATCCAACCATCTCATCATCTGTTGTCCCCTTCTCTTCCTGCCTTCTATCTTCCCTAGCATCAGGGTCTTTTCTAATGAGTCAGCTCTTTGCATCAGGTGGCCCAAATATTGGAGCTTCAGTTGGAGCATTAGTCCTTCCAGTTCAGGGTTAATTACCTTTAGGATTGATTGGTTTGATCTCCTTGTAGTCCAAGAGACTCTCAAGAGTCTTCTCCCAACACCACAGTTCAAAAGTCTCAATTCTTTGGCACTCAGCCTTCTTTATGGTCCAGCTCTCACATCCATACATGACTACTGGAAAAACCATAGCTTTGACCATATGGACCTTTATCTCTGCTTTTTAATATAATATCTAGTGATGTCTCTGCTTTTTAATACACTGTCTAGGTCTGTCATAGCTTTTCTTCCAAGGAGCAAGTGTCTTTTAATTTCATGGCTGCAGTCACCATCTGCAGTGATTTTGGAGCCCAAGAAAATAAAGTTTCTTACTGTTTCCATATTTCTCCACCTTAGGTTAGAAGAATATTAAATATGATCAATAATATTTATGATTGCCAAATTTTGCTAATGAAAATACAAGACACACTGTTAAGTTAGAGTCTGAGACTGACAACAGATACATGTTTTTAATATAAGTATATTCATTGCAATATTTGGGACATATTTATACAGAAATTTTTGGATTTTTTTCAATTTAAAATTAGCATTTAACTGGATGTCCTGTATTTTATCTGGCAATCCTACTGATAATCATACCTAAGATAAGGATAATATCAATTTCCCTCTGGGTGATAATTTTTCAGAAACTTATGATTTCTGAATTTCAAAATATTTCTCATGGCAAATAATATTCAAATTTAATACTTTGCAATGAACAACTCTATAGCAAGCTCTTAGAACATTTTAAAAGGTCAGTATTATATTGTCATTAGAACATTTCCTGAGTTTTTCAATGAGTAAGTCATAATTCTTTTAAAAATCTGCACTTGTATGTATGTGGAATTAACATGAAGAACCAAAGAAATATGAATCATAGCTATCACTAGATTTATTGAATTTCATGTAACATGTACACAAATATGTTTCCATTTTGTAAAGAATAAAGCAATTCCTGCAAACACTTTTATAGAACGACATTGTTTTAGGAAAAAAAAATTGTTTTTATCATGAAAATTAAGACCTATGTGCACATCAGCTTTGAAACAGATTTTCCCCTCCCCAAGTTTGGCTTTTTAGAGCTAAAAGTAAAGAGCTTCATAGCTCTTTCATATCATGTACTCTAAACATGTACAGCCTAAAGCACAATTTTACAGCTAAATTTTAAGCCCCTGTGAAATAGGGTTTCTAATGGAAATGCTGACAGACTTCTAGCTGCAGGGACATCGCAGGCACCATTATAATAAATGGGTCTGAGGGAGACATGATACAGGCCCCCAGGTAATTAATGGCAGGATAAAATAAAATATAGGCGCACTATCCCACTGAGAGCATGACGCAATGGAAGAAACTTGTAATAAAACACAAAGAATGTCTTCAGCAAAGAACTGTGAGCAAAGACTTGTAAAATAAATCATGAGCTGGGGCTGTAGCTATAAGCAGTCACTGCATATTCCTTTATAATTAGGATTTTTTAAGAACACACCATAAAAATCATTTTTTGGCTAAGGAAAATTACTCTGTGTAATGGATTGAGAAGTCAGTGAAATATAAACTCAACTACTCAAGCAGCTAATAATAACCAGGGCTTTCCATTTGGTAAGTCTAGCTGTAAAAAGTCCAAGATTATGGCTCCATCTTTTTAGAAGAAATGAGTGTAATATATATTCTTAAACTCTGGAGACCTAGAAGGTTCTAAGAACTTTGGGCCATAATTCTCCTTAACCTTTGAAATCTGTAGTCTTTTTTGGTTCATTGCTTTGGTTTGTTTCGTTTTAATTAGAGGATAACTGGTAACAAGTTAAGTGATTGAAATCGGCTTTAACTTCATCTCTACATAGGACTACAGCTTAGCCATTGTCGTCCAGAGAGTCAGTGTTTTTAAGTGTACACCTATTCCTTTCTAGGCTAAAACATGTTTTAGAAGATAGAACACACAGGTTTAAAACATTACCATGCAGCTGGAAGGATACATGTTGGGAGTGTGTGGTGGGGGGGTAGGACAGGAAAAAAAGAGGGGGAAGGAGTAAGGAAGGAAAGAAGAAAGGAAGGAGTTAAGAAATAATGAATCACTATGACAGATTATTGACCTAAACTTTCTAAAAGATTTCCATCAATCCTCTATCTTGTTTCCTTGCCTCAGCGTGGCAATCAATTAATCCTATATGTTAAATGAAATGACTGAGTCCTCAAAGTTTGGATGACTTGCCAAGATCTCATAGCCAAGAAACTGGAGGAGTAATGACAAGTATCAACTACTTCTTCCTGCTAAAGTTTTTCCATTTTAATATATTGCCCTTGTAATTTCAGAAAAAAGTAAAATTTTTGCCTGGGTTACAGATATTCTCAATTGATTTATAAGCATAAATTTGGGCTGAATAATTCAGATAAGCTGGCTTCTGCTAGGAATATCTACATAGATATTAAGTTATTTCCTATGCATAAAAAGCACCTTCAATACAAATAAACTACCATTATGTTCTCATCAATTACTTACTAAAGAAATTTTTTTACCTAATAGTGATTTTTATATTTCCTTTTTTTCTAGTAAAATTTGTAAAATTGCTTAAAGCCTCTTACATTTTTGAAACGGGTTATTCTGTTCTTTTTTTCCCTTTCTTATTTGACCTATGAAAGCTGTCACCTTGATAATGTTTCTGAATCAGATGCTCTGAGATGAAGAAAGAATAGCCTATGAAAAATTCATCAATTCTATATGATCATGGAAAAATTGTGAAATTTATAGTAATATACTTCATTTTTATTTGTTGATTAAGTGATATTATTTTTTATTTCTGGCTTATTAGATTTATAAATTTGGAGTTGGAATGGTGATAACTGTATTACTTTCAAATCAACTTAAGAATAAAGTGAAATATGTATTTTTAAATTCATATTTTAATGTGAATTTCAGACCTTGTAAGAATGTAAGGAAACTTCTTTAAATGAAAAATAAGTTGAATACAGGGATCTAGGGAGATGAGCGGATAAAATGAGAGAATCTATAAACTCTGGTCACCTTGTACTTCTCTTTGCTAGCTACATGAAGTGTCAGTTGCATGAGGCAAAATCTTGACCCACTCAACAGAATATTGGCTAGGAAGCGTGTAATAAGGGCCAAAGGGGTATACCCTAAGTGAATGAATGAATTTGAAGGAGGCCCACTGTACAGAGAGAAGCAGTAGGGAACCTGGCCTCTCTTTCCCAAGTGGAAAAAAATTATTTCCCATGAAATTACTTCATGGAATATTTATAAAGCAGCTTTCATGTGACTTTATAGCCCAAGCACACGTGGCCTTTGTGATCCAGAATACCTTCACTCCAGTATTTAGCTGTAAGTGATCTCTGATATGTAAAGTATTATGTGATTATAAAGTCCACTATATAGCGAATGGACTCCCTGTATCTCAGGTTTTTTAGTTTCTTCACATTAGAGTGCATTTATTAAAGTTCCCAATCAGTAAACCAAGTTCTAAGTCTCATAAGATCATCAATTAATAATTAATAATTTGGCTTCAAATTATGAAATTATACTTACTTCTGGCTTCCCTGGTAGCTCAGCTGGTAAAGAATCCACCTACAATGCAGGAGACCCCAGTTGGATTTCTGGGTCGGGAAGATCCCCTGCAGAAGGGAATAGCTATCTACTCCAGCATTCTGGTCTGGAGAATGCCATGGACTGTAAACTCTATTATGTAAAATGACTATTTGCATTATCCATGTTTAATAGTTCATGTATTAAAACTACAGATATTTTTAACTACTTTATCAATTTAAATATAACATAATTTTGCTTTTATTTTTTTTTTCATTTCTTTCAGTTTTTTTTTCCATTTATTTTTATTAGTTGGAGGCTAATTACTTCACAGTATTGTAGTGGTTTTGCCATACATTGACATGAATCAGCCATGGATTTACATGTGTTCCCCATCCCGATCCCCCCTCCTGCCTCCCTCCCCATCCCATCCCTCTGGGTCTTCCCAGTGCACCAGCCCTGAGCACTTGTCTCATGCATCCAACCTGGGCTGGTGGTCTGTTTCACCCTTGATAGTATACTTGTTTCAATGCTGTTCTCTCATAACATCCCACCCTCGCCTTCTCCCACAGAGTCCAAAAGTCTGTTCTGTACATCTGTGTCTCTTTTTCTGTTTTGCACATATGGTTAAAGTTACCATCTTTTTAAATTCCATATATATGTGTTAGTATACTGTATTGGTCTTTATCTTTCTGGCTTACTTCACTCTGTATAATGGGCTCCAGTTTCATCCATCTCATTAGAACTGATTCAAATGAATTCTTTTTGATGGCTGAGTAATATTCCATGGTGTATATGTACCACAGCTTCCTTATCCATTTGTCTGCTGATGGGCATCTAGGTTGCTTCCATGTCCTGGCTATTATAAACAGTGCTGCGATGAACATTGGGATACACGTGTCTCTTTCAATTCTGGTTTCCTTGGTGTGTATGCCCAGCAGAGGGATTGCTGGGTTCTATTATGGCAGTTCTATTTCCAGTTTTTTAAGGAATCTCCACACTGTTCTCCATAGTGGCTGCATTCCTACCAACAGTGTAAGAGGGTTCCCTTTTCTCCACACCCTCTCCAGCATTTATTGCTTGTAGACTTTTGGATAGCAGAGAAATATGATAGCTTTTGTAAAAATACTGAAAATTCATTTTTCTTTGACCATAATTAATTCAATTACCTTTACAGATTAAAGTCTTCTTTAATGTATTATATCACTTATATAATTGATCACATTTATAAAATATATTTCAAACTGTAGTCACAGATTTAATACATCTGAATCTCTCAAGATTTTGAATATCCAAAAGATGGATTTACAAATATATCAAATAAAGTCTACCAGTGTACTTAAATTAAAAAATTAATGTCTAAATTTTTAGATATAAAAATTCATATTATGTATCAATCCAAGCATGCTTTGCAAACCTAAGCATTTAAAATTAAATCCAAAGATTGATATGCTAGGTCTTCAAATACATCAGGTTCTTTTAAGCATTTCAAATATTTAAATAACAAACAGAATGATTACCATATTTAGAAAACTTATTACTAAGCTTAATACATAAATATTAATACTATTGATCTGATTTGGTTCCTTATTTTATATTTCTATACCTTACAGGTCTTACAAACTGATTTATAATACAAATAAAGAGATTGGAATTGAAATCTCATACTGGCTTAAGTTTCTTGATCTCAGATTTGATATCAAAATATATTTATAGATTTGGGTTAAGGCCCAAGATTTTGGACAGGCAAGTAAAATCTGGGATTGATTACTTGATAATTCTACCTGAGCTGCACGTTAATATGGCTGTTTTAAGGATATAGTTCTGTCTGTGTTGAACGAATCAAAGCAAAATGGAGACTTGAAAGACACTTTTCAACTTGTATTCTGTATTTTAATTTTTCAATTCAGTGCATAAAGTGTTCCCTGGGTAACCTTTAAGACTCATCCTCATTTTATTTTGGTTTTAACCTCTTTTGAATTTTTAACCTTATTTGGAAGATGAAATTCTGAACCCTGCAGTGAAACACAACTAATTTCCTTGGTCTTGGATTGCAATGAATAAAATTCATACTGCAGATCCTGGTAATAAAACTCTTTGTTGCTCAAGTAAAACATAATTGACTGCTCCATGCTTTTTATATTTAACTTTCTTATCTAATTGATTACCATTTTACATTTATTGGGCTAAATTCCTAATCTTGCATAACAAATTTCTTTCAAAACTAGTGATTTATAAACCAGTGAGTGAAAATAACCTTCTTTTTTCCATTTTCATAGTTTCGTAAGCTGAGGATTTGGGAGGGGTTTAGCTGTGGGCTATGACTGTAGTTATTTTCATACTTGACTGAGCTGAGCATCCAGCATGACTCACTCCTGTGACTGGCAGCCAATGCTGAGTGTTGGCTGAGAGTGTGGCTAGTACAGTCAACTAGAGAGCCTACACACCGTGCCTCCTTATGGTGGCTCACAGAACGGAAGCCTTAGAGTAGTTGAAATTCTCATTTGGCGGCTCAGGACTCCACTGTAAATAGCCCTATAGGTAAGCTGGAGGCTGCATTTCTTTTTTGACCTAGTCCTATGGGCTTCCGTGGTAACTCAGCAGTAAAAATCCTCCTGTAATGCAGAAGACTGGAGTTCAGTCCCTGGGTTGGAAAGAACCCCTGGGAACGAAATGGCAACCCACTCCAGGGTTCTTGCCTGGAAATCCTGTGGACAGAGGAGCCTAGCAGGCTACAGTCTATGTGGTTGCAAAAAGAGTCAGACACGACTTTGCAACTAAACAGCAACAACCTAGAAAGTATATAATTTCATTTTCTCTGTGTGCTATTGGTCAAAATCATCACAGATCCATATGGATTCAAGTGGAGCTTAGACCATCTCTAGATGAGAGAAGTATCAAAGACATTGTTGCCATTAAAAAAATTCCATACTTATTTATTTATGAAGTTGAATTCATTTACATGAGATTGATAAAAAATTATGACTATCCAATCCTATAATTATATCTTGTTACATGAGCTGTTACATTCAGGTCAAAGCTCAATAAAACTATTTTATAAGTGTGCGAATTGTTCCATTCATTAAATTATTATCCAGTTTTGTGCACCATAAATTAAATTTGTTGCACCATAAATTACTTCTAATTTAAATGATAAACTTATTTATAATGGAAGATAGAAAATTATGATTCACTCTTATAATACTTTTCCATTTAAGAACACTTTTATGACGTTATTTTAACAAAATATTTTCTTACTACTAGAAATAAGACATTCTTTAATTGATTAATAAAACCTTAAGAGCCTTTTTACACATTTTATAAGCAAGTTGTCAAAGGCACTTCTCTCATCAAGAAAGCAGAAAGATGGTCCTTGAACATAAGGTACATTGAATCATACAAGTTACAATGCAGATCAAGTGTTTGTACAACCTAAAAGGCAAGGCAGATGCTTATGAAGCATAAAACAGCAAAGACCTTTTGAATACTCGTGTTCTGACTTGTGGTGATCAGGTTATCTTAACAAGAAGAGTTTGTTCAGGAATAAGATGTTTTCCAACAGTTTCTAGCAGCTCAGGACTGGATTTTCACACCATTGCTGGGTTGCAAGGAGTCTTAGCTGGAAGTCCGTAGCACAGCTGAAATCTGTGACTAGCTGGGAATTAATACCTCTCTGTCTTTACTAACCCTAACATCTCTAATACCTCTCTGCTCATGTTAGTGTTTTGAATTACTTTCGTTCCTAAAGTACGTATGAAAAGACTTTTTATTCTGAGATAATTGAAGATTGTCTTATGCAGTAGTAAAAAGGAATGCAGAGAGTCCCCTTCACCCAATGTCCCCTCGTGGCTGTGTCTTACAGTAGCAGACACAGTATTATAAGCAGGAGGCTGACACTGACATCATCTGGCAACCCAGTTTGACATGTAGTTGTGTGTGTTTGTGTGTGTGTGTTTAATTCTATGCAAATTTATGTGTACAGTCTTATTATTTATCATCACAGTCAAGATACAAGGGAAAAAAAAGATACAGGAAAGTTTTATTACTACAAGAATCCCTGTGCTATCCTTTTATATTTACATTCTGCTTTCCCCCATTTATTTACCACTAGATTCAACAAACATAAAATTACATTTTAATAAACATAATTAATACAACTAGAACAGGATGAAAGATGTAAATTACAGAAACTGAAGAGATTTTTAATTGGAAATATTCTTGGGAATAATTAACACAGACTATTATTCCACTTGTAAATCTGTTGTTCCACATTATAGTTAAACAAAATGTATAAAGAAAATACCAATGCCTTTATTAAATGCCTATATGAATACTCTGACGGAACATTGTGTTTATAACTATGTAAAGTTTTAAGTGTGACCAAGTGTTTGCTTCTTGCTTGTTCATTTATACATTCCAGAAACCCTTTTATGTGTTGTTTTAATAGCACTCACAGCATAGAAACAGTCTCACAATGGTATGTCAATGGTAATGAAGGAAGAGGTTTTAAAGCAATTTTAGTTGTTGACCTTAAACAGACAGACTGCCAAATATTTCTTCAGCAAAGATGGGTTTATTTGGGATCAGCAAAGAATTACACTTCAGAATCTGCAACCATAGCAAGTCATCTCTAAGTCCCTACAGAGCAAGGGAAGAACTTTTTTTAAGAAGAAATGAATGTTGGGAGGGTTGTGGTAAACAAAGGACACAGGGCTGAGTCCTCGCCCAGACAGTTTTTCTTCTCCTTGTCGGGCTCTGCTGTTGTCATGGGTTATGAGAGCTCCGCCTTCTGGTCTTCCTATTCTATTTAATTGTTGCTTTTGTTCATTAATTTTTATATAGCAATCTCAGGATATTTATTGTGTTTTATCCAAAGTGAGACAAGTAATTATTTTAAAAATTCATCCTAAATTCTTGATTAATAGTAGTTTCCAACAGGATAGCTTTGAAAGCTATACTTAAATTTAAATTAGATTTAGTCAAGTAAAATGGACTTTGGGTCTATTAGTTTCATATGTGTATATCTTCTTTTCATAAAAAATAGTTATTTTATTATGTAAGTTGCTCTTGAATAACTTTCATAAACTGTAATACCATCTACTGCATGTCACTCATCTATTTCTCTGATAATTATGGGGAATATCTAATCTTCTATATATCTACCTTTTGTGTTAGTCTTTCATTCCTATCATTTAAAAATGTCTGACACATTCATTCTTTGCTAAGATATATTAAAATAAACTTTTAAAATACCCGAGACATTAGATAAATAACCCAGTGTGGTGAAACAAAGCACATCTCATACAATTTGTGCAAAACCGAAACCTGTTTTCAGTCATGCTAAAACTTTGTTCCATGATTCAAAGATTATCAACAGAGCCTTTCTCCTTAGAAATAATCACACATCAGCATGCAACAACATTTATTTATCATCAGCTTTCATATTATCATATAATAAAATGTAATAATCTTCAATTTAGTGCATTAACCTTTGTATAATTCATAATTTTTTGCTGTGTTATGAAACACACTATCTACTTTAATTGACATCAGATTTTCTCAATGGAGAAAGTAATGAGTTGAGTTGCATTCTGGTGCGCAGTCTTCCTAATCTGAGTATCTACTCATAAATATTTTCCTCTGTTGAACTAACAGAAGTGAATCCTGTCCAAAACTTAAACTTTAACAAATCACATTTATTGACACTGATGACATTTCAAAGTTAAGGTGTACACTCTTCATATCTGAATTTAGCTGGTTTATGGGTTTAAATTATGTGAGTGTGAGTATAAACCAGAACTCTTTTTAGATACCTTCTCAGCCTAATAATTACGCTTTTTAAATACTAAAGATATAACGAAATTATCACACTTGTATTCCTCAAGTTGAAGCATTTTCAGTTCAGTTCAGTCGCTCAGTCGTGTCCGACTCTTTGCGACCCCATGAATCGCAGCACGCCAGGCCTCCCTGTCCATCACCAACTCCCGGCGTTTACTCAGACTCATGCCCATTGAGTTGGTGACGCCATCCAGCCATCTCATCCTCTGTCGTCCCCTTCTCCTCCTGCCCCCAATCCCTTGAAGCATTTTAGGGGGCCAGTAGTATTAAGTTCTAAAAACACATACGTATAAATAGACTCACAGATGTAAAGAGCAAACTTGCGGTTATCAGGGGGCCTCCCAGGAAATCCTCGCGGTAAAGAACCCTCCTGCCAAAGCAGGAGACGCAGGTGATAGGTTCAGTCCCTGGGCCGGGAAGGTTCCTCGGAGGAGGGCAGGGCAACCCACTCCAGTATTATTGCCTGGAGAAGGCCATGGACAGAGGAGCCTGGCAGGCTACAGTCCATGGGGACGCAAAGAGTCAGACACGACTGAGCACAGCCCCGAAGCCACAGCAGCATGGTCACCAGGAGGGGAAGGGGTGGGGAGGGGTAAACCGGGAGATGGGGTTGACATGTGCGCACCACTATGTGTAAAATAGATAACTAATAAGGACCTACTGAATAGCACAAGGAGCTCTATCCAGAACTCCGTAGTTACCTATATGGGGAAAAAAGTGGATATATGTATATATATATATGTGTGTGTGTGTGTGTGTGTGTGTGTGTGTGTGTATATATACACATATACATATATATAATTGATTTGCTTTTCTGTACAGCAGAGACTAACACAACATATGCTATATTCCCTTGTGGCTCAGCTGGTAAAGAATCTGCCTGCAATGTTGGAGACGTGCGTTCGATCCCGGGGTTGGGAAGATCCCCTGGAGAAGGGAAAGGCTACTACCCACTTCAGTATTCTGGCCTGGAGAATTCCTTGGGCTTTATAGTCTATGGAGTAGCAAATAGTCTGACATGACTGAGCAACTTTCACTTCTTTCATAACAATTTAAATTTTTTAAATTTATAATTTTTTAAAAGAATGAACCAAAAAACATATTTTTAAACTTTCTAAGATGAACTGTCACCTTTGGTTGGATGGCATGATCAACTCAGTGGACATGAGTTTGCACAAACTCTGGGAGATGGTGAAGGACAAGTAAGCCTGGCATGCTGCTCTCCATGGGGTCACAAAGAATCAGACACAACAAGATGAACAATTTGAGGAAAATAACTTCTGTACTTTTTAATATAATGAAAGATTTACTTGAAAAATTTAACTCAGATACCAACTACCCATCAGATAGCTCTTCCTTTCATTTACAAACTGAGTAACATGTCTGGAAATGACTAGAAATATTACCCTAAAGTTTCAGTTTTTATATATCTCAACTTAGCTTTTCTTTGCTTTTTATTTTTGTCTGTCTCACCAGTGTCAATGTTCTGATTAGTTTCGGCTTGTATGAAATAAAAGTGATTCACATTTCATATGTTAAATGTGATCCTTTCATATATTGTTATTCTTCCTAGAACTGCCGCAACTTAAAAATTGCCCAGGAAAGAGAATCCCTTTTCAAGTCTGGTCATGTAAAATCAGGTTGTACATACAATAAATTCTGCTAATATCCTTGGGCAGAGTATAATGTCCCAGTTTCAGGGATTTTTTTAAAATTGAAATCATAGTGCACATTTATAGTTTTCTTTTTCTGGTTATGCAGTCTTTGAATTATTAAAGTCACACTGAATGTTTTGTGGAACTATTGTTTACATGCTTCTTCTGAGCACCACAGTTTCATCTGAACACAGATTAACAATAAAACCTACCCATAAACCATTCTTCATATGTAATTTCTGAATTTTCTTCTTCCTATGTAGCTAGAGAAATATTTCAAATTGCATTTTAAATGACATACACAGTATCCAAAGAATAATATCCTAGGATTGATGTTAAGAATTATATTACTTGCTTTGGAAAGTTCTCATACACAAGCAGTAAACTTTTTAACTGAGAAAAGTGTGATAGCTTAATGTCGTTCAAGATATACAAGAAAGTTCTAGCATCATAAATGTAAATGCCAAAATGCGTAAAATCGTACTAATTACATTTAGCATGGAAAATCACCTCATTTTACATTTTCTCAGAAGCAGGAGAAACTATATCCATATCTCTTGTATTTATTTAACTTCAAGTTCCTTACATTGCAACTGTTAACTTATTTGCCTCTTGGAATGATATATGTGTTAATTGTATGGAAAACTAGCTCTAAGGGTTTAACATAAGAATTTAAGTTCTTTCATAGTTTAAATTTATTCCTTGAACACTTCTGCTTATGCATGCAGATGGGCTAATGGTGCTGTGACTGTCATTAACCCAGAGTCACTTGCAAAATGCTATGCCAAGAGATTATTTTCTGTGATTACAGTCTTGAGCTTTCAGTTACATGGCCTATTTTTGAGCGTAATTTCATTTTTTTTTTTGTCTCTCAGCAAAACACAAAGATTTTGCTAAAATGAATTAACTCTGTGGTTGATTGCCTCCCAACTCTAGATTCTTTCAACTGCAGCCACTGTCTTTTCCAAAGCTCAGTGCATCGCTCCAGGTCGTGCCCCAGTAAGTCACTGACAGATCTTTAAATTGCTCGTTTCCATCAGTTCATGGGGTGGCACAGTCTCTGTTCGTCATCAATTCTTTTCACACAACCAACCTAGCAAGTCTGAATTCAGATGAGCAACACTTCCGTGCTGATGAACTTGCTACTTTGTAATACTTTGCTGATTGTATTTTAATCCTTTCATTTCATGGCAGGGATTCTTTTCAGATATCTAAGTGGCATTAATTAAAGCTAAAATAAAATTTTAGACATCTTAATGTTCTATATTTCACTGAAATTTGTACCTTGGCTATTTAAAGCTTAGCTTCTTCTGGAATTCTATCCCTTGCTGATTTATCTTTATAGTATCTATATCATATCTGTAGGTACAGCTGATCACTTCATCTGGAACTTTCTTGAATTCCTGTGTCTGAGTTCCATCTGAATCATTGCTGCTAGTCACCAGGTGTGAAAGCTGGGGGCCCTCTCTACTTCCTTATGTATGTTTAACTAACGATTCCCACCCTGGCACATAGTAAGTCTGCCTTTACCTCTTGTGTTCCTCACTTTATTCCTTCCTTTGCATCACTTCAGTGTTGCACTCTGTAACTGCTGAGGTCCTTATTTAATACACACGGAGGAAAAGAGAGCATTATAAAGTGGTGAGCTCAGGGAATTTGTGACAAGGGTTCATTTCCTAAGAAAACAAGCTGAGATGAAAACAGTATTTTATATATAAACACGTTGTACATGTTGAAAATTGTTTTTAAGATGGTCTTCCTTCAGATGGCTATTCCTTGTATCACTTCTGCCAATGAAGCCACGTGTAGTCTGGATGCACTTGTTAGAAATTCTGCTTTGGAGAATCTTCACAGAAAATTATGATGTTTAGATTCTTCACAGTTCCTTCTGTATCAACTTTTCTCTTCATTTCAACCTAATATTGTTTCTTGGAGTTTCATTCTAATTTCATACATGCTATATCTTTTTGCATAAGTTTTTAGAGTGACAAATACTTTCCTGAATTTTCTCTCTGGAAACAGCACTGCAATATTTTCAGAGGTGTTTACTTTTCATAAATGTTCAGGATGATTTTACAGTCCCCTTTTTTTATTGTTCATCAACCATAAGGGTTTATTTTTTCCTTCCCTCCCTCCTTCCATCTCTTCCTCTCCTCCTTCCTCCCTGCCTCCTTCCTTCCCTCACTCCCTTCTTTACTTTCTGATTATTTCGTTCTCAAGTGAAATGACCTTCCATAAGACTCAATTTTCCTTAAGAGGTAAGTGTCGGATATACTTGCCTTGGCTCCCTTTTGACTTGGTGATGGTTACAGATCCCTCCAGCCCCACAGCTAGAATTTAAGTTTGTTTGTTCATCTGTCAGTCTAGCACTCAATTTCTAGAAAAACATTCTTTTGTGAAATGTGATTTTCCCTATCACGATTGCTCAAAAAGATACTAAAGCAGGCAAACAAGCAAAAAGAAAATAAGAAAAACTTCCATTCTCCAAACTCAGTATCCTTAGGGTTAAATTCCCCTGAAAAGAATCACACTTTTTGGAACTCTCTCACCCAGGCAGTGGTGTAATACGGGGTATAGCCCTTCCACCCACCCCCTACTCACACCTGGTTTCTGCCAGGTCTGTTGATTTTAAGGCTGGTTCAGTTCAGTTCAGTCGCTCAGTCGTGTCTGATGCTTTGTGACCCCATGGGCTGCAGCACACCAGGCTTTGCTGTTCATCACCAACTCCCGAGCCTTGCTCAAACCCATGTCCATCAAGTCAGTGATGACATCCAACCATCTCATCCTCTGTCTTCCCCTTCTCCTCCCGCCTTCAGTCTTTCCAAGCATCAAGGTCTTTTCCAATAAGTCAGTTATTTGCATCAGGTGGCCAGAGTATTGGAGTTTCAGCTACAGCATCAGTCCTTCCAATGAATATTCAGGACTGATTTCCTTTAGGATTGACTGATTTGATCTCTTTACAGTCCAAGGACTCTCAAGAGTCTTCTCCAACTCCACAGTTTCAAAGCATCAATTTTTTGGTGCTCAGCTTTGTTCATAGTTCAACTCTCACATCCATACATGACTACTGGAAAAACCATAGCTTTGACTAGATGGACCTTTGTTGGCAAAGTAATATCTCTGCTTTTTAATATGCTATCTAGGTTGGTCACTGTCTCAGTTGGTAAAGAATCTGCCTGCAATGCAGGAGACCTGGGTTCAGTCCCTGGGTTGGGAAGATCCTCTGGAGAAGGGAAAGGCTACCCACTCCATTATTCTGGTCTGGAGAATTCCATGGACTGTATAGTCCATGGGGTCACAAAGAGTCAGACACGACTAAGTGACTTTCACTTCCACTTCCACTAGGTTGGTCATAACTTTTCTTCCAAGGAGCAAGCGTATTTTAATTTCATGGCTGTAGTCATCATCTGCAGTGAGTTTGGAGCCCCCCAAAATAAAGTCTCTCATTGTTTCCATATCTATTTTCCATGAAGTGATGTGACTGGATGCCATGATCTTAATTTTTGAATGTTGAGTCTTGAGCCAACTTTTTCACTCTCCTCTTTCACTTTCATCAAGAGGCTGTTTAGTTCTTCTTCACTTTCTGCCATAAGGGTGGTGTCATCTGTATATCTGAGGTTATCGATATTTCTCCCAGCAATCTTGATTTCAGCTTATGCTTCATCCAGCCCACATTTCACATGATGTACTCTGCATATAAATTAAATAAGCAGGGTGACTATATACAGCCTTGACGTACTGCTTTGCCAATTTGGAACCAGTCTGTTGTTCCATAAAAACAGACTAGCTAGCTATTTCACAATTAATGTGTTGCATTGATCAAAACATTCATTTAGATTTTTCCATAAGATGTTACAGAAAAGCCCAAAGGAACTTTTTCAGCCAACCCAGTAGAAAGCTAGAAGCAGATGGAAAAGAGCTTTCTGCTTATTTTTTTTAATGTTTTCTTATTTATTTATTCATTTATTTATTTTTCCATTTATTTTTATAGTTGGAGGCTAATTGCTCTCTGCTTAAAAACAAAACAAACTGACTTAGAAGACGGTGTCCCATTTTTTCTGAGTGGTACAAATTATAGATCTCAGGCAGAGGCAACTTGCCACATTAGGAGTCTGTATCATAGTAATATTAAATGTCTCACTTGTTTTTAGATATATCCTTAGAATTTCACTGCAGCTTTCCTTTTTAGACCTCAGTTGTGAGTGTGGAATATTCAGTTTGAGCTCTGTTCTTAATATAGTGGTATACAGACTCTCAGGATTGCAGATGATGCAGCCATATTGTTTTAAAGCTGTTGAATTGGGAATATTTCTTGCCATTAAAGTGTGTAAAAATGTGAGCTCATCTAATTTAATTTAACAGCAGTGATTCACTAGTAGAATACTATTGAAGGTAGCAATATTGAGTAACATTTCAAGAGGGTAGATAAAATCATAATGAAATATTTGGCAGTGGAATGCTTGATATTTTCATATGTGCAGAAAAAATAAGGCATTACTCAGTTCAGTCAGTCTAGCACAGAGATTAATTAAGAACTGAGGTTAAATTTGAGATCTGCAACTATATGAATTTAGTAACTGCTCTGTTTGTGACTCTGAATAAGGAAGCATAAAATTACCAGTGGAATAGAGAACATAATTTCTGACCTTAAGAAATCTGCAATTTGATGGATATTCCAACCTTTTGATGTTTTGCAGACCAAATAATTCAATATATTTTTTAAAAAGTAAAGTCATACACATAGCTGATCCTTGAAATGCTGATTTTTCAGTACAGATCACACCAGCAGTAAACAGAAAGGAGGGAAATGGCATAGTTTCCTGTGAAGGTTAAATGGTTTAAAAGAACTTAGACTTTGAAAGTGTTATTAACTGAGTGTATTTTAAGTGAATTTAATTTGTTCATAGTGGTTTGCCTTCCATTAGAGTTTATTGACTAGTTGAACTCGCATAGTTCAAGGACTCAATACTGAATAAGTAGTAGACTTATATTAATGTTTCTTGAGTGATAAGTAATTGAATAAATGTATAATGTTACTAATTTAGAATAAAGAAACAAGATTTATCTTTAAATTTTTTTCCTGTGGAAGAGATTTTCAACAAAGTTCTTTAAAACTTTGTCAAACTCCTAAGAAATGTGCAGGTGAATAAACAATTCTTATGCACTGGTTAAACAATACACAATTGATTAGTGCATTAAAAGTCATGCTTTGATTCATTATTAACTTCTTAATGTCTACTAATCTTAATTACTGTTTTCTTACTGTTTAGTGAAATCTGTCACTGGGTTGCCATGGGCCTTTGTAATGTAAATTCGTAATTTAGGAAAACTCTAGTAGCATATCTGTTTACTAGAAAACCTGGTAAAAATCTAGGAACATTATGTAAGATTCTGCTTGCTGAATTAATCCCTTTGCCCCTCCATGTCAACTCTCTATTTTTCTCTGCCCTTTTCTCTGCTCCCAGAAGGCTGAGTTGGGTGGACAACATTATTGGCTTCTAACAGAATTTGGCCCATTGAAAGCCTAAGGAGCAGACTAGAAGGAAGGGCTAGCAGGGTATGGAGACCCTTGAAAGAAGGTTATGGCTTTTCTCAAGGCAGCCCTTCCCTGTAACTATAGCATCTTCTGACCTAGCTTTGGGGACCTAGGGTTAACCCTGTGATCTGACATTCTCTCTAATAGTTTCTTCACAATATACAAGTTACACTTATTTATTAATACTCTTTGTTAAATTCTTCTGTAATGATCATAATTGGGCATTCAATCTACTTCCTATTGGGACCACACAAAAAAGAAAGTTTTCTTATTTTTGTGCTCAATACTTCAGTATCAGAACACCATGTTTATCAAAAAGACTCCAACTTGACGTGATAATGTTAAGAAACAACTTCAGGAAAAATAATAAAAATACCTTTCAGTCTTTATCTGTATCTCTACAAAGCTGTTTTTTTTTTTTTTTCCTTTTTGAAAATGATACTACAGAAAAACAGAAAAATTTCTCATTCAGTGATTTTTCCTTTCTGTTTTACAAGTTTATCAGAAAGAATGCAACAATCATGCATTATGAAGCAAAATTGTTCAGAGAAATGCTCACAGACATCTGAATTAATGAACTAAATTTGTCAATTTCAAAATGTTAAACTTCTTGAATTTTTCAAGGAAATGAAGTCTCCTGCCTAAAAATTAAAAAAAAAAATGTTCAATTGAAACACTGACAATTGGTATTATAAAACCTATTTTACCAATGCAGTGCAAGGACTTTTTATTAGTGTTGTATAAATCAAGCTGCTTCACAATATTATTATTCATCAGATTTTTACTCTGAGAATGTTATTCGTCCTTGAATTCAGACTGTATAAATCAATTTATACTCATGATCTTGAAGTAAACACAGTCCACATTAATCTTTTGGTTACTTGGTAAATTCTTAGCGCCCATGCAAGGAGCCTCTATACATCATATGCACTTGCTTATGACTATCTTAGCCTTTTTTCAAAATTGTTTCTCATGAGAAAAATCATCCATCTCTCTATCAGGATTATGAGGGTCTTTGGTTCACGGATTGTGTTTTGTACATCAGTAGGATTCTCTAAAGTACATGTTACAGTTTATGCATACACTATACATGTTTATTGTTAGTGTGCAATGATTAAAGCTGTTCCATAGCATATGTTGAACTGTCTGATTATGGAAGGCCTAGGGATATAAGAATAGTTATCTGAATCAAGGTTTAGAAACATGAAATTTTGGCTTTGGAAGAGAAGGTCTTATGCTTATCTCTACTCACTAGTCTGTTAGCAAATGTTACAATGTATACCATAGAGCCAACATTGTTTTGAGCAGAGTGAAGAATGTAAAAACGAGATATAATGCACTTATAACTTTAGTGAGCGTATATTATAAATTTTAAAATTGTAGACATCTCTAAGCATTTGACTTGCTCAAATTTAAATATTCTCTCCATTTAGGAGGAGCTTTCGTGGAGTCAGTTGTGCTGAGGCAAGGCTGCGCTGCCACCGTATTGAAGCTGAGAAAACTCTTCTCCAGGTGCTGGGAAGAGAAGACATAATTTGCTGACACTTTGAATCTTGAGGTTTTAATAGCAAATATATAGGGAGTTAAGACATTGTTTTTGGCATGGAGGTTGAGGTACTGAATCAGTAGAAGATAGCACATGTTAATCAAACTGTTTCTGGAACCAACCTGAGCTATTTTCCTGTTTCCTAGCATCCCTAGATCCTGCTTATATCCCAAGCCTGACTCTATAGGCTTCATTAATCCTATAAATCTAGACTTGGTTCAGTTGCTTACAGTCAAGAACTAGATGGATGTGTAAGATAAAAACTAAATGCCTACACAAATTTAGAAAGTTAAACATTAGCCATGGTAATATCCGTGTGTGATAGAAGATGAGTGTGGGCCTGAGTTTTCATGGAAGATCCCATGGAATAGAAGATACATATGTTGGAACTTGATGAATGAGTAGAATCTGAATAAGCAGGAAAGAAAAGAGGGGGAATTCCAGGTCCTATAATCAACACTGTAAATGCCAGTGACTCAAGGAAGAGTGGGGTTATAGAGAGACAAGGCCTATTTTTCCAGAATAAATTGTCATCATTTCTTTTGAATTTCACTATAATTTTCTTACATATTTTAATCTTGTTAATATATCTATAATCTCCAATTTTTAAAAAAATCTGGTGATGGATAATATGGCTTGCGGTTTATATATATTCACAAAACAAACATAGATATATTTTAAGTATGTGTGTGAGTGATACACACATGTTCATACATGACCACTTTCACCCTGAATCAGTAGGACCCCATATGCCATGTTCTTTCATTGAGGAATCCCCGGGTGCTGCCACGGTTCTTGCCATGTTTGTTGGCAGAGAGAGGAGGCAGGTATAGGCACATAAGAAATACTTTAAGTTGAGAGATTCCAAGTATTTCTTCCGTGCCTATGCCTGCATTGACATATATACACTACCACGTGTAAAATAGCTAGCAGGAAGCAGCTGTATTATGCAGGGAGCTCAGCTTGGTGCTCTCTGATGACCTAGAGGGGTGGAATGGGGGTGGTGGGAGGGAGGCTCCAGAGCGAGGGCATGTATGTATACACACGGCTGATTCCCATTGTTGTGCAGGAAAAACCAGTGCAACATTGTAAAACAATTACATTCCAATTAAAAAGAAAAAAAAATACTTTGAGTCAATCAACTCTTGAACTCTTGATACCTGGATAGATCAAAACTATGTTTCAGTGACTTTGGGTAATGTTTACAAAGGTTAAAGAAATGTTAAATAAAGTTTAAATTTAATTATATTAGATTGAGAACAAATGAGAAAGTTGAGGTTCAAACTGTCAATTTTATTTAAACATTTGTTTTGAATTTTTCTGCCTCTTAGTTATTTAGTTGAGTGTTCTACCTGTGTTTCTCAGTTTCAAAAAAAGGATGAAAAGGAAATGTCATGAAGCCCATTTTACTCCGTGAATAAGAGTTCATTGTTTAAACTTGGTTGAAACTGGCTAAAAATAAGCAAATGTTTGTGCTTTAAAATTCAATTAAGTTAAGCAAAATTTTATTGAATCTCTTCCAAATGTTAAGTGTCTTAGTCTGAAAAGAACAATGATAACTAGGATGAAATTCCAGACTTCAAAAGCCGTGCATCCAAGAGAAAAGAAGGACATTCTTTTGTTCCATTCTAGAGGTCAGAGTGGGCTTCATGCAGGGCTATAAATGGGAACTCACCTGCTGTGTTTCAGGTCAACACTTTTTTCCCATTAAATTGTGGAAAATCCTCAAGCAAATGCAACTCCAAGAGTGCTACGTCGAGATTATACCCCCCAGATATTAGTATTTCTCAGTTGAAAACTGGTAGGTAAATTGCTTTCTGTCAGCATTATTAGACCTATTTTATAACTGTTTTTATGATTGTTCAGGAAGGAGGAAATGAAGACTGAAATCTCGGAGCACCTTGTATCTAAAAATTCGAGCTGCCTCTAGATGCACTTTTAGTAAGTTCTTGCAAAACCACTAGGTAATAGTATCCTTAACATGTCACATTGTTTTAATGCTGGCAGCTCTTTCATGATAAATTGCTGAAAAGGAAAGTACAATAGACGAAGATTCAGAATTGCTTTTATAGTCCTGGTTCGTGCGCTTACCAGCTGTGTAATGCTTAAGGAGCACAGTAATCGCACCCAATTTTCCAATGTCATAGACATATACAATAATGAATATAAAATCTTAAGTGAACTATGAAGTGCTACAAATAGAAGCAATTACACTTTTAAGGTTTTAAGAAGTCCACTCAGTAGAAAATAGGACAGTAATTTAACGATTAGTTTCTACCCTGTGTCATCCCTGACTTTGAAGAGGTTATGATTTCTTAGGGGAGAAGCATAGGGTTATGTTTACCTTACATATACAAGGTAGTGCTGTGATCAACAATACTTGGCATAGATTTTTCACAGAAAGAAGTCATTCAACAAGGATTTGTAAAAGAGGTAATTTAGCCTTAGTCCAGTTTGCCAAATTGTATGCCCTCCCCCTGGATTATGTCAGCCTTGAGGAGGGGATTCGTTGTTCAGTCACTCAGGCACGTCTGAGTCTTTGCGACCCCATGGACTGTAGCACGCAGGGTTCCCTGTCCATCACCATCTCCCAGAGTTTGCTCAAACTCATGTCCATCGAGTCAGTGATGCCATCCAACCATCTCATCCTCTGTTGTGCCCTTCTCCTCTTGCCCTCAGTCTTTCCCAGCATCAGGGTCTTTTCTAGTGAGTCAGTTTTTAGCATCAGGTGGCCGAAGTATTGGCGCTTCAGCTTCAGCATCAGTCCTTCCAATGAATATTCAGGGTTGATTTCCTTTAGGATTTACTGGTTTGATCTCCTTGCTGTCTGAGGAGATCAAACCAGGAGGGGATACTTTATGTATCTGTACCTACTTCTGTTTTGCAGTAAGACTGTCTGATGTGTTAGGGACAACTCAAAGAACATGATTTTGAGGAAGCTCTGGGAGTTGGTGATGGATAGGGAAGCCTGGAGTGCTGCAGTCCCTGGGGTTGCAAAGAGTCGGATACGATTGAGCGACTGAACTGAAATACCTTCTATAGATTAGGAATGAAATATTCAAATTATCCATTGTTACTTATATCCATAATATATTGTCTGTTCTAGATTCTGGAGATCTCTTAACATTAGGTTTATTATTTTAGTAGAGGTAAAGAAATTGTCGTGATGATGTTTTTCTTAAGACTGATAATCATGGGAAGTCCCTGGCAGTCCAGTGGTTAGGACTCTGTGCTCTTGCTGCTGAGGGCCCCAGTTTGATCCCTGGTCAGGGAACTAAAAATCCTACAAGTCATGTAGTGCAGCAAAAAAAAAAAAAAATTGATAAACATAATGTGTCCTATCTCTCTACTTAGACAAATTTAATAAAACTGTCAAATTGTAATATGAAATTGCAAGCATTGTGGTTCACATTAAGATTATCAAAATACGGTGACAACCTATTCATCCATGATCAAAATAGTCACTACACTTAACTGTTGCTCATCTTAAAATACAACAATAGCTCCTAATTTTTGATACTGGGTATCTTGAATTATACTGAATTCTTTTCTACCTTTCAGTGTATTTTGAATAGCAGTATTTACTGCCAGAGAGCTCAATGAATATAAGACAACACTATAACGAATTAAATAGATGTTTAATAAGAACCATATAAAGTGAATATATATGTGGGTCCTATATTAAAAATATTCTGCATAAGTACTGTTACCTAAAAATCTTGAAAAATACAAGATTAATTCCTCCCCTTCTAATATACTAGCTTTAGAATTTATTTTCATTATAAACTAGTCTACTATATTATCAAAATAATACAGTATTCAGCAGAGACACAACTTTCAACATTCCATGCCTCTTCTTATACTGGTGAGAAGCTAACATTATGTAGCCACCGTCACATTCAATTTTGTGTATATTTTTACTGAAGTAATATGCTGAACTTTAAAAGAAAGATAAATATTTTAATCCACCCTGCTTTGCTTTCTCTGCTTTATTATTTCATCAAAGTCACCCTTTCACTGTGAAATCCTGATGACATATCATAATGGAAAATGCCATCAATAATAGAGTATCTGGTTTTCATTGGAAAGAATAGCAAGGTATACTAAAATTCTGAGACTGCCTTCCCATATTTGATATGATACATGTCTACTGATGGGCCTCCTTTTCTTGCTGGATAATGTTTCTCACACACATACATACATTTGAGTATAAGAACAATCACAAAAAATACATAATAGCAATTAGTTTAAATGTTTAAAAAAACAAGCCAACTAATATTTAATCTTAAACTCTAATGTTAAATTTAGGATACACCTGCATGCATGCTCAGTCATGTCTGACTCTGTGACCCCATGGACTGTAGCCAGTCAGACTCCTCTGTTCATGGGATTTCCGAGGCAAGAACACTGCAGTGGGTAGCCATTTCCTTCTCCAGGTGCACTGGGCTGCGCTAAGTTGCTTCAGTCCTGTCCGACTCTGCAACACTATGGACCATAACTTGCCAATCGCCCCTCTCCACAGCATTCTCCAGGAAAGAACACTGGAATGGGTTGTTGTGCCCTCCGCCAGGAGATTTTCTCAGCTCAAGAACTGAACCAGAGTCTTGTGTCTCCTGCGTTGGCTGGCAGATTCTTTACCACTAACACCACCTCAGAAGTCCCCCTTCTCCAGGGAATCTTCCCAACTGAAGATGGAAATAGCATCTCCAGCATTGGCCAGCAGATTCTTTACCACTAGCACCATCTGGGAAGCCCCAGGTATTAGGATAGACCTTAATATATTTGTTTCATTATTTGCATAGATTTCCAGCTTTTGTTAAAAAATTAAATATCATTTTCCTTTGCAGGAATTATAATTGAGTTCAGTTTAGTTTCTCAGTCATGTCTGACTCTTTGTGACCCCATGGACTGCAGCATGCCAGACTTCCCTGTCCATCACAAACACCCAGGACTTGCTCAAACTCATGTCCATCGAGTTGGTGATACCATACAACCATTTCATCCTCTGTCATCCCATTCTCCTCCTGCCTTCAATCTTTCCCAGCATCAGGGCCTTTTCCAATGAGTCAGTTCTTTGCACGAGGTGCAAAGTATTGGCATTTCAACTTCAGTATCAGTCCTTTCAAAGAATAGTCAGAACTGATTTCCTTTAGGATTGACTGGTATGATCTTGCTGTCAGAGAGATTCTCAGCAGTCTTGTCCAATACCACAGTTCAAAGCATCAATTCTTCAACACTCATCTTTCTTTATGGTCCAACTCTCACATCCATAGAAGACTACTGGTAAAAACATATCTTTGACTAGATGGACCTTTGTTGGTAAAGTAATGTCTCTGCTTTTTAACATGCTGTCTAGGTTTGTCATAGCTTTTCTTCCAAGGAGCAAGCGACTTTTAATTTCATGGCTTCAGTCACCATCTGCAGTGATTTTGGAACCAAAGAAAATAAAGTATGTCACTGTTTCCATTGTTTCCCATCTATTTGCCATGAAGAAATGGGACCGGATGCCATGATCTTAATTTCTTGAAGGCAGAGTTTTAAGTCAGCTTTTTCACTCTCTTCTTTCACCTTCATCAAGAGGCCCTTTAGTTCCACTTTCTGCCATAAGAGTGATATCATCTACATATCTGAAGTTATTGCTATTTCTCCATGCAATCTTGATTCTAGTGTGTGCTTCATCCAGTCTGGCATTTCACGTGATGTACTCTGCATATAAGTTAAATAAGCAAGGTGACAATATACAGCCTTGACATACACCTCTCCACAATTTGGAACCAGTCAGTTGTTCCATGTCTGGTTCTAATTGTTGCTTCTTGAAGGTAGTCTGGTATTCCTATCTCTTTCAGAATTTTCCACAGTTTGCTGTGATCCACACTGTCCAAGGCTTTACATAGTCAATGAAGCAGAAGTAGATATTTTTCTGGAATTCTCTTACTTTTTCTATGATCTGAAAAATGTTGGCAATTTGATTCCTGGTTCCTCTGCCTTTTCTAAATCCAGCTTGAACATCTGGAAGTTCTCGGTTCACGAACTATTGAAGCCTGGCTTGGAGAATTTTCACCATTACTTTGCTAGTGTGTGAGATGAGTGTAGTTGTGTGGTAGTTTGGACATTCTTTGGCATTGCCTTTCTTTGAGATTGGAATGAAAACTGACTTTTTCCAGTCCTGTGGCCACTGCTGAATTTTCCAAATTTGCTGGCATATTGAGTGCAGCACTTTCACAGCATCATCTTTTCAGTTCCGTTCAGTTGCTCAGTTGTGTCCAACTCTTCACGTCCCCATGAACTGCAGCATGCCAGGCCTCCCTGTCCATCACCAACTCCCGGAGTCTACCCAGACCCATGTCCATTGAGTCAGTGATGCCATCCAACCATCTCATCCTCTGCCATCCCCTTCTCTTCCTGCCCTCAATCTTTCCCAGCATCAGGGTCTTTTCAAATGAGTCAGCTCTTCGCATCAGGTGGCCAAAGTATTGGAGTTTCAGCTTCAACATCAGTCCTTCCAATGAACACCCAGGACTGATCTCCTTTAGGATGGACTGGTTGGATCTCCTTGCAGTCCAAGAGACTCTCAAGAGTCTTCTCCAACACCACAGTTCAAAAGCATAAATTCTTCGGCTCTCAGCTTTCTTTATAGTCCAACTCTCACATCCATACATGACCACTGGAAAAACCATAGCCTTGACTAGATGGACCTTTGTTGGCAAAGTAATGTCTCTGCTTTTTAATATGCTGTCTAGGTTGGTCATAACTTTCCTTCCAAGGAGTAAGCGTCTTTTAATCATCTTTTAGGATTTGAAATAGCTCAGCTGGAATTGTATCACCTCCTCTAGTTTTGTTCATATGGTATTTCCTAAGGCCCACTTGACTTCACACTCCAGAATGTCTGGCTTGGCGGGGCTGGTCACACCATCATGGTTATCTGGGTATTTAAGACTTCGGGAATGGTTTTGATCACTGCCTCTGTACAATTTTACAAACTCTGTCCATAGTTTTAAGGCATTCTATCTATCAGATCTAATCCCTTTAATCAATTTGTCACTTTCTCTGTATAATCATAAGGGATTTGATTTAGGTCAGACCTGAATGGTCTGGTGGTTTTCTCTACTTTCTTCAATTTAAGTTCTTCTGTGTGTTCTTGCCACTTCTTTTTAATCTCCTCTGCTTCTGTTACATCGATACAATTTCTTTTATTGTGCCCATCTTTGCATGAAATGTTTCTTTGGCATCTCTAATTTTCTTGAAGAGATCTCTAGTCTTTCCCATTCAATTGTTTTCCTCTATTTCTTTGCACTGATCACTTAGGAAAGCTTTCTTAACTCTCCTTGCTATTCTTTGGAACTCTGCATTCAGATGGATATATCTTTCCTTTTATCCTTCGCCTTTCACTTCTCTTCTCAGCTATTTGTAAGGCCTCCTCAGACAACCGTTTTGCCTTTTTGCCTTTCTTCTTCTTGGGGATGGTTTTGATCACTGCCTCCTGTACAATTTTATGAACCTCTGTCATAGTTTTCCGGGACTGTATCTATCAAGTCCAATCCCTTCAGTCTATTTGTCATGTCCGCTGTATAATCATAAGGGATTTGATTTAGGTCATACCTGAATGGTCTAGTGGTTTTCCCTACTTTTTTCAGTTTAAGTCAGAATTTTGCAGTAAGGATTTTATGATCTGAGCCACAGTCAACCCCTGGTCTTGTTTTGCTGACTATATAGAGCTTCTCCATCTTCAGCTGAAAAGAATATAATCAATCTGATTTTGGTATTGACCATCTGGTGATGTTCATGTGTAGAGTCATCTCTTATGTCTTTGGAAGATGGTGTTTGCTCTGACTAGGGCCATCTCTTGGAAAAACTCTGTTAGCATTTGCCCTGTTTCATTTTATACTCCGAGACCAAATTTGCCTGTTACTCCAGGCATCTCTTGATTTCCTCCTTTTGCATTCCAGTCCCCAATGATGAAAAGGACATCTTTATTTGGTGTTAGTTCTAGAAGGTCTTGTAGATCTTCATAGAACTGTTCAACTTCAACTTCTTCAGCATTAGTGGTTAGGGCATAGACTTCGATTACTGTGATATTGAATGGTTTGCCTTGGAAGTGAACAGAAATCATTCTATTGAAAGGTTGGTGCTGAACGATAAGACGCCGGGATTCTTGGCCTCCGGAGGAGACGAATTCAATCCGGGGCCAGAGACGAGGCTGGATCGCTCAGATCTTTTGTGTAATAAAGTTTTATTAAATTATAAAGGAGATAGAGAAAGCTTCTGACATAGGCCTCAGAAGGGGGCAGAAAGAATACCCGCCTCCTAGTCTTTAGCTGTAAGTTATATAGTCACTCACAGTCTGTTAATGAAAAGAAAGGAATGTCTTAGAATTTAGAATGGCACCAGATAATTCATCCCTGGCCATAAAACAATTGACTTGAATCTTATAGAAGGGCAGATTACCAACAAATAGTTTCGTTTACATAGATTAGGGGAACAATATCTGAGTAAGTAGGTTGGGCCATTTGTTGGAACTTACAAAGTCTGGGGTAAATTAACAATGCTTAAGACAAACATTTCCATAAGAAAAAGAAATGTATTGGTTAACTCAAGGTTTGAGAATAGTTAGCTTCAGGTGAAACCAGGTGTCATGGCAACACAGCATTTTAAGAGAAACCTCCTTTTAAATTTGTATAGAGAAGAAAAAATATATATATCGCTGGTTTGTTTCCTCCTGCCTCTTAAGAGAGATAAAAATGTCTGGCACTTGCAGCCTATTTCCTCCGTTTGGAGACCCCTGGCCTTCCTGCCTGTTACCCTCTCACTATTGTGTTTGATATTGCATCAAAGTACTGCATTTCAGACTGTTTTGTTGAATATGAGGGCCACTACATTTCTTCTAAGGAATTCTTGCCCACAGTAGTAGATATAATGGTCATCTGAATTAAATTCGCCTGTTCTGGTCCACTTTAGTGCACTGATTCCTAAAATGGTGATGTTCCCTCTTGCCATCTCCTGTTTGACCACTTCCAATTTACCTTGATTCATGGACCTAACATTCTAGGTTCCTGTGCAATATTGCATATATATATGAATTTTAGTAATACTCTGTAAAGGGGATCCAAGAAAATAATTTTTCTGATGAATTCCAGATGCTGTACTGAAGAGTTAAGATATTCTGAAGACTTGAGTTCAGATAACACACATCTACATCATATGTAATAAGACATGACTTTTCAAACCCCCCAGAATAAAGATGATATTAGAAACCTTATCTTGGACAAAATCTTTTTCTATGACGTAGTCCTTGATCTTGCCTGGGAAGAAATTAACTTTCATGATAAAAAGCTTAAACAAATATGTAATGAATTATAGTGGTAGTAAAACTTATTTTAGGAAACTACTCATCTAATTGATTCTTGGTTGACTATGAAACAGACTAAGTATCTTTAAAATTACATTCATTTCTTTTTGCATGTAGTTTAACAATGACTACTGAATAATTTTTCTGTTTTTCCTGACACCAAAAAATGAATCTTTGAATTGGTCTGTCAGTATTTTTTTCATTTGTTTTTTCATTTGCAGAGCAGCATGGCAAAATGGAGAAGCAGTTACAGAGGTTTCTCATGTTGCCCTGCCCCCAAACAAGCATAGCCTCTCTTATCATCAATAACCACCACCAGAGTGGTACATTTGGTGTGATCAGTGAAGCCATACTGACACATCATCACCGCATCATAGTTTACTTTAGATTCACTCTTGGTGTTATACAGTTGGATTTTGACAAATGTATAGCAGCATATATTCATCTTTAAGGTATAATGAAGAATATTTTCACTGTACTGAAAACTCCTGTGATCTTCCTGTTCATCCCTTGCACTACCCTCAGCCCCTGGCCAACACTGATCTTTTTACTGTCTCTATAGTTTTGCTTTTTCCAGAATGTCATGTAGTTGGAAACATATATTATGTAGCTTTCTCAAACTAACTTCTTCTATTTAGTAATATACATTAAACTTTCCTCTATATTGATGGAGGAAGTTTCATGGCTTGATAGCTCATTTCTTTTTAGCACTGAGTAATATTACATTGCTTGAATATCTGATGGATCATTTACCCATTCATATATTGTAGGACATCTTGATTGCTTCCAAGTTTTGGCAAATATGAATAAAACTACTGTAAACATCCACATACAGAGTTTGTTTTTGTTTTGGGGATCGGGGGGTTGGGGATCATAAGTTTTCTACTTCTTTGGGTAAATACTGAAGAGTGATTACTGGATCAAATGATAAGTATGATTAGTTTTGTAAGAAACTGCTGAACTGTCTTCCAAAGTAGCTGTACTATTTACATTTCCACAGTTAACTAACTGAGAGATCCTAAAGTCCACGTGCTCACCAGCATTTGATGTTAGTGTTCCAGGTTTTGGCCATTCTTATAGGTGTTTAGTGGTATCTCATAGATGTTTGGGCTTCCTTGGTGTCACAGATGGTAAAGAATCTGCCTGTAATGCAGGAGAATAGGGTTCAACCCCTGGGTTGGGAAGATTCCCTGGAGAAGAGAATGGCTACCCACTCGAGTATTATTGCCTGGAAAATCCCATGGACAGAGGAACCTGGTGGGCTACAGTCGATGGGGTCACAAAAGATTCAGACACAACTGAGCAATTAACACTTTCACTTTCTTTCATAGTTGTTTCAGTCTGCATTTCGCTAGTGGTAAAGAATCTGCCTGCCAATGCAGGAGACACAAGAGACCTGAGAAGATCCACTGGAGAAGGGAATGGCTACCAACTCCTCTATTTTCGCCTGGTAAGATCCCATGCACAGAGGAACCTGAAGGGCTACAGTCCTTGGTGCCGCAAAGAGTCAGACACGACTGAGTGACTAACACATTCCCTTTCCCTGATGACATACAATATTGAGCATCTTTTCACATGCTTACATGCCATCTGTATATTTCCTCTGGTGAGGTGTCTGTTAGGTCTTTGACTTATTTTTTATTTGGGTCGGTTGTTTTCCTATTGTTGAGTTTTAAGAGTTCTTTTAACATTATGGCTAACAGTTCTTTATGAGATATCTTTTGCAAAGATTTTTTTCCAGTCCGAGGTTTGTCTTCTCATTTCTTAAAGCGGCCTTTCACAGAGCAAAAGCTAATGCTACATTAATGCTAATGAAATCCAATTGATCAATTTGTCTTTCATGAATTGTGCCCTTTGTATTGTATCTAAAAAGTTATTGCCATGCCTAAGGTCATCTAGGTTTTCTCCTATGTTATCTTCTAGGCCTACTATAATTTTGCATTTTACATTTAGGACTATGATCCATTTTGAGTGAAGTTTTGTGAAGGGTGTTAGATCTGTGTCTAGATTTGTATTTTTGCATAGGGATATAAAGAGCCTCCTGATGAAGTGAAAGAGGAGAGTGAAAAAGCTGGCTTAAAACTCAACATTCAAAAACCAAAGATTGTGGCATCCAATTCCATCACTTCATGGAGGTGGGAAAGCAATGGAAACAGTGACAGACTTTATTTTCTTGGGCTCCAAAATCACTGCAGATGGTGAATGCCACCATGAAATTAAAAGACGCTTGCTCCTTGGAAGAAAAGCTGTGACCGACCTAGATAGCATATTGAAAAGCAGAGATACTACTTTGCCGACAAAGGTCTATATAGTCAAAGCTATGGTTTTTCCTAGTAGTCATATACAGATGTGAGTGTTGGACAATAAAAAAAGGCTGAGTGCTGAAGAATTGCTGCTTTTGAACTGTGGTGTTTGAGAAGCCTCTTGAGACTCTTGGACTGCAAGGAAATCAAACCAGTCAATCCTAAAGGAAATCAATCCTAAATATTCATTGGAAGGACTGATGCTGAAGCTGAAGCTCCAATATTTTGGTCATCTGATGCAAAAGGCTGACTCATTAGAAAAGACGCTGAGGCTGGGAAAGATTGAAAGCAGGAGGAGAAGGGGACGACAGAGGATGAGATGGTTGGATGGACTCAATGGCCGTGAGTTTGAGCAAGCTCTGGGAGTTGGTGATGGACAGGGAAGCCTTGCGTGCTGCGGTCCATGAGGTCTCAAAAAGTCGGACGTGACTGAGTGACTGAACTGAATGGAACTGATCTAGTTGTTGGGCTTCCTTGGTGGCTCAATGGTAAAGAATCTGCTGCAGTGCAGGAGACATGGGAGACATTCAATCCCTGGGTCACGAAGATCCCCTGGAGGAGGTATTGGCTACCCACTCCGGTATTCTTGCCTGGAGAAGCCCATGGACAGAGGAGCCTGGAGGGCTACAGTCAAGAGGGTTGCAAAGAGTCAGACATAACTGATGCTACTTAGCACATCTGGCTTACTTCACTTAGCATAATAATCTCTAGACTTATTCATGTTGCTGCAAAGAGCATTACTTCCTTATTTTTTATGGCTGATTAATAGCCCATTGTATGTGTGTATATGTGAGTGTATGTGTGTGTGTGTATACACACTACATCTTATTATTCCTCAGTCGATGGACATTTGCATTGTTTCTATGTCTTGGCTATTTTAAATAGTGCTTCTGTGGACATTAGGTGCATGTATCTTTTTGAATTACAGGTTTCTCTCTCTGTATGCCCAGGATTGGGTTGCTGGGTCATATGGTAGCTATGTTTTTAGTTTTATAGGAATCTTCATACTGTTCTCCATAATAGTACCAATTTACAATCCCACCAACAGTGCAGGAAAGTTCCCTTTTCTTCACACCCTCTCCAGCATTTATCATTTCTAGACGTCTTGATAAGGACCATTCTGACTGGTGTGAGTTGGTAGCTCATTGTATTTTTGATTTACTTTTCTCTAATTATTAACAATACTGAGCATCTTTCATGTGCTTCTTGGTCATCTGTATGTCTTCTTTGGTGAAGTGTCTTATTTAGATCTTCTACCCATTTTTTGATTGAACTGTTTGGTTTTTTTTTTTTTTTTGATGTTGAGCTGTATAAGTTGTTTATATATTTTGGAGATTGATCTCTTGTTGGCTGCATTGTTTGCAAATATTTTCTCCCATTCTGTAGGTTGTCTTTTTGTTTTGTTTATGGTTTCCTTTACTATCCAAAAGCTTTTAAGTTTAATTAGGTCCCATTTGTTTATTTTTGTTCTTATTTCCATTACTCTATGAGACAGATCCGAAAAGATAACATTGTCATTTATGTCAAAGAGTGTCTCGTCTATGTTTTCCTCTAGGAGTTTTGTAGTATCTGGTTTTACATTTAGGTCTTTAATCCATTTTGAGTTTATTTTTGTTCATGGTGTTGGGGAGTATTCTGATTTCATTCTTTTACATGCAGCTGTCCAGTTTTCCCAGCATTGCATACTGAAGAGACTGTCTTTTCTTCACTATATATTCGTGCCTCCTTTGTCATAGATTAATTGACCATAGGTTTGTGTGGGTTTATCTCTAAGCTTAAATACCTTTCTACATACTTAAGTAATACCAATAAATATTGGTTTTTTTTTTTTTTTTACAAATATCTGACAAAAAATAGTTTTAGGTAGATGGTTAAACTTTACAGTCCAGTTGAGTGTTTTTAAAAGGAAATAATGTAAATATGTATGTGTTTTGTAAATATTTTATGGAATAAAATAGTGCTTTTTATTGCAATTTTATATTATGTATTATAGAAATGCTACTTTAGTCAAACTTTCAATCAGAAATCTTTACCCTGAATTAAGTAAATTTAAGATGATATATTATTGTACTGTTATTAGCCAACTATTATGAAAGAAATCACAGATGGATTACATTAAAAATTGAACATCAGTTTGATCTGTTTAAGATATTTGAAATGTTTTTTTCCAATTAACTCATAAATCTTTACAAGAAATCAGTAGTTGACCTTGCTCCGTGACTTAAACCCTTATTTTAAGCCCAGAAATGGACACCTTTATTTAGCATGAGTTTGGAAATCACAGGGCATTCCAAGGCCCTTTGCTTTGGGGACCTTCAGGGCAATTACACTAGTTTGAAAAAATAATGAGCTCTCTATAAGGCTGACTACGAAAACTTATCTGTCATTCTGACATGTTAGAAGAAATCTACTGGAAATGTTGGTGGCAAGAACATGAAATGGACTTGTTGAGATAAAAGATATCCAAAAGGAGATACATTTAGAGACATCCCATTAATCACATTGACAGTGGAAAAGCCCATATAAAGAGGAAAAAAAGTACAGATGTCTTACTAAACCATGGCTCATTAGTTTTCCCTTTTCCCCCTTTCATTCTCTATATTTTCCATTAGAATGTTTCTGAATATAGTCAGTTTCATGTGAATGATTTAAAGCTTGACAGTCATATTACATAGCAGTTTGTTTTAGAAGTGTAAATATTTTTTAAAAAATTCAGTGTTACTCTTGAGATTCAAATTTTTTCTAGTCTAAGATGAAAATAGGGTATAACAATGTTCGATGAGATATCTGAATGTTTCCACACATGTGGAATTCAAAGTGTTAATGAGCCACATGCTTTGCAACCTGTCCTAACAAATGTTAGTAAAAGCGCTAACTTTAACATTTGCAGTAACTAAAGTCTAAACATGATATAATTTTTAAAAGATCGTTAAAAAACTTAAATTGTAAAAGTTTTATTTTAATGTAATATGATAAACTATATAACTATATAAGTATGTAATACAATTACATATAATAATTTAACAAGGATAACTCATGAAGTGTGAATTTTTTTTTCCCACTGGGACTTTAGATTTTGTACTTCTAGTTCTTCCCATAACTAGATAAAAAGATTGCTTTGTCTTCTTTTGTGAGTATTAAGTATAAGAAAGTTCTTTGACCACTGGCTCACAGAAAATAGATTCTATTAGGAACTTAATATGCCTGACCCAGTGCAATAGTGATACAAATTCAAATTCCATTTTGGTCTCCACTTTTTGAGCTGAAGTCAAGCTGTAGTGACACAGAGCTGGCAAGATCAGGCTTTTCTAACTCTGCTGTCAGTTCCAGTCTCTCTACTCATGTAGCCACGACTTCTCAGCCTTGAAAGAGAAGGAAAGGGTTGGCAATAATCATACCTATCTGGCACCATGCTGGTGTTACCCTTTTCTGAAGCTAGCAGACTTTCATCAGGTGCTTTCCTTTTTCTTATGAAAATGCCTGCCATCCCCAGTTTCAGTGCATTTATCAAACATAGTTTTCAACCATAGTTCACTGTTTCCCTTGGTTCTTTAGTTGTTCTTCAATGGCTGTGCATCCAGTATCAACTTCAGCTTATTTTTCCTAAGTTTTTTTTTTTTTTTTTTGCTTTTGTCTGGTTATCTATCCTGAAATATCCAGCATAATCCAACAATCCAACACCAACCTTTTTTCTAGTTAAGACCCATATTTGGTCCAAGAAAACATTAATTCTCTCTCCCAGCTAATTCTAGGAATTAGATTTTCCTAAAACTGTGGCTCATGTTCTGCTGTGGCAAAGACTCTCAGCCAGACCCTCTGTTTACATTTCTAAAGAATGAGAGAGACACTATTTTACTGATCATCTCACAAATGGAACAGGATGTTGACCAAGCTTTCTACTGAATAGCTTTGAAGCCTTTTCATTGGGCTTGTATTCAAAAGTATAGTAAACTCTGTATTCTTCTTTGGGAATGGTGACACTCAAAGCAAAATTCTTTTCAAAAATCCTCTTTGAATTTCAGCCTTACTTTCTGACAACTTTTACACCAAAAGTGTGTGGTTAACCAAGAATATACATGACTTGCAACTTTTTTGCAAGTTTTCCATCTTGGTCTCAAACACTACTCTGGAAAGAAATCTCAGTGATTTCAGCAATTTAGCTGAAACTTACACTGAGACACACCATTTTAAACTTAAAACAAAATTACTTTAAGAAGACAAAGCATGTAAATCCATGGCTGATTCATATCAATGTATGACAAAACCCACTGGAAAAAAAAAAATAAATAAAATTTAAAAAAAAAAACCTTCAAAAAAAAAAAGAAGACAAAGCAAAAATGGATGGTCCTGAAACTCATTCCTTCTAATTTCTGGTGAAAAGTGAAAGTTGCTCAGTCGGGTCTGACTCTTTGTGACCCCATGGACTGTAGCCTCCCAGGCTCCTCTGTCCATGGAATTCTCCAGACCAGAATATTGGAAGAGGTAGCTGTTCCTTTTTCCAGGGGTTCTCCCTAAACCAGGGATCGAACCCAGGTCTCCCACATTGCAAATGGATTCTTTACCATCTGAACCATCTGGTAGTTTAACAGAATTGGCCCAGTAGAAGACAGGGAATTATAAGCTATTGAGAATACTTCTCCACCAGGAGCCTTCCATTGCTATATAGACACATATAGACACATAGATGTTCCCTGCTCCTTATGCTTATAAATAATAGGACATTTCAAAGACAAGGTTTCTCTCTGTTGGAATATTTGCCAATATTGCATATAGTCTAACTCTATCTGGTCTAAGTATATCTCTCTGGAAAAATTTAAAGCCTGGAGATTATAGTGTGCTCTGCTACTTCACTAGTTATTTTTTTCTTGCAAACCCAACTTTTATATTTTTACTAGCTAGGTGGGTATATGGTTTGCAAGAGTTGGAAACAGTGACAGGACAACCATTACTCTGTCCCTGTGCATTGTGTTATTGGAAGTGGTGTTTAACTGGTTTGTCTTGGAGATGAAAAACATCCCTTCCTATAGACAGTGGCTGTAGGGAGACTGTAAAATGTGACAGAATTGCTGAAAGAGCCACTTTTCCTGCCACAGATAGGGGACTAAAGTGTTATCTTATAGCCTGGGATCAAGCTGGGTGGCTCCAGTGTTCAGATGCCTTGGAGTAAGCACAGTAACTGTGGAATACAGAAGCCCAGGAGCCTGTGGTGACTGCTCAGTTATCATAAGGACTGGAAGGGGTGGTACTCAGCTGCTATAGGCCCCAAACAAGCAAGTATTTCTAAAGAGAAGTATATATGTCACAAAAGGGAATCATGGGTAACTGGGGCTACAGTTAGCAAGTGAAAAGGAGGCTACATTTGGCAGAGTCTGGAAATTTGCATGAATAATATGTATTATGGCTGAAAAGTGGGAGATGACAGATTTGCAAAGATGATTTACCTTAGCTGTTGTTGCAGACTTTTCTCATAATATTAAAGGGACACATAAACTGAGTTGAACTGGATCTTACCAGCTCATGAAAAAAAATCCTGGAATTGTTTGTTGACTATTTCTAGGGGACAAAGACTCAGATACACCAACTGGTTGAACAAAAATCCAGACTTCATAGAATGACATTGACAAAAATAAGCTAGAACAAGTCTAATATCTAGTGTACACAATCTCAACTCCCTCGGGGAGTTGAGCTATCCAAATTCCTAAACTTACTGGATACCAGAGCTAAGGTATCTACTGTTCATTTTTGGATTTGCTTGCTATTTTTTATATCAACTTTATAAAACTTGATAATGATATCCATGTGTATGAATGTGTGTTATTGTTAATTAGATAAATTCATTTACACCCCCGTTGTTGGATTCTGTAATGAGTCACGTGTGTGTTTAAGAAAGGCTTGAGAGCCTAAAACTCGCCAGGATTGTACAAAGGAGACATTTTTCTAATGCTAAGAGATGAACAAAAATTTTGTCTTTTCATACAAGATTTAACATAGTTGGGGATGATATGCAGTGGTATCTTTCGCTTTAATATCCCTATCTCTCTGGTGAAATGACTAATGGTATGCACCACAGGGGAAGTGCTCACTACTTTCCCCCCTGTGCCTGACATCACTGCAAATTGCTGACACTGCTGGCTCTTGACATGCTGTTTTGAATATTGCCAATACATTTTTACATTTCTTTTTTTTTAAGTTGAAGTAGAGTTGATTTACAATATTAGTTTCAGGTGTACAGCATAGTGATTCTCTGTTTTTATAGATTATACTCCTTTAAAAGGTTTTAAAGATACATGGCTATAACTGTCTACATTATACAATAATATATCCTTGTTGCTTATCTGTTTTATACCTAGTGGTTTGTATCTCTTAGTCCCATATCCCTAACTTGCCTCTCTTTTCTTGCCTTTGTCCTCTGGTAACCACTACTTTATTTTCTATATCTGTGAATCTGTTTCTGGTTTTGGTATATACCCTTCTTTTATTTTTTTTTTTTAGACCATACATAATTGACACAGGATTTATTTCTCTGACTTATTTCACTTAATGTAATATTCTGTAGGTCTATCCATGTTGCTACAAGTGCCATTATTGCATTCCTTTTAATATCTGAGTAATATTCCATTATATATATATATCCTACATCTTTTAAAAAATTTGTTGAACTATATTTTATTTACAATGTTGTGTTAGTTTCCAGTGTATAGCAAAGTGAATCTGTTATACATAGACATCTATCTTCTCTAATTCAGATTCTTTTCCCATATAGGCCATGACAAAGTATTGAGGAGAGTTCCTTGCACTATCCAGCAGGTCATTATTTATTATCTGTTTTACAAATAGTAATGTGTACATGTCAATCCCAGTCTTCCAATTTATCCCTCCCCCTCACTTATCCCCTGGAAAGCATAAGTTTGTTTCTAGCATCTGTGACTCTATTTCTGTTTTATAGATAAATTCTAAACAATAAGTTCAACAAATCTACTTTTTTAAAGTAGATTCTGCATATAAGGGATAGCATATGATGTTTGTCTTTTTCTGTCTGACTTAGTTCATTCAGTGTGACAATCTCTAGGCTTATCCATGTTGCTGCAAATGGCATTATATCTTATATTTTTATGATTGAGAAATATCCCATGTCTTCTTTATCAGTTTCTCTGTTGATAGACATTTAGTTTGTTTCCATGTCCTGGCTCTTGTATATAGTGCTGCAATGAACATTGGGGGTGCATGCATCTTTTTGAGTTATGGTTTTCTTTGGATATTTGCCCAGGAGTGGGATTGCTGGATCATATGATAGCTCCATACTGTTCTTCATAGTGGTTGTACCAGTTTACATTCCCATCAATGGTGTAGAAGGGTTCCCTTTTCTCCAGAATTTATTACCTATAAAACATTTATTGTTTGCACATTTTTTGATGACGGCCATTCTGACAGGTGTGAGGTAGTAACCTCATTGTAGCTTTGATTTGACTTTCTCTAATAATTAGTGATGTTGAGCATCTTTTCATGTGCTTTTTAGCCATCTGTATGTCTTCTTTGGAGACATGTCTATTTAGATCATTTGCCAAATTTTCTGTTGGGTTTTGTTGTTGTTGTTACTGAATATTATGAGCTGTTGGTATAATTTGAAAATTAAGCCCTATTGGTCACATCATTTGAAGATAATTTCTCCCAGTTTATAGGTTGTCTTTTCATTTTGCTTAAGGTTTCTTTTGCTGTGCAAAAGCTTATAAACTGGATTAGATCTCATCCATTTATTTTTGAAAAACTATTATTTTCTCACTATGTAGAATCAACTAATTAGGAAAATTTCAGAAGGCATCTAGGAACTGCAAAAATAACCAAATATGACTTCTACAAATGAAAGACACAATAATTAAAACACGAGTAAATAAATAAATAAAATCAAGAACTAAAATTAAGCACAGTAGACACAGAAGGAGAGCTAGTAAGTTAAATGTGAAACAGATGAAAAGGAAATAGCCAAGATGTAGTATGGATGGATACATGTGTGAAAAAATACAGAAGAGAAAATATATTTCAGAAGAGATAGAATGATACAGACACAAGCAGCTTCTGAAAGGGGGATAGCCAATTGGGGCATAAGTAATATTTAAGGAAATAATGACTAAGAATTCATTAAAACATTACATATAATAGACTGTCAGATTTTTCCTGAACTGTATACTGGTGTCTGTGGGTCTGGGGGTTTACCACCAATGGAATGACATGTCTACCAGAGAAAAGAATAATGATTCCAATACATCTGAAAGAAGATCTTAAAATTTTGGGCCCCTTATTAGATATGAGAACACAATTTTGTGTTTGTTTTATATATGAAGGTAGACATATTACATTGTTGGATGAATACATGATAAATTTTCCATAGTAAATATTTCTACTGCATGATGGAGGCCAAATGCACTTAGAGTAGAATGCAGAGGATTCCCTAAGTGCCTTATCACCTTGCCATGTGTAAGGTTAACTGAACCTTATCAGAGCACTGAATACAGGCCAATATAGTCAACTTGGACTTAGATTCACCTAAGTAAAGATATCTGGCAAAAAGTCTTATTGGAAGTACTGGCTCAATACTGTAGCACATAGAAATGAGCAAAGGAAAGAGCTGTTTACTAACTGCAGAGATTAGTGCCCACGAATGAAACGGTTTCGCTGGTGGCTCAGTGGGGAAGAATCCACCTGCCAATGCAGGGGATGCAGGTTCCATCCCTAGGTTGGGAAGATACACTGCAGAAGGAAATGGCAATACTTTTGCCTGGGAAATCAAATGGACAAGAGGAGCCTGGCAGGTCTCAAAAGAGTCAGACTTGACTTTACAAATAAACAACAATAAAATTCATAGTTATTTCTTATTTGTTTAAAATTAAATAGGCATTATGATTATCAAATATGTGTTCGCTTTTCCCAATCATTCTTTAGTGGATATATTGGTAACATCTAAAAATGTCAAAGGTGACAGAATGGCGCTAACATTGGTATTGAATTTTGATGCTGAAAGCTGCATATACCATGGTTCTATGTATCATTAATATAGAATAAATTGTCTGAATGTGTGAGGAAAGAGCAAGTGTTTTTAATCATACATGGGATGATATTATGTGTGTTCAGTTCAGTCGCTCAGTCGAGTCCAACTCTTTGCGACCCCATGAATGCAGCACACCAGGCATCCCTGTCCATCACCAACTCCCGGAGTTTACTCAAAATCACGTCCATCAAGTCGGTGATGCCATCCAGCCATCTCATCCTCTGTCGCCTCCTTCTCGTCCTGCCCCCAATCCCTCCCAGCATTAGGGTCTTTTCCAATGAGTCAACTCTTCGCATGAAGTGGCCAAAGTACTGGAGTTTCAGCTTCAGCATCAGTCCTTCCAGTGAACACCCAGGACTGATCTCCTTTAGGATGGACTGGTTGGATCTCCTTGCAGTCCAAGGGACTCTCAAGAGTCTTCTCCAACACCACAGTTCAAAAGCATCAATCTTTTGGTGCTCAGCTTTCTTCACAGTCCAGCTCTCACATCGAAACATGACCACTGGAAAAACCATAGCCTGGACTAGACGGACCTTTGTTGGCAAAGTAATGTCTCTGCTTTTTAAATGCTATCTAGGTTGGTCATAACTTTCCTTCCAAGGAGTAAGCATCTTTTAATTTCATGGCTGTAATCACCATCTGCAGTGATTTTGGACCCCAAAAAATAAAGTGACACTGTTTCCACTGTCTCCCCATCTATTTCCCAAGAAGTGATGGGACCAGATGCCATGATCTTAGTTTTCTGAATGTTGAGCTTTAAGCCAACTTTTTCACTCTCCTCTTTCATTTTCATCAAGAGGCTCTTTAGTTCCTCTTCACTTTCTGCGATAAGGGTGGTGTCATCTGCATACCTGAGGTTATTGATATTTCTCCCAGCAATCTTGATTCCAGCTTGTGCTTCTTCCAGCCCAGCGTTTCTCATGATGTACTCTGCATATAAGTTAAATAGGCAGGGTGACAATATACAGCCTTGACATACTCCTTTTCCTATTTTGAACCAGTCTGTTGTTCCATGTCCAGTTCTAACTGTTGCTTCCTGACCTGCATACAGGTTTCTCAAGAGGCAGGTCAGGTGGTCTGGTATTCCCATCTCTTTCAGAATTTTCCACAGTTTATTGTGATCCACACAGTCAAAGGCTTTGGCATAGTCAATAAAGCAGAAGTAGATGTTTTTCTGGAACTCTCTTGATTTTTAGATTATCCAGCAGATGTTGGCAATTTGATCTCTGGTTCCTCTGCCTTTTCTAAAACCAGCTTGAACATCTGGAAGTTCATGGTTCACGTATTGCTGAAGCCTGGCTTGGAGAATTTAGAGCATTACTTTACTAGCATGTGAGATGAGTGCAATTGTGTGGTAGTTTGAGCATTCTTTGGGATTGGAATGAAAACTGACCTTTTCTAGTCCTGTGGCCACTGCTGAGTTTTCCAAATTTGCTGGACTATTGAGTGCAGCACTTTCACAGCATCATCTTTCACGATTTGACATAGCTCAACTGGAATTCCATCACCTCTACTAGCTTTGTTCATAGTGATGCTTTCTAAGGCCCGCTTGACTTCACATTCCAGGATGTCTGGCTCTAGGTGAGTGATCACACCATCATGACATCTGGGTCGTGAAGATCTTTTTTGTACAGTTCTTCTGTGTATTCTTGCCACCTCTGCTTAATATCTTCTGCTTCTGTTAGGTTCATACCATTTCTGTCCTTTATCGAGCCCATCTTTGCATGAAGTGTTCCCTTGGTATTTCTAATTTTCTTGAAGAGATCTCTAGTCTTTCCCATTCTGTTGTTTTCTCTATTTCTTTGCATTGATTGCTGAGGAAGGCTTTCTTATCTCTCATTGCTATTCTTTGGAACTCTGCATTCAAATGGGAATATCTTTCCTTTTCTCCTTTGCTTTTTGCTTCTCTTCTTTTCACAGCTATTTGTAAGACCTCCTCAGACAACCATTTTGCCTTTTTGCATTTCTTTTCCATGGGGATGGTCTTGATCCCTGTCTCCTGTACAGTGTCATGAACCTCCATCCATAGTTTATCAGGCACTCTGTCTATCAGATCTAGTCCCTTAAATCTATTTCTCACTTCCTCTCTGTAGTCATAAGGGATTTGATTTAGGTCATATCTGAACGGTCTAGTGGTTTTCCCTACTTTCTTCAATTTAGGTCTGAATTTGGCAATAAGGAGTTCATGATCTGAGCCACAGTCAGCTCCTGGTCTTGTTTTTGCTGATTGTATAGAGCTTCTCCATCTTTGGCTGCAAAGAATAGAATCATTCTGATTTTGGTGTTGACCATCTGGTGATGTCCATGTGTAGAGTCTTCTCTTGTGTTATATGTGTAGGTAATATTAAAAAATATTGATGATCATGGGTACTGAATGTATTATTTCTAATTCCTGGTTTCTCTTCATCTCTTTTATCTATTCAGCCATGTCAAATGAACAATAATTTGTACCATGTAATGATCCTTCCCTCTTACTCTCATTGCTGACCATAGTTGATAGAATTTGATCTAAGAAAATCAATCTATAAACTGATTAGATACATATAATTTATGTACTGATTAAATAAAAACATTTAGGAAATGTGTCTCTTCTGGCTGACTGGTAATTTGGGAAAATAAAGTTGGTCAATGGTAGAACAAGAGTCTAAATATAAACTAAAGATGGGTCTGGGGAAGCAATTATTGCCAAGCTGCTGGTCCCATGAGTTATTACTGCATATTTATTCATATCCTTAAATTTGTCTACATTAAATATTCATAATAAGGTGTGGAAAATCTAGAGGAGCTAGTCTCTATTTCTCCAGAGGAAACATCTGAAGATAGTGATGGTGCATTTATATATCCTTTCAGGATCAACATTTGCAGAATTGAATACAGACTAATAATACTGGGAATTTCTAACTGTTAATAGAGAGTGGTGAAAATGAAACTAGTTTTCCCCCACTGAGGCTGGATCCATGCATCTCTCTAAAGTTAGAATTAATTTATTACAATTTAGAACTTTGAGATGAGGATAAACTAAGAGGTAAAAAAGAGGTAAACAAAGAGGTAAAAAGCATAGCAAACCCAATCTTTCTCTCTCAAATCCAGTCAAACCCTAGCAAGGCTTTTTCTAGATTTAAATATTATTTAGGTATTCAGGAAAGTGCAAAAGAGAAAGATTTAAAAAAGAAACTGGGATGAAAAAATCAGGAAGCGTGGAGTAAAATGGAAAGAAGGTAAGAGAATAAAAGGTGGCAGGTTTTTAAAATTCTTAATTGTTTGTTGTCTTGTTTTTACTTTGAAGGAGTCAAGAACTGAAAATTGAAAGTCCCCAGCCGAGCACAGAAACCATTTTGTAGTCACATTTCTGATAAACTTAATTCCTTTCCCCATTCCCACATGCACAGGCCTGTTGTACTAAGTAGTTGCTTTAGTTGTGTCCGACTCTTTGCAACTCCATGGACTGTATAACCAGCCAGGTCCTCTGTCCGTGGGACTTTCCAGGCAAAAATACTGGAATGGGTTGTCATTTCCTTCTCCGTGGGATCTTCCTGACCCAGGGATCGAACCTGTGTCTCCTACTTCTCTTGCACTGGCAGGCGGACTCTACTACTAGCACCACCTGGGAAGCCCATAAAGCCCTGCATCAGTGTGCTGTTTGTTCTTCTTAGGTTACAAGTAACTTTATGTGAGGAGAAGGGGACGACAGAGGATGAGATGGTTGGATGGCATCACAGACTCAATGGGCATGAGTTTGAGTAAGCTCCGGGAGTTGGTGATGGACAGGGAGGCCTGGCGTGCTGCATTCCATGCGGTTGGAAAGAGTCGGACACAACTAAGCCACTGAACTGAACCGAACTGAACTTTATGTGTGTTAAGTGTATCTAATTTTAGAACTGAAAAATTTCCCAGGAAATAAAGAAACATTATGTGCTTTCTTAAGAATACTGTAACTTCTTTCTCTTTCCTCTGTCTCTCTCTTCCTTCTCCCCCCACCTCTCTCTTCCCCTACCTCTCTCCTCATCTCTGTTTCTCTTATTCTCTCTTGCAAAATCCTAGGAAAACCATGGTGCTCACCTCCCGCCACATGTAGAAATATGCTTTTCGAGTGCGTCATTTGTATCTTGTTCTTACCAAGCCCTCTGGGAATCTGATATTGTCAAGAATCTTTTTCTTAAAAACTGCTTTTCTTTTGGTTTCTGATTTAGCTCTTATTATTTCAAGTAATTCCCTGTATTCTGGAATACACATTCTATTTTTTAAGGAATTCTCAAAGTTAGAGCTTCAAACTAATTTTCCATATTTTTTCCCACAATTTTAGCATTCACTTCTATGCAAATGTTTCACAAATTCTTATTTCTATTTCAAACAAGTCAACTGTTTTTTTTTTTTTTTAATTTCTAAACACTAATGTATTTTATCTTATATAAGTCTTAGTACATGTTTGGTACTCGATGAATTAAAAAAATGTCACTCATTATGCTTTCCTGAGTTCTGAACTCATTGACAAGTAGAACAAAAGAATGGGCAGATTGAGAAGCCAAATCTAAACTTAATTAATGGAAAAGCTGTTTTGGAAATTTTTTCTTATGCCTAACCCTAATATTGAGACCCCCAAATCAGACAGATTTAGCCACCTCATCACTGACAGCTCTGGCCTAGGTCAGGGCCCTCATGGAGGGGTTCAAGCTGGATCCTCTAGAACTAGTGGGTTGGAGATGGGACAGAGCAGAATACTTTCTAGAGACCACTCATCCAAAATGAAAGAAGGTGGAAGGGGCAGGGATATTCTGGCAAGATCCTCTTTAAATGATTCCTCCATCCTTTGGGAGGAGTGAGTGAGTAGAGAGAGACAGGGAAGGCTATGCTAATGACTCCCTCCACACAGGAGGAAACTCAAGGAGGGAAAAGAATGGATATTCACACCATCGAGATACATAACTGAATTCATTGACTACCGGTTCTCCCTTTCTGCCTTTTTCTTTTATGGTCTAAGCTGTTTTGTTTTCTGCCAAAAGAAATTGCATATTTCCACTTGACATTTTTCAGAGCATTTATTTATCTTATATTTAATTCATGTTCTTCTCTTTTGGCCATCTACCATCTTCTTTTCTTTTATTTCCAATCATCAGTAATACATTCTATACTCTTAATTTGTTCCTGGGTTGTTGTTATAACCTTTCTGATTTATTTTTCTCCCTCATTACATTGGACTTCAATGTCTATTTCAGGAAAGTGAGTGCTTTTCTGTGTACCCAATTTTCACTGGGTTTAGTTCTATTTAGTTCCTCCTTCAAGCACCATATTTAGGAAGAATATTTTCTAAAGATATGGCTGTGCGATAGTTATCACAATTGCTAAGAGCATAAGCAATGGAATCCATGGAACATGAGCTAAATTTTTATGTCTGTCAGTAAATGGCAACAGCAAATTGAGTAAATTACTTTTCTCTCAGAGAATGAGAAAAAGGAATTTGAACAGATCAATAAGCAATAAAGAAGCTGAAATGGCCATTGAAGTTTTCCTTTCTCGAGTCTACAGCCCAGGGAGGTTTTACATGTGAGTTCTACCAAACCTTCAAAAAAAAGAGCTATTTTCTCTTTTATATGGGAACACATGCAAAATTTATAAGTTGATTATTGGCTAAGTGAATCTGATAATTTAAAATAATAGATTATGAAAATGTAGGTTTTATCACAAAACATAAGTTTTTCAATATCTTAAAATCAACTAATATATTTAAGATATTGACAGGCTAAATGAGAATAATCATAAATTACTTCAGTCAATGTAGAAAAAGCATTTGATAAAGTTAAATATTTTTTATTAAAAATAAAACTCTTAGCATACTAGGATAAGGAAAAAACTTCCTTAATTTAAAAAGGTTTTATAGACCAAGCCCTAATGAAATACTGTATTCATTCCCTTTAAGAAAGGGAATGTAACAAAGAACTCCATAGTCATCATTAGTACATAATACTGAAAATTCTGTCCAATTGCATGAGAAAAGAAACATAAAAGACTGGCATAAGACTTAAGGGAGGAGAAATACAACTCACTCATAGATTGTATGATCATCCACCTAGAAAAAGCAACAACAGAACAACAAACAATGAGAGCTAATTAGTAGTATCTATTAGTTCTGGAGAGAAAAACAATTTGCAAATCAATAACCACAAGAAAAAAAAATAGCTGAAATGTTCTTTATGATGACACATTACAAATAACAAGAATTTAACCTAATTAAAATTACAAATGAACTGTCTGAGGACATAGAAAGACACAGATGATCTGGCATTATGGGGAGATATTCCACGAACTTCTCTGATGAGTTAGTAGCATATTCATGCCAATTCACAGCCATTGCCAGGTTGTGCCTAGAGTTACTGGGCATTTTCCTAGATAATGGCCACATAGCCACTGCACCACAGGATGGAGCCTGTGCTGAAACACAGGCTCCAGGATTACAGGCGGGAAGAAAAGCTACTGGAGAAGAGCTATGCATTGTTGTAGGAAAAAGAATCTATGAGCTTTTCAGCTAAAGCAATGATAGAGATGACGAAGATGCTATTGTAGGCCATGATGAGAAAAACTGGATTTTCTTACATGAAATGCTTTCAGAGAGCATCTCTCCCAATGCCATAAAGTAGAATATGGAATATGTGATTAGGGATGATAACAGGGATCTGAGGGGATGGTTTGTGCCATTTCTAAAGCTGGTGGTTATGCACAGTAGTTCATTTTATTATTCTTTTAAAAAAGACATGTGACTCCTAGGCCTTGACGCCCCTGTCCCGGCCACCCCGGGCCTGCCGCCCCGCTGGGGAACCTCCCGGGGGCCCGCGCAGGATTCGGCCCAGCAGCGCTGCCGTCCCGCCCGGAGGCCCCGGGGGACCCGAAGGGGCGCGGGGAGGCCCGGGGTGCCGGGGCAGGGGGCAGGGCGCGGCCGCTGCGGGGCCCGCCGGCCCGAGGCCTAACCGGCACCCCCACCCCTCCGCCCCGCTCCACACCTACCCCGGCCCGCGCAGGCCGCGCCGCTCGCCCCGCTCCGGCCCCGGCTGGACCCCTGGCCGGCGGCCCGCCGTCGTTGCCCGTGGGCGCCCCTCAGGCCCCCGAGTCCCCAGCCCCCGCCACCCCGGCGCCGGCCCTCTCACCCTTTCATTCTCTGCCCGGGGCCTGGCGCGGGCCGGCGAATCCCCGGCCTCACAGTGAGAGGCGCTGGCAATGGACTAGGAAGCTCGGCTGCCGCTGCTACGGCTCCCCCCGGGCTCCGGCGAGAGCCTTTCCCTGTCAAGCAAGAGGGTCCACACCTGCCGTCTCCACCGGCGCCTGGGGGAGAAAGCGGGGAAGAAACTGGGGGTGCCTGAGAAACGTTTGCGTTTGCTCCAGGGGGGAAAATGTTTCTGCATCTTCTGATGGAAAGAAATCTTTACAAGACACAGGTTTTCCGAGTTGAAATGTTCAGAACTTCCAGTGTGTTGCCAAGCTATGAATTACTCTTAATATATTGCAATGGATGTCATGAATCAGCGTTTCTTCAGTAAGCAAAAGAGTACATCATGAGAAACGCTGGGCTGGATGAAGCACAAGCTGGAATCAAGATTGCCAGGAGAAATATCAATAACCTCAGATATGCAGATGATACCACCCTTAAGGCAGAAAGTGAAGAAGAACTAAAAAGCCTCTTGATGAAAGTGAAAGAAGAGAGTGAAAAAGTTGGCTTAAAACTCAACATTCAGAAAATGAAGATCATGGCATCCGGTCCCATCACTTCGTGGCAAATAGATGGGGAAACAGTGGACACAGTGAGAGACTTTATTTTCTTGGGCTCCAAAATCACTGCAGATGGTGACTGCAGCCATGAAATTAAAAGATGCTTGCTCCTTGGAAGGAAAGTTATGACCAACCTAGACAGCATATTAAAAAGCAGAGACATTACTTTGCCAACAAAGGTCCATCTAGTCAAAGCTATGGTTTTTCCAGTAGTCATATGTGGATGTGAGAGTTGGACTATAAAGAAAGCTGAGTGCCAAATAACTGATGCTTTTGAACTGTGGTGTCGGAGAAGACTCTTGAGAATCCCTTGGACTGCAAGGAGATCCAACCAGTCCATCCTAAAGGAAATGAGTCCTGAATATTCATTGGAAGGACTGATGCCGAAGCTGAGACTCCAATACTTTGGCCACCTGATGCGAAGAACTGACTCATTTGAAAAGACCTTGATGCTGGGAGAAATTGAAGGTGGGAGGAAAAGGGGACAACAGAGGATGAGATGGTTGTATGGCATCACCGACTCAATGGACATGAGTTTGAGTAAATTCTGGGAGTTGGTGATGGACAGGGGCCTGGCGTGCTGCAGTCCATGGGGTTGCAAACTCAGACACGACTGAGCGACTGAACTGAACTGAGCACCTAATATATCTTGGTAACTTCGCTGGAAAAAAAAAAAATAATAAAAAAGACATGTAAGTTACATATATTCTCTATGTACTCCATTATATATAATCTATATTATAAATATATATATAATATTCCATTTAGATAAAAAGGAAATATATATACATGTTTTCATATATAAGCAAAGAGAAATTTTAAAATGTATTTAAAATTTTATAACATTATATATTTTTGGTTAAGGGAAAAATGTTTTGGAGAAGAGAAGTAAGAGATATTTTTGACTTTCCAAACATGTAATTGTATTATATATTAAATAATAAATTAATAAAATCATTTAAAAATAAATTTCAACAAAAGACTACTGAAGGAGTATCAAATTTAGACAATGTGGAAATGAAATGTTGAAATAGCATGAAACTGTAGAAAAAACTATAAAAATAATGTCAAAATGTAAAAGGATGAAAAGTTCTAATTGTATAGGAAGATATCAATTTACTTAATCATTCCATATATTCAATCAAAATTTCTAATGGAACTCAATAAGTCTATTTTTCAAGTACAATGGAAGGGTGTAATATAGCCATATTAATTTTGTCAACCTGTTCTAGCAAGTATAAAGAGAATTTAAAGACATAATAATTAGGACAGTGTCATTGGTTTAAAGATATAGAAGGAGACTCATTGATAAAAAGAAAAGAAAACCAAGAAATAGGCCCATATAAAGAGTGGTAATAAATGACAGGGCTACCATTGCTGATCAGGATAAGAAAAAGGACAATTCAGTAAATGGTACTGGAACTACTTATATGTTATGACTACTCATATGTTATGATAAACTCATAACAAAAATCTCTTCTAAGGATTTAAAGATATAAATGTGAAAGTAAGGGTTATAAATGTTTAGGAGGACATTTAGGAAAATATCTCCATGACTTTGGAGTAGGGGGAATTTTTCTAAGAAGTTAAAAATGAAAACTTTAAATGAAAAACTAAATTTTAAAAAAATGTATGCATCAACAAATAATAATACAAGATGCAATCACAACCTTGGAGATAATTTTCACAAATGCTAATATTGAGAATTTATAATGATTTACTCTAAATCAATAAGAAAAAGGTAACTCTACAGAATAATAATCAAATATATATATGTATACACACACACACACACACACACACAGACATTTCTCAAAAGAGGAAACCTGAATTATTATAAAGAAATGAAAAATAAATGCTTTACCTCATAGGTAACCAGGTAACTACAACATGAAACCTCAACGATAATAAGACCATTACACACTCTAGAAACTAGGACACATTAAAATATTAGAAGACCAGTATTGGCAAAAATGCAGAATATTGTGAACACATTAACTTTCTTTGAAATACTGTAAATTGCTTCAACTACTTACCAGAAAGACAGAAAAACCACTTTGACAATTAGATTAAAATGCATACACACTTTTTTCTCTAGCAATTTCTCTCCTGGAAAGATTCAAATTTAGATAAATATATTCATGTACAAAAATGCTCTAACCTCATTTCTTTGTAGTTAAGAAATTTAAAAATCCTTGAAATAACATAAATTAAGAAATGCAGTGAAATTATTAGAGCTATATTTATAATATTTGTATACATATCCTTAATTTATATAAAAATGTGTATAATTCTCAGAAACAGACATCTAGTTGCTGGATGAACTCAGTGATCTGGCAAAGGGGATATGGGTGGGGTACCCAGAGCACCTATGATAGCCTTCCACTTGTAGCACTCAGATCCTCTTGCTTCTCACATTGAATCTACTGCCTTCAGACACAGCTTATTTCAATTTCTAGTTGGTCACAATTTCTAGGAAGAGTAGGGTTTTATAATCTGTCACTCCTTCGGCTAGCATTTCTGCTTACCCAGATGGCTTGCCCAGGGGGTGGCCATCTGATGGGTCATGGCTTATGAGGCTCTTACCAGGTTCTGTCTGCTATGCTTCTACAATTAAATCTGGACAACCCTAACTGATGAACCTATTTGCAGAGCAGGAATAAAGATGCAGACACAGACAACAGACTTGTGGACACAGTGGGTGAAAGGGAAGGTGGGACAAATTGAGAGAGTAACATTGAAATAATATACTACCATGTGGGAAATAAATAGCATAGGGAGCTCACCTTGGTGCTTTGTGATGACCTAGAGGGGTGAGCTCAAGAGGGAGGGAATACATAGATACTTACAGCTGATTCATGCTGTTGTACGGTAGAAACCAGCACAGCCTTGTAAAGCAATTATCCTCCAATTAAAAAAAAAAATTGGATGTACCATGCTCCAGTGAAATGGTCACATCTGAAATGGAAGTGACCATTGAGATTAATCTCAGTTAGGTTTGCCATAGTCTCCTTTCATCCACCACACATTAGCTAATTTTTCCAGGGGTCAAACTGATGACTTAAAAAGGAATAGGATGAGGACCACTACCCCTGCATCCTTGTGTCATTGGCGGTCACACTTATTTCTGCTATTCCTCACTTTTGTTGAGGTTCAGTCACTCAGTCCTGTCCAACTTTTTGCAACCCCATGGACTGCAGCATGCCAGGCTTCCCTGTCCTTCACCATCTCCCTAAGTTTGCTCAAAGTCATGTCCATTGAGTCGGTGATGCCATCCAGCCATCTTGTCCTCTGTTGTCCCCTTCTCCTGCCTTCAGTCTTTCCCAGTATCAGGGTCTTTTCTAATGAGTCAGCTCTTCGCATCAGGTGGCCAAACTATTGGAGCTTTAGCATCAGTCCTGCCAATGAATATTCAGGACTGATTTCCTTTAGAATTGACTGCTCAGCATTGACTGCCAAAGAATTGATGCTTTTGAACTACAGTGGAAAAGACTCTTGAGAGTCCCTTGGACTGCAAGGATATTAGTCAATTCCTCATTAGTTGCAATTGTTTTTGTTGTTCTTTTTAATTTACTGTCTTGGCTGGTGGGTGCTGTTTCAGGGTATAGTAGAGAGAATTTTAAGGTGGCCCCTATGGTAGACAGAATAATGAGCCCCTAAAAATGTCAGTGTCCTAACCCCCAGAACCTGTGAATATGGCAAAGGGGAATTAATGTTGCAAGTGGAATTAAGATTGCTGATTGTTACTTATAATAGGGAGATTAACATGGATAATGCAGGTGGGTCCAATGTAATCACTAAGTTCTCAGAAGGGAAAGAGGGTGGCAAAAGGCACCAGACAAGCGGCAGTGTGAGGAAGGCTGAGTTGGACACTGCTGGCTCTGAGGGACTCTAAGCCAAGAAGTTGAAAACTTCTCCTTTAGAGCTTCCCGAAGTCATGCAGTTCAGCCAACACTTTGATGTAGGCCCACTGAGATCCATTTCAGACTTGAGCCCCAGGAGATAAATTTCTATCATTTAAGCCCCTAAATTTGTTTTTGTTTGCACAGCAATAGGAAACTGATACAGCCTACATGATTTTTGTCCCAGGCATTACTTCCATGATTGGGCTACATTATATGGCAAAAGAGATTATCTTGGTGGGCCTAATCAAGTCACGTAAGCCCTTGAAAACCAGAGTGTTCTTGCCAATTTGGGGCAAAAGAAGTCAGAGAGCTTCCCGTAAATCACTCAACCCGAGGGAGGCTCTCCATTGCTGAGATAGAAGAGACACAGAGCAAGGACAAGATGGAAAACGAATTCTTCCAAAAACTGTAACAAGCACGGAAGTGGGTACTTCTCCAGGGCCTTCTGATAAGAGGCCTTGTGAGACTCTAAGCAAAGAATATAGTTGAGCCCACCTGGACCTCTGTCATACAGAATTGTTTTTTGTTTTTTTTTTTAATTCCTGTGATAATCCCTTTTAATGTAGCATGGAAAACTGAGACACAGAACTTTCACTTTGGCTCTCCAACTACAGCAGCTTTTAAGGGGTTTTACCAACTGTAAGTCTGTCCATTTCAATCATACATTCGAGAACCTGGGAAATAACTACTGGTTGAGTCTGCATGTCCAATGTACCTATGATCGTATGGACCCAAGCCTAAGCCAGGACTGCACTTTCTGCCTTGTCAGATCAGACTCTGTTCAGCCACCCTACAGAAATCTGAACATTCTTCTTCTCATTGCGTATTAACTAAGTACATGGCTCTAGGTCCCCTGGAAGAAAAGGACTGGGGAAACTGCCATAGCGTGTAATCAGCATGATGTTTCATAGTCCTTGATGGAGACTTGGTCACTCCTATAGTTAATGGACTCTGAGTTTGAGGACTGGCTCAGGTTTGAAAACTGCGGGAAGGATCATGATTTTCCATTTGTATAGCTGAGCCGGCAGCCTTTTCATCTATACTTGATTATTTTTATTGTATATGTTAAGAAATATCCTTACTGACTGCCCCTGTCACAAATTTCTAGGAAAATTATGTTTTACTATCCATGACAATAGATTCCTGCAGACTGATCTTTTTAAAATTGTGTTCTGACCTTGTTGCTTATTACAGTAATTATGTCCACTGCTGTTTGAGGATACTAGCATCTCACTGCTACTCAGGAGCCTTGTTCTTGAACGGTATCTCTTACCGTCAGTCCCACCCAGCCTGCAGAGAGCAGCCACTGGCGAGCTTCCCAACAATGCTACTGGTTCTTTGCAGTCTGCTTTTCTTACTGCCATGGTATATGGGGTGTGTTCCAGATTCTTCCAAGAAATGCAGTCCGTTACTGCTTTGTTAATATTTAAATAGTAGAGCCATTCTAGAACACCGACTGCTCTGAGTTTTTATCTCTTTTTCCAGAGTCTGAATTGACAGTCCTGGTACCTCATCTTTATTTAATTTGAGCCGTTTTGTTTTGTAACCTTCTAAAAGCCATACCCAGAAGTGTATTTGGTCCATCTCAGCCATGTTAATCTCTGTGTCATGGGAGAGTGTCCCTATACTGACAAACTCTCCCATATCTGTTTTGATATTCTACTTCTCTTGATGCTACAGCCTCAGGGTTCACTTCCAGGCATTTTCTTGTTTTCTGCTTGCACATGTTAACCAAACTCTGCAGCTCTTTGATATATAATCTCTGTCCTCTCTTAGCAGGCCTAGAACACTGCCAGTCAGATTTTGCTGGAAAAAAGACCCAAATTGTGGATTCAGGGGGCCAAGAATGGAGGTGGGAGCAGATTCTAAGGAAAATAAGCCCTTTGTCTTACAGATTATCTATGGAGCATGTGCTATATTTAGGAACTCTGCGCAGTCTTTAGGTAAAAGGCTGCTCCTATTTCAAATAAAGACATGTGGCTCCTTCTGTTATCATATAGGATTCAGGGGATTCTGGGAGTTCAGGTGGTGAAGATGATTTAATCCCAGATATGTCCATGCAAAGCCTCAAGGCTCCCACTTCTTGCCTAGCAGGGCTCTGAGTCTGTTATGAAATACTCGGCTAAGTAAAAAACGCAACCTTCTTTAAACTTCTGCCTTTCTCACAACTCAGACTTAGGCCTGATCTTCAGCTCTACCGCCCTTTAGCTACAGTTGAATTATTGGCATTTTAAATGCTTTCAAGAAGGCTCTCTGGCTCATACTTTGCTTGGAAAGTTTTTATTATGAAAGCTAAGCCCCTCTTTTTCTCTTTCCAGCATGACAGAGCACTTAGCCGTAATCACCTGACTCCACAGTACTTAGAGTTACTATTTCTCCCATTTGATCGCACCAGCTCGCGCCTCCGTTCCTGCTCCATGTTGTGTCAGCTCACCCGGTGCCGGAGAATACAGACTGTGGAGGGGGCAGCAGCGCACCTCAGGGCGGAAGTATACTAGAGGCTTTCTTCACCTACCACTAGAGGACTTCCCTGGTGGCTCAGACGGTAAAGCGTCGGTCTCCAATGCGGGAGACCTGGGTTCGATCCCTGGGTCGGGAAGATCCCCTGGAGAAGGAAATGGCAACCCACTCCAGTACTCTTGCCTAGAAAACCCCATGGAGTCCATGGGGCCGCGACTTCACTTTCTTAGTGATGGGTTCCCATTGGCGAGTCATCAAACTCGAGACTCCCATCATTAGAGTCATTAGAGTATGCTTCCTCTGACTCCTCCTCATACCAACAGCCTTGAGCTCGGTTTTCCTAGGAGCAGAGCCTGAGTTACTGTGTAAGTGAGTTACTGTGTTAAGTGAGTTACTGAGAGCACTCTCAGGTATTACGGTAATAAATCAGGATATTGCTGCTACTCAGTCGCTTCAGCCATGTCCGACTTTGCAATCCCATGGACCGCAGACTGCCAGGATCCTATGTCCATGGGATTTTCCCAGGCAAGAATGCTGGAGTGGATTGCCATGCCAGTGGGTTTTCATGCCCTGCACCAGGGGATCTTCCTGACCCAGGGATGGAACTTGTGTCTCCTGCACTGCAGGCAGATTCTTTACTGCTAAGCCACTGGGGAAGCCCCGATAAATCAGCATATGATATAGAAAAAGGTCACTTGTGTGGTTTCTGCTGGAGGCGGGGTTCAGACTCGGCCCATGGAAGATCTGGAGCATGAATTGCATCATGGAGTTGGTCCCATTTTGTGGCACCTTATGTAGGTCAGTCATTGGCTACTGGTTGCTCCCTCTTCTCTGGAGGCTTAATTTTATGGGCAAAGCAGCTCCCATTTGGCCATGGACAATTCTGAGTAGGAGGAGGGATCTGGGAGCTGTTTGCAATGAATATTCACCCCGGATGGGGATGGGCTGCACCTCCTCTGTGAATGGAATGTGGATAGGGCACCGCTAATACTTACTAGGGGCTTCTCTGGTGGATTGGTGGTAAAGAATCCACCTAAATGCAGGAAACAGGGGTTCGACCCCTGGGTAGGGAAGATCCCCTGGAGGAGGAAATGGCAACCCACTCCAGTATTCTTGCCTGGGAAATCCCGTGAACCGAGGAGCCTGGCAGTCTGCATGGGGTCATAAAGAATCAGACAGGACTGAGCACACACAGCAGTATCGGCACCTACTACAGGAAGAAAGGAGGAGGACTTCCACTGTCTTGTCTTATTGGTTGGCTTGGATTATAGGTTACCTGTTTATCAATTCTCATATTTTATGTTGCAATATGTTATGATCTTACAATATGATCTTTGATGATATGATCTTTGCTTTATTCAGATTTGAAGCAATGAGAAAGAAGGTGGATAATAAAATTTTATCCTCTCTCACTAACATATTAAATTGTATATGTTCATTTATCATGAACAATGAGCTGAACTGTGTAATTAAAACATCACTTATTCTTTCAGGCAATGTTATCAAATTGAAGACACATTTATCTTTAAAGATTCTATAAAGAGTATGAAGCATAAAAGAAAAGTTTAGCCACTAGTTTACATAACAGTGAAAGCAGACCTCTTCTTTTAAGGCTAAGAGGTAATTTTCCCCTCTTTTGTGCCTAGCCTCTGTAATAGGGCTGTCATAACGAATCCCACTGACAGGCTTCTGGGTAGGGTGTGGCTATCGCAGGATAATTGAAGGATTATCCTTCACTTATTCAAACAATAGAACTTTTATCTATCTATCTATCTATTTATTTATTTATTTATTTAGCTCTGGAGGCTAAATGTCAGAGGTTGGTTCCTTCTGATGGAGATGAGAGAAGGATCTGTTCCAGGCCTCTTTCTTGGCTTGTAGAGGGACAGTTTGGCCTTGGGTCATCCCATCATCTTGCCTTTCTTTGTGTTCGTGTCCATGTTTCTTGTACTTAAACGGAGACAAGTCATATTGGATCAGGGCCCACCATGATGACTTCATTTTAATTTCTTTAAAAATTATTGAAGTATAGTTGATTTACAATGTTGTGTTGATTTCTTCTGTACAGCACAGTGACTGTTTTACAAGTATATACATGCATCAATTCAGTCGCTCAGTTGTGTCCGACTCTTTGTGACCCCATGGACTGCAGCACGCCAGGCTTCCCTGTCCATCACCAACTCCCAGAGCTTGCTCAAAATCATGTCCATCGAGTCAGTGATGCCATCCACCATCTCATCCTCTGTCGTCCCCTTCTCCTCCTGCCTTCAATCTTTCCCGGCATCAGTGTCTTTTCTAATGAGTCAGTTCTTCACATCAGGTGGCTAAAGTATTGGAGTTTCATCTAGCATCAGTCCTTCCAATGAATAGTCAGGACTGATTTCCTTTAGGATTGACTGGTTGGATCTCCCTGCAGTCCAAGGGACTCTCAAGAGTCTTCTTCAACACCACAGTTCAAAAGCATCAATTCTTCAGCACTCAACTTTATACTCCAACTCTCACATCCATACATGACTGCTGGGAAACCATTGCTCTGATTAGATGGATCTTTGTCACCAAAGTAATGTCTCCACTTTTTAATATGCTGTCTAGATTTTTCATAGCTTTTCTTCCAAGGAACAAGCGTCTTTCAATTTCATGGCTGTGGCTCACTATTTGCAATGATTTTGGAGCCCCCCAAAATAAAGGCTCTCACTGTTTCCATTGTTTCTGCACCTGTTTGCATGAAGTGGTGGGACTGGATGCTATGATCTTAGTTTTTTGAATGTTGAGTTTTAAGCCAACTTTTTCACTCTTCTCTTTCACTTTGATCAAAAGGCTCTTTAGTTCTTTGCTTTCTGCCATAAGGGTGGTGTCATCTCTGTGTGTGTGTGTTCTTTTTATATTCTATTATGGTTTGTCACAGAATATTGAATACAGTTCACCTGTGCATACAGTGTGACCTTGTTGCTTACCCATTCTATACATATGTATAGAATAATTTGCCTCTGCTAATCCCAAGCTCCCGATCTGTCCTTCCCTACACCCACTTCCCCTTGGCAACCACAAGTCTGTTCTCTGTATCTGTGAGTTCTTCAAAGGCTTGTTTCCAAATATGGTGGCATTCTGAAGTACAGGGGTTAGAACTTCAATATATGAATTTTAGGGAGGACAAAATTTAGCTCAAAAGCCCCTACCTTAACTTACCTAAAGTTTTTCTGGTATTAAAAATCAGTGTTCTTTCAGAACATAAATGATTTTAAGGACATTTTTCATTTTGGAATGGAAAAGGATAAGAACGATTCCAATTTAGTTCTTATTTTCCCTTTTGTACTATAAAGGGAATCATCTTTGAATACTAAAATTAAATTAATATGAAAATGAATAAATGGTACAATCTTGTCTTTTCTTGACATAATTAAGTAAAAGAATAATATCAGGTACAGACTTGTGTGTCTGAAAAGCTAGTACAGGAATTATTTTTGCAGGAATTTAAGTACCAAGAACCAAACATGGTTTATCTTTATTTAAATGAAAGGTTCTAGTTAATTAGAAATTGAATGAGAAGGAAATACATTTCCTACATATTAATAAAATATTACTTAGTTCAAATTTGAATACAGTTTTCCTAAACTGCATATTTTCAATGCTTGAATTAACTGAGACCAATACTATATAAAACCTGAGGGGCTTATTCTTGAAGACAGTCCTTGGTATGACAATGACCAGAGTAATAGGTTTTGATTAATAAGAAATAGGTCTTCCAATGGACAGATTTTTATTAGCAAATAAAAACTGTGTTTTTTCAAAATATCAACTTTAATTTCTACAAATATCATTTCAAGAAAAGCTTATAATTATGTAGGAGAAGAGGAAAAACTGTTGACGAAAGAAATCAAAGTGAATTCATACACCAAGGCAGAAGAAGTAGGGACTAATGAAATGTATTTTACCCAAGGGATACGTGAAAAAAAAAACTAATGATAAGAACATTTATAGTTTACAAAGCATCATCACATATACATTTAGAGATTGTGCCTTTAACTATCATATGAAGCAGCAAATTTTTTTTTCATTTTACAAATTAGGAAATTAGAGTTTATGCTAGTTGAGATGTTTCCAAAATCCGCATGCATGTGTGCACGACTTCAGTCGTGTCTGACTCTGTGCGACCCTGTGGGCTATAGCCTGCCAGGCTCCTCTGACCAAGGGATTTTCCAGGCAAGAAAACTGGAGTAGGTTGCCTTGCCCTCCTCCAGGGGATCTTCCTGATGCAGGGATCGAACCTGAGTCTCTTTATGTCTCCTTCATTGGCAGGCTGGTTCTATACCACTGGTACCACCTGGAAACACTCCAAAATCTGTGAAGGCAAATGTATTGCTGTTATTCAGTTCCTAAGTCAGGCCCGACTCTTTGCAACCCCATGGACTGCAGCACGCTAGGTTTCCCTGTCCTTCACCATCTCCCTGAGTTTGCTCAGACTCATGTCCATTGAGTCGGTGCAACCATCTCATCCTCTGTCATCCCCTTCTCCTCCTGCCTTCAGTCTTTCCCTGCATCAGGTCTTTTCCAAAGAGTTGGGTCTTTGAATCAGGTGGCCAAGGTATTGGAGCTTCAGCTTTAACATTAGTCCTTCCAATGAATATTCAGGGTTGATTTCTGTTAGGATTAATTCATTTGATCTCCTTCCTGTCCAAGGGACTCTCAAGAGTCTTCTCCAGCACCACAGTTTGAAGCATCAGTTCTTCGGTGCTCAGCCTTCTTTATGGTCCAACACTTACATCCATGCATAACTACAGGAAAAAACCATAGCTTTGACTATACAGACCTTTGCTGGCAAAGTGATGTCTCTGCTTTTCAATATGCTTTCTAGGTTTGTCATAAGCATCTTTTAATTTCTTGACTGCAGTCACCATCTGCAGTGATTTTGGAGCCCAAGAAAATAAAGTCTGTCACTGTTTCCATTGTTTCCCCATCTATTTGCCATGAAGTGATGGGACCGGATGCCATGATCTTAGTTTTTTGAATGTTGAGTTTTAAACTAGTTTTTTCACTCTCCTCTTTCACTCTCATCAAAAGGCTCTTTAACTACCTTCTGCTAAGTAAGAAGAAATGGATTACCTAGGGATAATGAGTGTACTAGGTGATCTGCTAGTCACTGGGAATAAGGTGATGAACAAAAATATTAAAAGTCTTTAACTTTTGGAGCTTAGAGCTGATGCTAAGAGCAGACTCCCACCTTTCCTCTTCCCCAAAACTGATCAAAATAGACAGAGACCAAAAAAAAAAAAAAAACAAAGATGGGCGGAATTAAAACAATCAGCATTTAAACAGATAGGGAAACAGTGACAAACACAAATACAACATAGGAAAAAGTTTGAAAAATGTAACAAAATCATTTCTGCCTTATAAAAAATAATAAACGTGGCCAATGAAATGGGACAGCTGCAAGTTGATAGGTTCTGAGGTCACAGATGGAAGATTAACAGAAAGGCGAAATCTTCAGCGAGGGACAATGCATGCGTGCTGAGTCCCTGAGTCGTGTCTGACTCTTTGCGACTGTAGCCTGCCAGGCTCCTCTCCATCAGATTCCAGGCAAGAATATTCCAGTGGGTTGCCATTTCTTTCTCCAGGGGATCTTCCTGATCCAGGGACTGAACCCATGTCGTTTAAGTCTCCTGTATTGACATGCGGGTTCTTTACCACTAGTGCTACCTGAGAAGCCCCCAGCAAGGGAGATTTAGCACTAAAGTAGAATTTTCTGCTTGGGCAGCCAATTTACATTATTTAGGAGAATGGTCTGTATGACATCAGGATGGGGACTCTGCAAAGGACTGAGGCCAGCTAAGCCACCTTTAAGAGGAGAAATCCTTAGACATGGGTGCAGGTTATATGTCTGTTCAAATACTTTCCACACACATGTCCCGTTTTGCTTATTTAATGTTTTGTTTGGACTTTAAGTGCCCTTTTCAGCAATCCCTTGCAAAGGTACTGTGGATCTTTTTGGAAATAGGAGAAACCAATACATAGTTTAGATTTCTTTGCAGAGATTTTTTTTTTTTTGAACTATTGATATTCTATAAATAATTTAACTTTTAAAATGTTATATGTATTTTTTTAAATCTGTTGAACTGCTTCTGTAGTCATACATTCCCAGGGATAACAAATGGTTATTAGTGTTAAATATACTCCGGTTTGGGATCTGCCCTGTCAATTTCCATAGAATTTTTCAATAATTTTTTTCAATCTGGATTTTGAGAAGGTCTTCTGTTTCTAGTTGGTTGGTTCTTTCTAAAGCACAAAAATTTTCAGATAAAAAATTGTTTATATTCTGTAAGTACTCCTAGGAACTGACAAGAAAAGACCCAGGATTACTCTGACTTTATGTTGACGTCTAAGGGATGATGAACCTATTCATCTAAGCAAAGTTGAAAATTGATGTTTAATGTGTTAAAGTGCAGATCCTGGGCTTACACTCGAAGAACCTCAGACCTGAATATAAACATGGGAAAAGTGCCAAGAAAGGGTAGTGAGTCCGCCAATACTTCAATACTTATTAGAGCCAGCTGGAAATAAGAGTCATGTGGATAACAACAGCTGATGCAAATAGTGAGCTGATTCATTACCTCATTGCTTTAAACTTATCAGCAATATGAAACAATTTGTCCATAAGCAAGAATACTGGTGACCTAGATCTACAGTGTCACAGGGCTATGATAATATCTCTGAGACCCTGGGCAAGTTAATTAATCTCTGTCTCTCTGCTCTGCATCATGGGGATAAGATTATCCTCATTAAGCTATTGTGATGATTAAATGAGATGATATGTGACAGGCTTAAACACAGTACCTGGCAACTATCAGCAGTTGAAAATGATAATTTAAAATTTTAATTGCATCATTCTTTTTTTCCCATTCTTGCTGCAATTCCAGCTAGAGTTGATCCGTTTGGAGTTATTAAAAGAATTCTAGAGAGTCTTGTTAAAAGTGCAGAAATTGACTCTTACTGATAAAGCAGAATAGGCATTTATTATTATTTTTTAAATGGATGGCCTATAGAATGCTAAGGTAAATAAGTCTAAATAACCAGGCTCGAGACTCAACTTCCATGACCACTGCCCAAAGCCATGCCACAGAACTGGCTGGTGGCTAAACCGCGGCCGCCCCCACTCTCCACATGCCCCCTGCCAGGAACTCCACCTACTGCCACCTCTACCGGAATGATTTCAGAGCCAGGAATGCAATCTTGCCACAACTGCCACTCACAGGGCCAGCTGCCTCTGCCAGCACCCTTTAGCAAAGTGAGTTCTGTGTTCATTTTCCTTCTTCACGTGGCTCAGCTCTGAAGTGAGGTCTTGCATTTATGATCGCCAATCTCATTACTTGAGCCTGAGCACCAAAGAAAAGGGAATCAAGTTTTGTAGGTTATGCCCTAGACAAGCTCAAACCAGAAAAGTGGAAGTCCTCCAAAATAGCAAGGATGTTCAAAAGTTGTGATACAGCCAGAAAAACAGAAAATTGTCCACTGTAAACCACTGGAGAGGGATTATTTTTGTTTTGAGAAACTACTGTGAAAGAAAAAGCTATGTTCTTGTTCACAGGTGAAGGGTCTGCTTGATTCGTGATGCTTTGCCTCTGGTCCAGCTCAGAACATTTTTGGCTACTTGTCTAATGATGTATTATAATCTACCTCTTCTATTTGCATCATTCAGTAGCACATTTAAAACCATATGCAAAAGTAGCATGGCTGATACTGTTAACTTCTAAATTATTTGTATATATTGTGATCAATTTGGATAATACATGTTTGTATTAGGATTTCACATTTAGAGTAATGATTCCATTCAGCATTGAATGAAGGAAAATGACTTAAATATAATGGCAGGATGAGATTGCTAATAATAATGATTTGGTGTTCAAACTTCATTTGGCTCAGCATGATGTCATATCCAGGCCATGAGTACCAGATGACAAGTTCTATCACAGTAAATGCTACACAATGGAATGAGGGAACCAGAGAAACATGGTATTAACATTTCATGACCAAGGAAGATAAGAGTAGTAATAGTTAAAAATTTAATCTTTCAGTTAACATAGTTAATTTAACATAATCTAGGTTTAAAAAAAACATACATAAGGAAAGAATCTATAAAATCACTCCTGAGAGGCAATCTAAAAATAACAAGAGACTAAATATTTTACTTTTACTCCATGGAAAAAAAGAACTTGCATTTTTTTTTTTTTTCCAGATGGACCAGTTCACAGGAACTACTTTTCATTCAAGTTACTATTCAATTTTATTTCAGTTGAATTTGGTACTCCTGGGCATTTGTACCTAATGTGCATTATATGTTCATCTATTTTTAATTACGATAAGGGATAAAGTTTTTAACTGATGTTAGAGGAACTGAAGTTTATGTTTCAAATTTACAAATGCTGCAGCTCTAAGTGAACCAGATTTCAGCTTAAGCAAGAACTTTTCTCTCTCCCAGTCCAACTGTCTAAAATAGCCTATCATTAACATGAGCTGACTTATTTTTACTATGCACTTTTTGACCATCCGGTTTTATGGAGAAGAGGACTTTGACATTTTGAAAGTTGTGTCACCTGATCAAGATGACAAGAGTGTATCAAAGCAAGAATTTGAACACAATCTGAGTCTGTATTTTCCTGCTTTAAATACTAGTAAAATAATATTTACTGTAGATTTTCTATGTGCCAGACACTTTGTAATCACTGTATTTTTATCATTTAACCTTCTTAATATAGCTATGAGGTAAATATGATTATCTTCATATTACGCATGAGAAACTGAGGCACAGAGAAGCTTAAGTAACTTGCCCACGGTCATACTGCTAGTATGGGGCAGATCTAAATTCTTAATCAGCTCTCTGGCTCAGGATCCAGGCTGCTGAATATCCCTCTCCCCAGAATTTAAGTTGGCTTTCAAAAATATTTCAGTTTCTGATATGTCTAAAGTCTGAATCTAAAGCTAGAAATGTCTTTTTTAAAGTCCTAGGCATGTGATAGAGGCTGGTGTGACACTGTTAAACAAGGCAGATGGAGCCAACCTCAATGAATTGAAAAGCTCACAAGAGAGAAGCGGGAGAGACAAGAGAGGATACAAGAGAGAATGTTAATATTGGGGAAATACAAAGACCACTGGGAATACAGTCAGGTACATGATTTAATCTAACGGGTCAGAGTAAATCTCCTGACTTATGTAGTGTTTAAACTGATATGTGAATGATGGATCGGTATTATCCAGGGACTGATGGGTGAATTTCAGGCAGATATTGCAGAAATTATGAATGTATGATGATAAGAAATTATATTTCTTAGATAAATTGAAAGAAGTTTAATACCTGAAAAGGGATGGTAAGCATTACAGTATTGGAGGGTGGAAACTGTATTGGGAAGAATTCATGGAGGGGATTTAACAAATGTGGGTTTTATCCTAATGAAAATGGGAAATCATCAAGGGATTTTTAAGAGAGTAGAGAATCATCAACTTTGTGTTTTAGTTAAGATGGGCGTACAGAATCGAGGTTAGATTCTAATGGAGCAGAGAGATAAGTTGTAAAGCTCTTCCAAGTGCCCAAGCGAAAAAAGTTGGTGGTTGGAGGACAGAGCAGTAGACAGATGATGGAAATAGGCAGGAGGTAGAATTTACAGGTTGTGGCTGAGTAAATGTGAAAGATGACAGTGAAGAGATGTCCAGGGTAACACCTGGATTTCCTACCAGAGTAACTGGGATAAATGGCAGTACTGTTTAGTAAGAGAGGGAGCATGGCCACACAGCAGGTTTTGTGGGAGGATGGTGAGCTTAGTTTTAGAATGAGAACTAATGAGTGTGCTGATAAGTAATAGAGGTTGCAAACCTCAGGAGAAAAGCTAAAACTGGAAATGGACATTTTGAAGACAACAGTTATATAGTAGGAATCCATAGGGAAAACTTTCAGAGAAGTTACCCATTTCTTTTTAGAGGACTGAAAAGATGAAATGTTTTTAAAGGGTCCCCAAACCTGAAATTTTAGTTAATTAAATGCAGAATATATTTATGAAATTATAAGCGTTGCAATGACATTTTTGTAAATGATTTTTACAAAGATAGGAAAGTAAATTCTTAGAAAACTGGTGATAGTTTTGGTATTGTTGATACCTGCTGTATTTTAAATTGTCAATAATGTTTAATGTTATATAGCATAAAGGCAAGGCAGGCATTAGCATTGAGAGCTATTTAGCATTAAGAGCCAAAGACAAAAATTCTAATGAATAAAGGTGACAATTTCCTTGTACTGAGAAAGGAGTACGGTATCCTTGTGATGACTTTGCTTGCCTGCAGTAATGAGTGAATGACTTTGAATTATACAAAGGTTAATTAACTGGTCATTCTTGATGAGAATGTAATTCTGTGGCGGGTCATTTGTGAGACACAGTAAATTCATGGCAAATTCAACTTGCCACTCCTGTTTCAGGCCATCCTTTGTTTTAAACACAATTCTAAATGCACATTCCGTTAAATTTTGACTGCTGCCATATGTATGAATTAGCACAATATAAACAGCTGGATACATGTACAGATTAGATATGCTCAATCTATTCAAAGGCATGAGTGTCTGGAGAGAGAGGGTTTTGAAATGTCTCTGATGGAAAAATGGCTCTAAGGGGTTTCTGCAGGAGCAGCCAAAGCAAGACTAATGGAGTAAAAAGAAGTTTCACAAAAATTCAACCACTCAACAGATAAGAGAGAAGCCAAAACTATTTGAAAAGTCATGAATAGTTTTTGAAAAGGATAAGGAAGAATAGTAGGCTACAAATTAGAGATGACATACTCTTTGTTTCAATAGTAAATTCTGAGAATTATCTCATCCAAAGGCCCCACATGTGGCTCACAGTTATGTCCAGTGAGAATGTCGCCTCCTGGTGGCAAGGCAGGCTGAACAGCCACCTGTTGCTTTACGGATTTGTGAAGGATTCTGCTTCCAGCAAGCAATTATTTTTTGTTTAAGTCAAATAGTTCACCCTAACAAACAAGGTAAAAAATAAATCAATTATGTTTTTATAAAGTGCTACCATATGTTACGGGCTTCCCAAGTGCTTCAGACAGTAAAGAATACAGGAGACACAGGTTCAGTCTCTGGTTGGGACGATCCCCTGGAGAAGGGAGTGGCAATCCACTCCAGTATTCTTGCCTGGGAAATCCATGGACAGAGGATCCTGGAGGGCTACAATCAATGGGTTTGCAAAGAGTCAGATACAACTGAGAGAGTAAGCACACCACAAGTTATATGGCTGACTTTTATAAATATAAAGCACATGGTTTAGTCCATTTTAAACTCATGGTTCAGTGTGTAGATCCCTAATATATAATTCTGAATAATCTAAAACATATTAAGGATATTGCTGTATGTATACAATATAAAGCATTATCTTTCAGTACTTCATATACTTAGGGTTTTTAATTATTCCATTTAGTCAATTATAGTTTTCTGAAAGTATTCTAGAATTGTTGAAAATGTTAATTCAGTTTAAGGCAACAAAATGACACTTGACTGGAATCTATTATAACTGACATTGTGACTCTTTTGATTTATTTTCAGTGCTGAACACAGATATCATTTATTTTAATATTCCTTCTCTCTGGCAATGTAATAAGGGCCTAGTAAGCCAAGACTTATAAATAAAGCATGTGCTCATTTCATTAATATTTTCATGATTAGCTGTTTGGAGATTTATGGATATGTTATAAGGAATTAAGATTGAACTAGGGTATAGGTTCCCTGCAGACAGAGCCAGATGACGTGTATTTTTGTAAATATGAATAAGTTCTGTTGACTGCCCAACTTTTATTATAATTATAAGTACCCAAGTTAGTCCAAGGATAACAAAACAAAGCAAAATATGATTGATTTATTTAAGGTTATCTCATAATTGTTATGTGGTAGAGAAAAAGATTGTGTATGCTTTAAAGGTTTTGTGTGTGTGTGTGTGTGTGTGTGTGTGTGTGTTGAGTAAAATGAAAGTTAAGAAAGAGAAGAGGAGAAGAGGAAAAGAAACTCCCCCTTGGTACCTTAATGCTCCAATACCTTTTTGTAATGTCAAGTACACACAAATGCACACACACACCAAAAAGTGCATTCAGGTTTTTAACGTAACATTTTATGGAAAAACCTGAACAAACTTTTTGGTTAACCCAATGCCTTGCTATTTTCAGGACTTCACTGTTTGGTTTGGGTTTATGTTGTGCTAATCTGCTTATAACATCAGACACACTGCACTCTGTAACAGTGAATATACTACACTATGATAATTTTTGTTTCTCATTCTGATAATTAAATACATTTTTTAGTGCATGGATATGTTTTCCTCATGTTACTCAAAATTTATAAAGTTATGATTTAATAAATATCATACAAAAATAAGTATTTGACTAAGTATAGATTTGGAGTAGAAAATGGCAACCCACTCCAGTGTTTTTGCCTGGAGAATCCCAAGGACAGAGGAGCCTGGCAGGCTACAGTCCTTAGGGTCACAAAGAGTCAGGCATGACTAATCTACTGAGCATAAGTACAGATTGCAATTTACTTTACAAAGGTATTTAATATAACATGTTATAAAGACTCTGTTCCTGGATTTTGATATATTTGTGCCTCTATTCCATCTTTTACCAGATGTGCATGTTAATTTTAACCATTATCATTGGTTGCCCTGAAATCTGCTTTTCTTTTGAAATGCTTAGTTCTATAAAATGGGATAACAATTCCCAGAGATGATAATACTTCAAATATTTAATGACTAGAAAGGCATGGTCCAGTCAGAAGGAAAGGTGCTAATTAAGTCACACTAGACAAAACACTTAAATGTCAGTCCCTATAATATCCATCTTACATGAGAGGTGTGATCAATTTGAGACGTAAAATAAATAAGACAATTATATAGTGAACAAGGAAAAAATGCTTACCAGATGTTAGCCAAGTTAACAAATGTTAGCTGAGAGCTTCACCTCCTTATTTGACTGATCTCTCAACATTAGTTGAACAAACTATATAAATTAGAGGGCAAGGTATTTTACAAAGTCTAAAACAGAACCAAGGACTGATAAAATGGATGAATCATATCCAATTCTCGTTTAAACCCAACCAAAGACAAGGTGAACTTATACCAAAGAAAAAGTTTCTATGTACTGTGATGAAATTTATAATGTAGATTCTGTGATAAATGTAGGACACAGGAATCAATACATTTTCTGCTTAATTGTGACCTCTCCTTTTGCTTATTTGCAATTCCTTGATTGCTAAAATAAAACTTGATAAGTTAATATCTGTGCAGAAAGCACATCCAAATCTCCCTGAAAAATCTTAGTGAAAGACACAGTGATTAGGACTACATCCTTGGGGTTGTGTATCCTTAAACAATGGGGGTAAATTCTGAAAGCATAATAAAATAAATTGACTGAAAATGACAGTTTCTCTCAAAAGCAACTGCTTAGGATTTCTTACCATGGTATGTTCAAATGAGGCATTAATCACAAAGCAATTTGTTTAGCTTCTGAAAACGGTTAATGCACAAAATGCCATGAGAATGTCTGTTTTAAAAGTTCCATTACTGGTTATAAATATCCATCCTACCCAGCAGTTTACAGTCTTTAATAACTACTTATATTGTTAGTTTCTCAACTTGTAGAATTTCCTTCTTTTTGTAACACATTTATCATTGGTATGCATAAACTGAGAACTAAAGGGGTTTCTGTTACATTTTCCTGTTAAGTCAGCAAAAAGCTTGTAGATATCATTTTGAGCTTGGATAGTTTCGGGTTTGTTGTTATTGTTGTTAAGTATATGGCAACTCCTTGCTCTAAGAGAATGGTGTTCATAGAGAAATTTTACTTGTATGTAATAAAATCAAATTAAGTTGTGAAATACCATTTTATGTCTAGCATTATTCAAAGGAATGCTATTTTATGTGTGAATGATGAGATTTACACATGTAATGATTGAAGGCAGGAGGAGAAGGGGACGACAGAGGACGAGATGGTTGGATGGCATCACCGACTCAATGGACATGAGTTTGAGCAAGCTCTGGGAGATGATGATGGACAGGGAAGCCTGGCGTGCTGCAGTCCATGGGGTCCCAAAGAGTCAGACATGACTGGGCGACTGAACAACACATGATGAGAAACAGGCCATGGCAGAAACTGGCTGGCTGTTCATCAAATTCATTTACCTGCCTCTCGAGTTCAAAGCTAAATTCCCCTTGCAGTTAAAGGTGGCCATATTAAGGAGTTCTGTCAGTGGAATGTGGTTGGAAGTGATACTGACCATTTACTTGTACTAGCCCATCAAAGCCTTCTGTTCTCCCTCTGTGATATCTATCTCCCAGTCTTCAGTGGAGTGAGAGATTAATTTCACTTGTAAGCCACATTTTTGTAAAGCAATTGATTTTAATTTTTTGGCCATGCCACACAGCATGCGGGATATTATTTCCTTGACCAGGGATCGAACCTATGCCCCCTGCCATGGAAGTATGGAATCCTGACAACTGGATGGCTAGGGAATTCCCAGAAGCCACATTTTGAAGACGGTATGGCCACTGGCAGCCTGGATTCCTGAGTGACTTTGTAAAGCAGAATCTCCCTGTACCAAAAAAAAATACCCATTCCTATTCTTCAAGGTCATTGGGAGAAATTTACATCCCTGCTAGTATCACACAATTTTTTTTAGTCTCAACTGAAAGCAGGGCATCTTAATCAATACCTCTTCTTCTGGAAGCCCAGACTTTAATTTGTGTTTCCCCAGCAATATGAGATTGCTAGAAGCTCTCCCTAGATTTTTAGTCTTTCTGCTTCCACTCTGCTAATCTCAGCTTCTGATCCCATGAATCTAAAAATCTCAAGTGAAAATTTAGCTCAGAATATTCTCTGTCCTCCATTATTTCCTTTTTTTCCCTAGGTCTTGGCCCCACAAGTCCTGGCTACTTCTGTAACCCAAATTCCAATGATTCTTTCCCACTATTGTGAGATTCCTGAAGGCTCTGCTTAACTCTCCATTTCTTAGATGCCACTTTAATTTTGGATTCTTCTCTTAATGCATGTGGATTAAGAATAAACATTTAATACTGCAAGGAAAATAAGAAAATATCAGTTCACTTCAGTGATTTTACTTTTTCCCTGAGATTGTGGCCCCTCAAATTCTGATGCCTTGATTGCTTTGTGATGCCATAAAACTCCATGATTTTCATTGCTTGTTCTCTGCTTTGTTTTTATTTCATTTTATTCAGTGACTATGGCTGTGGTTGATATGAGGGTTGCAATGAGACCAGCTGCTTTGTATGTGTATCTAGGGGCAGAGGTCTCTTGGCTTTCTTTCAGATGTGTGTGACATTCTCTTTGTGGACTGGTGACAATCTACCTTAGTGCTGATATTATGAAGTATACTTTTACAAATTGTTTCATCTGTGGCCCTAAGGTTTATGCATCAAACTATAGGCCATTCCAGTAACCGTAAGGTTATGCCCTTCATGTACAGCTCTTTATTTTCCTCAATGTTACCTTATAGTATCCTCCTCCCAGTTTCACCATTTTTAAAAATAACAAGCAATGTATTATTTTCAGCAATGATAATCTTCAAATACAATGTACACATTTGCACTTATTCAGGATAAGAATATTGTTATACTCAGAACTCTGAACTCAAAACTTTTTTCAGTTCAGTTCAGTCACTCAGTCGTGTCCAACTCTTTGCATCCCCATGAACTGCAGCATGCCAGGCCTCCCTGTCCATCACCAACTCCCGGAGTCTACCCAGACCCATGTCCATTGATTCGGTGATGCCATCCAACCATCTCATCCTCTGTCATCCCTTTCTCCTCCCGCCTTCAATCTTTCCCAGCATCAGGGTCTTTCCAAATGAGTTAGCTCTTCGCATCAGGTGGCCAAAGTATTGGAGTTTCAGCTTCAACATCAGTCCTTCCAACGAACACCCAGGACTGATCTCCTTTAGGATGGACTGGTTGGATCTCCTTGCAGTCCAAGGGACTCTCAAGAGTCTTCTTCAACACCACAGTTCAAAAGCATCGATTCTTCGGTGCTCAGCTTTCTTTATGGTCCAACTCTCACATCCATACATGACTACTGGAAAAACCATAGCCTTGACTAGATGGACCTTTGTTGACAAAGTAATGTCTCTGCTTTTTAATATGCTATCTAGGTTGGTCATAACTTTCCTTCCAAGGAGTAAGTGTCTTTTAATTTCATGGCTGCAAAACATTCTTGGTGAGCCTTAACTCTAGGAGGTAACCTTCCCTCCATTTGAAGAAGACAATAATATTGGTTAGTCCCATAATATGACAATTATTATATGGTCTTCTATAAGGAGGAGTTGTGCTTTAAATGCACACCTTCAAGCAAGTCCTATTCTAGGTTTACTCATAAAAATATTTTCATAACTTTATTGGAAAAAGTTATGTTTATGTAAAACTATGCATGTAAACTTTTTTGGGGGCTTCCCTGTTGGCTTAGTAGTAAAGAATCTGCCTGCCAATTTAGGAGACACAGGTTCAATCCCTGATCCAGGAAGATGCCTTGGAGAAGAAAATGACAACCCACTTCAGTATTCTTGCCTAGAAAATTTCATGGACAGAGGAGTCTGGCAGGCTAGACGGACCTTTGTTGGCAAAGTAATGTCTCTGCTTTTTAATATGCTGTCTAGGTTGGTCATAACTTGCCTTCCAAGGAGTAAGCGTCTTTTAATTTCATGGCTGCAGTCACCATCTGCGGTGATTTTGGAGCCCCCAAAAATAAAAAGTCTGACACTGTTTCCACTGTCTCCCCATCTATTTCCCATGAGGTGATGGGACCAGATGCCATGATCTTAGTTTTCTGAATGTTAAGCTTTAAGCCAACTTTTTCACTCTCCTCTTTCACTTTCATCAAGAGGCTTTTTTAGTTCCTCTTCACTCTCTGCCGTAAGGGTGGTGTCATCTGCATATCTTAGGTTATTGATATTTCTCCTGGCAATATTGATTCCAGTTTGTGCTTCCTCCAGCCCAGCGTTTCTCATGATGTACTCTGCATATAAGTTAAATAAGCAGGGTGACAATATGCAGCCTTGACGTACTCCTTTTTCCTATTTGGAACCAGTCTGTTGTTCCATGTCCAGTTCTAACTGTTGCTTCCTGACCTGCATGCAGGTTTCTCAAGAGGCAGGTCAGGTGTCTGGTATTCCCATCTCTTTGACATAAATGGAATCAAGTCCCCATTTTTCTGAAAACTAGTCTTTTCATTTATCAGTCATTTTAGATATCTTTATATATGGACATAGAATTTAAAATTACTACCTAGTATTCTATAATGTTGATATATTTATTATACTTTGTGGATGTAGGTTTTTTACAACCTTTCATTATTCCATGCATTATTGTTCCTTTTCATTCCTCTCTGTATGTGTGTAAAAGTTTCACTAAGGTATATACCCAAAGTGGAATTGCTAAATTGACAGATATTAACATTTAAAAAAGGGCACTGTTTAAATGAGCATTATCATTTTACACTTTTTTCATCAGTACTTTATTAAAGTGCCTCTTTTTCCTCCTCATTGTCAATTCTGGATGTTATCTGTCTTACCAATTTTTAAAAATCTAATGGATGAAAATGTTTCTTAGTGTGTGCATTTCAATTTTCAATCCCTTAGTTACTGCTAAAGTTATGTATTGAGTCAATTTTGTATTTCTTCTGGAGTAGTCTGTTTTTACAGTGGACCTATTTTCCTATTGGCATGCATGTCATTTTAAAACAAGGTCTAAAGATACTGTTTACAAATCTTTATGTCCATTTCCTCTTAGTTTATATATATCACATGTAATTTCATCAAATGAGTACGCGAGGACTCTTTCTTGCTCCATGTCTTGTAACTCAGTGTTGGAGATGTGTTCTCGTACATCTCGATCCCCGTGGGGAGGTTGGAGTCAGCCTCAGGTTGGTGAAGGTGGGTGACCTGCACCATGCTCCCTTGGAAAGCAGGCTCTGGGTGATGGAAGGTCAGCTTGCATAGGTTGTGTGCATGTGTGCTAAGTTGCTGCAGTTGTGTCTGACTCTTTGTGACCCTATGGCGTGTAGCCCACCAGGTTCCTCTGTCCATGGGATTCTCCACGCAAGAACACTGGAGTGGGTTGCCATTATTCCTCCAGGGGATCTTCCCGACCTAGGGATTGAAGCCAGGTCTCTTATGTCTCCTGCATTGGCAGGCAGGGTTTTTTTTGTTGTTGTTGTTTTTTACCACTAGTACCACCTGGGAAGCCCTTGCATAGGTTGCTGAGATGCAAAGACTGACACACATTGGGTGTACTTTAGCAGCAAATGAGTCAGGCAACAGAAGCCTAAATCACTCACAGAAATCTATGAGCTTATGTGTGTATTTATGCTTATTTTCCAGTAGTGAAATGAAAGTATATACAATCAAATCTGAGTCATCATTTTTACCAGGATCTGAACTTAGGCTGAACTTTGTGATCTGGCCAATTAGTTTGATGCCATCTACAGTGTAGGCAGGAAGGACATCATACTTTCAATGGAGGGCAAGTAGGGAAAAAGAACAAAAATAGGCATGAAATTCAAAGATAATGGATCTCATTCTTTCCATTCACATCCATTATTGGGGGAAAGGACCTGCAGTATCTGCACTGAGCTTGAGCAGGGAGCTCTTTGTGAAGACATTTAGAGAGAGGCTCTGATGGGCAAGGCTGATGAGATGCTGCTGAGTCACTCTCCAGAGTGTCATGAATGACAGGGAAATTCTGTAAAGTGTTGTATCTTGCACCTCTCACCAAATGGAGTGTTGAAGACCTGGCATGGTATCCTTCAGCAAAGAGATCAAGCCTGGGTTGTCTCAGGTAAGGTAGTCACATGGACACATTCAGAGGCCTGGGGAGCTGAGCTGGCCTCCCTTGGAAAACCACCACATCCTCCACTGTCTGCCATCTGTCTGTGACAGGTTGGTTGTATACAAGAGTAGCTCCTAGTCACAATATGCCTTCTTCTAGGTGTACCCCTGGGTTGAGTTATCAAAGAAAATATAGGACTCCTAGTTAAATCTGAATTTCAAATAAACAATTAGTATTTTCTAGTATAAATGTGTCTCTAGTAATATATGGATATACTTATATTGAAAAAAATTGTTTATTTGAAATTTCAATTTACCTGGATATTTTAATCAGCTAAATTTGGCAACCTTATACCTAGCTTTCAATTTCATACAGTATCTTCTTTTGGCCTGCACCTTACAGCATTTAGAACCAGTGTAGAACAGAGAGTTATTTGCCAATATTATTCTGGATTCCTTAACAGAAGCCTGTGGAACTTACCAAGTTCATGTAAGCCTCTGTCTGTGTTCTCTCCCATGCGGTGGGAACCATGAGGACACACCCTTGTCAGTGAGTCCCACAGAGTAAAGGTTCGCAAACAAGTCTGGAGGAACTGTCAGTGAGGGCAGGACAGATAATCACTACTTCATAACTGAGGACTCTGAGGTAAAACACATCAAGTCACTGAAATGTAAAGCTTTGCAAACTGCAAGAGTCATGGAATGTAAAATGCAAGTATGTTTTTGCCAATTTGCAGAGTTGTCGTTCCCATGCATGATCAGCAGCAAGAGGCTGGTTGTCCACAAGGGCTGGACACCCGTGTTCACAATCAGGGGTGGAATCTCTGAAGACTATGGCAGGACTACTGCACCAAAACTGCTAGTAGCCTTATGATGTGAGAAAAACAGAGTGTGGAAATAGGTAATTCCTATTTTCTTAGAAACCCCATGAGCCAGATTTCAGATTTCCTTTTAACTGGCACATTCCTCACTCAACTCAAGCTAAGACTACAGAACTTCAAGAGTTTAGGTTTCCAGACAAAGATCCTTAGGCTGAGTTGGGGATTCTTACTCAAGTGGTTTACTGGGAAGGGAAGGGAAGCAGGGAAGGGAAAAAATGTAAGTAGAGAATGTGAGACTAGCTTTATCCTGATCCCAGAGGGAACTCTGGAGCTGAATTATAGCACAGAACTTATCCAGCTTTGAAGCTGGTGATGTGAGAAGTTGAGGATAGGGGCAACCTTTTTTTTTTTTTTTTAATGAATTAAGTTTTCAAAAGCAGTTGGTTTACTATGGCTATTAATCTTGGGTATCCCATGCCTTTTATTTATTTTTTTTTTCATTTATTTTTATTAGTTGGAGGCAGACTAATGGATAAGGAAGCTGTGGTACATATACACCATGGAATATTACTCAGCCATTAAAAAGAATTCATTTGAATCAGTTCTAATGAGATGGATGAAACTGGAGTGGCAACCTTTTTATCTCATATTAGGTGAATTGTTGAGAAGGGGTGATGAGGGTTGCTTAACATTCCAAGACCCAGGTCAATTCTTTGGCAAAAGGGACAGCTGTGAGGCGTGAGTAAACAATTGTCACAGCTGAATACGGTACATTAGCCTGGTAAAGGGGACTTAATGGGCATCAACAGCATCCATGCACCATCATTAGTTTCCGTGGTTTATGTATGCTTTTTGCTATAGGTTTTGCTGGCTCCATTTTAAACGAATTCTCATTATTTCCAATATTGGACCTAACCTATCCTTGTCTTCTGGCTGGGCTCTACCTTAATTCAGTCAGATATCTTAATTTTCCTGCCAATAACATAAGGAGATTTTTTATACATTAGTTGGATTCATGTGCCTTTGAGTAAATGGGAAATTCCATCTACCAATTACATTAGGGACCATTTCTAGACACCTATGTACATTTATAATAACTCTGCTTTCCTAATCTTTTATATTTCTTTCTTTCCCAGTATAGTTAAGATCTCCTATTACTTGTGACTTAAATCATTCTTGTACTTTTTCCCCTTATAAGAAAAGAATTATGCTTGTTAATAATTCTACTCAAAATCACTAAATGTTCAGGCTTACAAATAGATGAAGATGAATTTTTCACCATAAGAATAACAAAAATTGATAGTGTTTGTGTCCTTGTTAATATATTTAAGATATGAAGACATGGATAAATTCATAGAGCACTGCACTGGAAAAAAAAATATCCTCAAAGTGAAGGGTAAGCAGAAATATCTGAGTAAGGTTTAAGCATCTGCATAAAGAACTAGTTTTAAAGAAAAAAATAATCTCTTTCAGAAAACTGAACAAAACAATAAAATATATCTAAAACTGTATGCTAAAAAATGTATCTGTTTAATCGACCTTTTTGAAAGTGCTATAAAATAAGCAAATGAATGTCTCAAGAGATAATAGCCAGCTTGTAAGAAATATGCTTATATGTAAATACAGAAGTCAAATAATGCAGGTATCTGTTGTTGGTGCCCAAAGACATTTGGTTGATATTGTATAATATGATTAGGAACTTACCTTCTAATAATCATCACATATCAGTAAGGACAATAGAATGGTTCTAAGATACTCTTCCATGTGAACTGTTTTTGTTTTTCAAAGAGTCTATATAGACTTTCTCCTCTATGAATGGAGTAAACTCACCACTGCATTTCTGCTTATTTGGTGCATTTCTCATGGAGACTGAATGAGGAGTGCTTTTCAAATATCGTTAATTGTAGGTAGTTTCAGGACTGTGACGTGATGGTTCAGGCCTCTGTGGCAGGAAAGGGCAGGACATGCTGATATCGGCCTCAGTTGTATGACTCTACACAAGATTTCATGTATATGTAATATTTAGTTATTTGTCTGTGCCAGGTCTTATTTGCACTACGAACTTCTTAGTTGGGTCCTGTGGGATCTACCTCCCAACCAGGCCCCCTGCATTGGGAGTGCAGAGTCTTAGCCACTGGACCACCAGGGAAGTCCCACTACATAGGATTTTAACCTCAGGTGAAACTACAGATTCCAGTGGTTTGTTCATTTTCTGGTCTTTATATACATAAAACAAAGTTTGTACCTTAATGTATATACCAAAAGGGAAAAAACAAAACAAAAACAAATCTGAACCTTTAGAGCTTCAGACCATCAATCCTAGGCAGGCTAGCTCATCGAGAGGGTCAAGTAAAATTCAGACCACGTGGGGCACTGACTGGACTTTTTAGGGCGGAGTGATAAGGGCTTCTTCTAACCTGATGGTGCTTAACCTTGGCTGCATTTTGGAAGCTCCTGCTGAGCTTTTCAATGTTCTCCTTCCTGGGTGTCATCTCAAGAACTTAATTAAAATGGAGCGGGTGTGGCCTGAGATGAGGATTCTCTTGTTTAACTCCTGAGTCTGTCTAATATACAGCGGAGGATGCAAAGCAATGGGAAGGCTGGTGTGCATGTGCCAGAGATTGTCGGAGACTCAGCGTTCCAGCAGGTAGTCATGTGCTTGAGTTAATGTACCAAACAGAAGGGCAAGCTTCATTAGGCTCTGCTCTGAAGGCTGTCCTCTGAGTCTCACAGGTCGGAAGACCTTTCGGGTGGTAAGCTTGTGGCATTTGCTTATAAATGATCATAGTCCCCTCAGTTCTAAGAACGCGCTTGTACCTCTTGGTGATAAATGGATTTAAATACTGTATTTCCCCAGTTCTTAAGCTCAGTTTTATCAGAATTTCTTGTGTCACAAATAATTTTACCTGTCAGGGTAGTTAAAAAAATAATTTTTAATTAAAAATTTAAAGGTCATGCCTAAAAAAATATTTTTTCTCAAAGCTAACAGGTGTATCCTGTGATTTATATTGTTTTAAAATGATTTTCATTACTTCATACAAGCACAGCTAACATTTATTGAATGTTTACTGCACGACAGACAGGGTTCTAAGTTAAAATTATTTTACAGATGAAGAAATTGAGTCAGAGAAAGGTCGTGTTATTCCAAGGTTTTACAGAGCTAATTAGTGAAAGGGCCGTGATACCATCTGGCTTCAGTGTCTCTGCATCTATATAAGCCTGTTGTTGAAAGAAAAAGAAAAATTAGAAATTTCACCTTTAACAAAAAAGCACCGAATTGATTTCCAAGTAGTTCCACAAATTACCTTTTCCTAGCATTATGTAACAGTTCTAGTTGTTCTGCATCTTTGCCATTATTTCACCTTTTGAAATTGTAAAATCTTGTTTAGCATAATTAGCTGGTGAGTATGAAACCCGATCTCACTAGATTTTAATTTCACTTTCTTTGAAAGCTCTTTAGGTAATGCATCTTTTATATATTTATTGGTCATTTAGCTTTTCTTTTTTTCTGTTTTTATAATAGTATCTTTTCCCACTTCTCGGGGGGGATTGTCTGTCTCATATTCATTTGTAGATTTCAAAAAAGATATATATATATATATATATATGTATTTTCTACATATTTTCAGTTTTACATGATGCAAATATTTCACCAAGTTTGACTTATCTTTTATGAATATAAGTCCTAATTAATGTAGTAGAACTTGTAAACTTTTTGGTTTGTATGTTTTCATATTTATTTCATTAACGTTTTATGCAGCCCCAATATCAGATATACATTCTGCTACATTGTCTTTGGTAGCTTTATGATTTCTTATTTTTACATTGATTTTAGTCCACCTAAAATTGCTTTTTGTGTGTGGTATGATTGGGGATCCAATTTCATTTTTTAATATGGCTAATTACTTGCTCAAAAACCATTGACCATGTTTTCGTACATTTGTTCATCTTTATTGCTGGACAGTATTCTGCTGCATTACTATATTCGTAATGTAGTAAAGTAGGGTCCAACTGCTTGCTGCTCAAAAGCCAATAAAAAGGCCAGGCTGGTAGAAAGGAAAATTTGCTTTATTTTGGATGCCAGCTACAAGTAGCTTGGTTTGGTGTGAGGTGGGTGCAGGTGGGGAGGTGGGGGAAGACGAAAGGAGGGCATGGAGCAGGGAAGGCAGATGCCTGTCCAAAGACAGACTCCCTCCACTGACAGTGGGCAAGAGCTTTTATAGACGGAGGGAGGGACCTACATGCAGAAACAGCACAGTCAGCTCTGACAAATGATCCTGAAAGTGGTCATTGGTGGTCTGATCAGAGTCACTTTGATTGTTTTAAGTATAGTTAATTTTCAGGTCCAGGGCCAGACTCTTCCTAGAGGCCAGTTCTCAGAAGTGTGGCAGCTTGTGTTATGGCTGCCGTCTGCTCATCATGCAGTTAACATCTTCTGCCTGGTAAGGGTTTCAGGATTTATAAAACAGGTCACAGGATATAGCTCAGAATATTATCTATAGTCCTCGAGAATGAACTCGAGGTCCTTGACTAAACTTAATGACTAAAGTTTTATTACTTGGTCTCCTTTGACTGTTTTCCTTTGTTTCTGCATTTTTTTCACTTCTCTGGTTAAATTTATTCTTTTGATAATGTTTGGGTAAACTCTGGGAGTTGGTGATGGACAGGGAGGCCTGGCGTGCTGTGGTTCATGGGGTCGCAAAGAGTTGGACACAACTGAGCAACTGAACTGAACTGAACTGAATGTTTTTCCTGCAATGTAGGAGTCACAGAAGATGTGGGTTCAATACCTGGGTCAGGAAGATCCTTTGGAGAAGGGAATGGCAACACACTCCAGTATTCTTGCCTGGAAATCCCATGGACAGAGGAGCCTAGTGGGCTACAGTCCAGAGGGTCACGAAGAGTTAGACATAACTGAGCAACTGAGCACACAAACTTTTTCCACATAAAAAACGCAGGTAGAGAGCATGGGAGACAAGGGCCATAGGGTCTTGCTCTGTTTCAATAATACTTTATGTTCATTTTTGTGGTGTCATACTTATAATAGGTAAATCTCTTCATTGTACTCTACTTCTTCAGGAGTGTTTTTGAGATGTTCAACTGTATTTTCTCAATCCATTAGTTAGTGAATCATTTTCTAATGTTATACCAAACTTGAATTCCCAAGGTAAGTCCAACTTGCTCATGGTGTATCTTGATTTTATATATTGAAAGATTCACCTTCCTGATTATTTCCTCAAGATTTTTGTTCCTGTATTGATGAATGGAATTTACCTGTATTTTTCCATTCTCACATGTCCTTTCACCGCATATGTAAGATTATGCTGGAATTTGAAGATATTTCCTTTTTTTTTTTTTAACATTTTCTGAGTCTTGACAGATGAAATTATTTGTCTTTAGATTATTTGACAATCCTGATGTGTAATATCATTTTAGGTCTATGGGTTTTAGAGAGAGAGATACTTAGTTTTGCTGTTGTTCAGTCACTCAGTTGTGTTAGACTCTCTGCCACCTCATGGACTGCAGCACGCCAGGTTTCCCAGTCCATCACCATCTCCCAGAGCTTACTTAAACTCATGTCCATTGAGTCAGTGATGCCATCCAACCATCCCATCCTCTGTTGTCCCCTTCTCCTCCCACCTTCAATCTTTCCCAGCATCAGGGTCTTTTCCAGTGAGTTAGTTCTTCACATCAGGTTGCCAAAGTATTGGAGTTTCAGCTTCAGCATCAGTCCTTCCAGTGAACATGCAGGACTGATGTCCTTTAGGATAGACTGGTTGGATCTCCTTGCAGTCCAAGGGACTCTCAACAGTCTTCTCCAACACCACAGTTCACTTAGTTTTCGATTCAGTGTTACATGGTTGTAGTACTATTCAAGTTGTCAGTGTCTTTCTTCTTCAGCCCATTTTGATGCATCTTATCTTTCTAGAAAGCTATTCGTTTCTTAGTTTTCATATTTATGAGAATACATTTCTCTTTATCACTTTCATCAGAAGTTTTTAAATATTAGTCTTAAAAAACATTTTCCCTTTGGACTTTTACATTTCGATTGCTATTTCATGAATTTTTGTTATTATTTCTTATTTTTATATTCTCATGATATGTTTTGATCTTTTTCTTTCTTTTGATCAAAGTGGATTATAAATTCCTATTAATTGTAAATCTTTATTCATTTCTTTTCTAGGTTAACGTTTGAAATACACTTTTAACTTTATTTTTATCTCAATATATTTCATAAGCTCAATTCTATAAGTATTTCTGTATGATTTACATGTAAATCTTTTTGTTTCTTAGTATTATTTATCTTTGATTCAGGATTTATTTCGATTTGCATTCTTAAATTTTGGCTTAATGGAAAGTTCTGCTGCTGCTGCTAAGTTGCTTCAGTCATGTCCAACTCTGTGTGACCCTATGGACAGCAGCCCACAAGTCTCCTGTGTCCACAGGATTCTCTAGACAAGAATACTGGAGTGGGTTGCCATTTCCTTCTCCGGATGGGAAGTTCTACTTATCTTTAAATTGTTTTAAATTTATGGCATGGTGTTTTATGATAACAGTCATTTTTAATTTATAGGAATTTATATCAATTATCATAAATGCTTGATCTATGCTTAAAATAACTCCTGAGAAATATGTTCTTTATATGCCTATTGTATTAAGTGTATTAATTTTGTTCTTTAATTTTTCTATGTACTTTCTGACTTGGGAAGAGCAATCTATCCAAGAGAGTGTGTTAAAATTCTGTTGCTGTGATGAATCTGGGATTTTCTCTTCATAATTCTATCAGCTGGTGTTTATTTTATAAAACTTTATTATTTGGTGCATATTAGCTTAGAATTAGGCTTTTCTTACTGGAAAAAAACAAAGTATCCACATATGACTATTTTTAATATTAGTTTCTGTTTAAAGTCTAGTCAATACCAACTTTCTTTTGGATGGAGTTTTCCTGCTATAGAAAAATTTTCCTTTTTTCTTTTTTATCTTGGCAATACCATGAGTTTTTTGTATATTCTTATTTTTCATAATAATTTTACATGTGGATTCATCCTGTCATCTTCCTTTGGGCTTTAGGCAAGGTCTTCTTCTAAGTGCAGTAGTGTCCTAGTCTTTATCTCTTATTCTCCTGTCCTCAGCAGGCATTGTAAATACAAGCTTACTTATATGGTACTTATCCGGGCTACCTGAAACTGCTGGGAAGTTCAAAGAGAGCAGCAAATGTGTTGACAAGTAAAGTATTTCATCTTGCCCAAGATCTGCTTAGCAAACTCACAAGTACTTAGTAAGCCGAAAGACGCTAGTAAAAATATCAGTGTTAGACTCTATCATTGGTTCAGGATACTGAGAAACTGAGCATGTTTTTGTGTAAAGGGCATTTGAATTATAAGTTATGTATTCGTGACTTGACTAGGATCCGTATTCATGTTTAAGTTTTCTTTGTAGCTTTAGAAAGTGGAAACGTTGCTGGCCACCCTCCCGGTGCTGAGTTCTCTGCCATCCTCAGGCACGCTGCTGCTGCTTGGCCCGGTTCTGTGGCTGTTCTGCTTCACGCTGCCATGTCTGCGCTCTCCTCCTCTCTTCTGCGCCCGTAGTAACAGCTGCTGCTGTTTGCTGCCTGCTTTCCCAGATGCTTTTTATGTGTAGGATGGCAACAGGAGTAAGAAAGCTGTGGCGATTTCAGAGACTTGATGAACAGCAAAAGAAAGCTTAGACTCTTGAGTGTTCCACTAACATTCTCACCACTTTTCAGTGGCCTTTGGAGTGGTTTGTAGTTTCCCACCCTCCAGGGAATCTTACTCCATGACTTGGCCTCTTGGCATTCACTCAGTACACAACTGTTTCCAATTCTGTTGATGAGCTACAATTCTAAAACTTCACTGCAGGATAATACAAATGTTACCCTTTCTCAGTTTCTCCTTTTAAACATGATAGTGACTTTATTAAAATACACAACTAAGTATACAGATTGATACATTTTTACACATGTGCACACCTGTAATTAGACTCAGATTAAAGACAGAGAAAGATTCATTTCTCCAGAAGGCTCCTTTGTATTTCTTACCAGCCAACACCCATACCCATTCACTCTTATACCCACTCACCATCAGAGGAAACCACCATTCTGACTTTTTATTACTAATAGTTAGGTTTGCTTGGTCTTGGATTTCATAAAATGGAACATAAAGTGTTTTTTGTGAATGTGTGAAATTTCTTACCCATTTAAAATCATAGCCTTATACTTTGATGTGTGATGATGGGGAAAGGGACAATTTAAATTAAAAAAGGAAATGTAAAAAGGAAAATGCTAATTTTATTGTCAAGCAATAGTTTAAGGGCCTGCCATATAATAACTCATGGAATTCTCACAGCCTTCTGAATTGTGTGCTGTTATTACGACCAGTCAAATATTGATATAAAGAGACAATATGTCAGTTTCCCAAGATCACAGAGGTGGTAAATGGAGCAGCCAGGGTTCAGGCTTCAGAGTCTGTGCTCTTAGCAGCTATCTAGCCTTATAATAAAAACTTGGCTTGGGAACCTTTTTTGTTTTTTGTTGGACAGGCTTCAGCACATTTTTTTTTCCCTTTTACTTTTTTCTTCTTTTTGGTGAAAGGCCAGCTAGTAAATATTTTAGGCTTTGTGGACAATATGGTCTCTGTGACAGCTGTCTAAGTCTGCTGTTTGTAGGAAAGCAACTATAGAAAATATGTAAACGAATGGACATAATTGTGTTCCAATAAAACTTTATTTATGGACATTGCAAATTGAATTTTATATATTTTTCACTTTACAAAGTGTTATTCTTTTGATTCCTACCCCCCACCCCCGCCCCCAACCATTTGAAGATACAAAACCACCCTTTACTTATGGGTCATACAATAGCAGACAGCTGGCTGACTTGGCCTGCAGGCTCCGGTTGACTAACCCTTCCTGTAGCATATAGTAGTGACCGCAAGAAACCTGAAACTTGGAAGGTAAGGTTACAGACATTATGAGGATGAATTTAGAAGCAATGGATATGTTTCAACTGGGATCAATAATTGCTAAGGCACAGCAAGTCCCACACTAATAAATTATCTGTCATTGAGAAAGCCAAGAGGCACATTTGTTAAAGTAGCCTACCTATTATTATAACAAATCAACCCTAAAATCTCAGTGGCTTACAGAAGTTGATGTGAGGATGGGTGGTGGGAAAGACCGATAGACGGTTTTGCTTTTGCTTTTTCTTTCCAAACAACAGTCAGTTCCAAGAAGAGCGTTAAGATTTTGGTGTGCATTTTCTATAAACAAGGATATTTTCCCACATAATAATGACGCAATATAAAAATCAGGAAATTGACTCTGGTACACTGTTGTCATCGAATTCCCACAGCCATCCAAGTTTCCAAGTTTTGCTAATTGTCCCAATAATGCCCTCACACGTTACTTAAGTCATCGTGTTCCTTTAGTCCTTTTCAGTATGGGGCGTTTCCTCAGTCTGCCCTTGACTTTCATGACCAGGGAATCTCTGAAGATCACATGGTGATTATTTTGTAGAATAGCCTGTATTTGTGTTTGTCTAAAGTTTCCTCATGGTTAGATTCAGGTGATGCATCTTTGCCAGGGCTGCCTCAGAAGTGATTTTGTGATTTCCTTGTATTTTATTAGATGACTTGATTAGAGTTTGCCTTATTAAAGCTGATATTAACTTATATGTTTTTTCCCAGTTTCACTGAGATATTAACATATAGCCCTGTATAAGTTTAAGGTATACAGTGTAATGATTTGGTTTACATAATTTTGAAATTATTACCACAATAAGTTTAATTAACACCCATCATTACATATATGTATACATACACATATATTTAATGTATATATATATTTTTTTCTTTGTGAAAACAACTGTTAAAATTTACTCTAACTTTCAAATATACATACAGCAGTGTGAACTAGTCATCATGTTGTGCATTCCATTCCTAGTACTTATTTATTAACTGAAACTTTGTATCTTTTGAAATCTTTCTCCAACCCCCACCCCACCTCCACCCCCAGCACCCCTCACTCCTCCCTGCCCGGTTCCCTCTGTTTGTCTGGTAACCACAAATTTGATCTCTTTTTCTATGAGGTTTGGGTTTGTTTCTTCTTTTTGTTTTTTTCTGGGTTTTTTCTTTGAGATTCCATGAGATCATGCAGTATTTGTCTTTGTGTCTCTTACTTCACTTAGCTTAATGCCTTCAAAGTCCATATATATTGTTGCAAATGGCAGGATTTCCTTCTTTTTTAATGACTGAATAATACTTCTTTGTGTGTGTGTGTATACACACATACATACATATACATACACAACTTCTTTATCCATTCTGTCATTTATTGACACTTATTTTGTTAAGTCTTGTCTGTTGTGAAAAAAGTGAAAGTGATAGTCATTCAGTCGTGTCTGACTCTTTGCAACTTCGTGGACTGTAGCCCGCCAGGCTCCTCTATCCATGGAATTATCCAGACAAGAATACTGGAACAGGTTGCTATTTCTTTCCCTGGGGGATTTTCCCAACCCAGGGACTGAACCCAGGTCTCCTGCATTGGCAGCCAGTTTCTTTAACATCTGAGCCACTGGGTAAGCCTTGTCTATTGTAAATAATGCTTATATGAACATAGATATGCAGCTGTCTCTATGACATAGTGTTTTCAATTTCTTCTGATATATTCCCAGAAATGGAAATACTGGGTCAGATGGTAGTTCTAGTTTTAACTTTTTGAAGAACTTTCAAACTGTTTTCCATAGTGTCTATACCAACCTACATTTCCACCAGCAGTGCATGAAGCGTCCCTTTTCTCCACATTCTTTCCAGCATTTATTATCTCTTCCCTTTTTGATGACAACATTGGTGAAGTAGTGAGGTAATTTATTGTGGTTTTGACATGATTTCTTTTATGATTATTGATTTTGAGCACCTTTTGATATATGTGTTTGCCTTTCATATATCTTCTATGGAACATGTCTATTCAGGTCCTTTATTCATTTTTTAATCAGACTATTTGGATTTGTTGGGGAGTTTTTGCTATTGAGTTGTATAAGTTCTTTATTTTGGATATTAACTCCTGATGAGACATATGTTTTGCAGATGCTTTCTACCATTTCACAAATTGTCCTTTCATTTTGTTGATCATTTCTTTTGTTGTTCAGCTGTTTTCAGTTAGATGTAGTTAACTATTTTTGATTTTGCTTCTTGTGTTTTAGGTGTCATATCCAAAATATCGTTGACAAGATCCATGTAATGGAGCTTACCACTTGTTTTCTTATGCAAGTTCTAAGTTTTGGCCTTTGTATTTTAGTCTTTAATGTATTTTGAGTTAATTTTTGTGAGTGATGTAAAATAAGGGTCTAGTTTCATTCTTTTGCATGTGAATATCCAATTTTCTGACACCCTCTATTGAAAAGACTGTCTTTTCTCACACTTTCCTTCCTTTTTTATCTATTCTAAAATAGGTATTCTTGGCTTCCTTGTCCAATGTTAGCTGATCATATACATATGGTTTAATACCTGGGTTTTAAACTCTGTTCCACTGGTCTACATGTTTGTTTTTGTGCCAGTGCCATAATGTTTGGATTATTATACCTTTATAATGTAGCTTGAAATCATAGGTATTATGCCTCCTGCTTTGTTCTTCCTAGGATTTCTTTGACTGTTTGTGGCCTATTGTTGCTTTATATAATTTTAGGATTGTTTATTCTACTTCTGTTAAAAAAAAAAACAAAACTGCCTTTGTAATGTTGGTAGAGGAAGCTTTGTAATAGTATGGCTATTTTAACAATATTCTTTCCATTCATGAACTTGGGATACCTTCCCATCTATTTGTCTCTTTTTTATTTCATCAGTGTCTTATAGTGTAGAGATCTTTCACCTCCTTGGTTAAATTTATTCCTAATAGTTTATTTTATTATTTTTGATAGGATCATTTTCTTTGTGTCTTTTTCAGATTACTTGTTATTAGTGAAGAGATAAACTATGAATTTTTGTGTGTTAGTTTTGTATCCTGGAACGTCATTGCATTCATTCATTAGATCTAACAGTATTTAGGTGGAGGCTTTTCTTGTTATAAAATCATGTCACCTGCAAATATAGCCAATTTTATTGTTTCCTTTTCAATGCTGATGCTTTAATTATTTATTGTTGTCTGGTTGCTCAAGCTCGAACTTCTGGTACTATAATAAATAGGAGTTGTGAGAGTGGGCACACTTCAGCTTGGAGGAAAAGTTTTCCATCTTTCACTATTGAGTATGATGTAGGCTGTGGTCTTGCTATAGATATGGCCATTATTATGTTGAGGCACTTTCATTCTATCTATACCTAATTTGTTAAGAGTTCTTATCATGAACATATGATACATTTTGTCAAATGCTTTTTCTGCATGAGAGATTTATTTCATCCTATTTAATACAATATACCACATATATTTGGAGAAGGAAATGGCAACCCATTCCATTATTCTTGCCTCGAAAATTCCATGGACAGAGGAACCTGGTGGGCTACAGTCCGCAGACAGTCAGCCATGACTGAGCACAATCGGCAGCACCACATATATTGATTTGTGTATGTTGACCCATCCTTGCATCCCAGGGTTAAATCTCATTGATCATGGTGAATGATGCTCTTAATGTGCTGCTGAATTCATTTTTTTAGTTTTTATTGAGAATTTTGTATTTATATTCATTAGGGATATTGGCCTACAGTTGTTTTGTTTTTTCCTAGTGGTATCCTTTACTAGCTTTGGTCTCAGGGTAATGCAGGTTCTGTAAAGTAACTCTGAGAGTGTTCCCTCCTTTTGGACTTTTTGGGAAGACTTTAAGAAGGATTTGTATTAATTCTTTAAATGTTCAGTAAAATATGTCAGTGAAGTCACTTGGTCCTGAGTTTTTCTTTGATGGGAGATTTGTGCTTACTAATTCTATCTCCTTACTAGTATTTGATCTTTGAAATTTTCTGTTTCCTTCTTGATTCAGTTTTGGCATATTGTATGATTCTAAGACTTTTTCTATGTCTTCTAGATTTTCCAGTTTGTTGGCATGTAGTTGTTAGCAGTAGGCCCTTATGATCCTTTATGTTTCTGTGATGTCACTTACAATGTCTCTTTTTTCATTTGTAATTTCATTGATTTGGGCCCTCTAGCTCATGGTTATTCTAGCTAATTTTTTGTTGTTTTTTACAATTTTATCATTTCAAAGAACCAGCCCCAGTTTTGTTAACCTTTTGTATTGTTTTCTTGTTTGCTACTTATTTCTGCTCTAATCTTCATTTTTTTCCTTTCTTCTGCTAATGTTGGGCTCAATTCGTTCTCACTCCCCTGTAATTTCTGTTTTTATCTATTGGTTGTTCAGGAGAATGTTGTTTAATTTCCATGAATTCATGAGCCTTCCAGCATTCCTCTTATTAATTTTTAGTTTCATGCCACATGATCAGATAAGATATTGATAATGATTTCAGTCTTCCTGAATTTGCTAAGACTTATGGACTGATGCTGGGAGGGACTGGGGGCAGGAGGAGAAGGGGAGACAGAGGATGAGATGGCTGGATGGCATCACTGACTCGATGGACATGAGTTTGAGTAAACTCCGGGAGTTGGTGATGGACAGGGAGGCCTGGCGTGCTGAGATTCACGGGGTCGCAAAGACTCGGACACGACTGAGCGACTGAACTGAACTGAACTGAACTGATGGACTAACATGATCTGTCCTAGAAAACGTTCCTGGTGTGCTTGAGAAGAATGTCTTCTGCTGCTGACAGTAGTGTTCTGTATACGTCTCTCACGTTTATTTTGATCTATAGTATTGTTCAAATCTTTTGTTTCCATATTGATTTTCTGTCTGGATGATCTAGCCATAGTTGAGAGTAGGATTTAAAGTCCTTAACTATAATTGCATTACTGTTTATTTCTCCTTTTAGCTTGATTTGTTTTTGCTTTACACATTAGGTGCTCCAGTTTTGGGTACATAAATATTTACAATTGTTGTATCTTCTTGGTAGATTGACCCCTTTATCATTATAAACACCTTTTTTATTTTTACCATTTTTAGTTTAAAGTATGTTTTTGTCTGATATAAGTATAGCTACTCATTTTTAATTTCCTTATTATGATTACCATCTGTTTTCCATTCCTTCACACACTATCATCTTATTTTCACTCTATGTGTGTCTTTAAGGCTAAAGTGGGTCTCTTACAGGCAGCATATTGTTGAATCTCTTTATTTATTTATTCAGCCATTCTATTTTTTTGAATGGAGAACTACATCCATTTACATTTAAAGTAAGTATTGATTTGTAAGGACTTAACTATTGCCGTTTTGTTCTTTGCTTTCTGGCTATTTTGTAGATTCATTGTTCAAAGCTTCTTATCCTGTTTTCTTTTCTTGTGTTTTGATGTCTTTTGGTATCAACATGCTTTGCCATTAGGCTCTTTTATGTAATTACTACAGGGTTTTTCTTTGTGCTTATCATGAGATTTATATAAAACATCTTAAAATTGCAACATACTATTTTAAGCTAATAACAATTTAGTATTGATAGCATTTCTAAACATTCACCTTCCCCCTCCAGAGTTTAGGGTATTGATGTTACACTTTATATACTTTTATATTGTGCATCCAAAAATAGATTACTATAGTTATGATTATTTCTACCACATTTGTTGTTAACTTTTAAACAACTTGTAAGTAAATAATGAACCATCATTGTTATATTACAGAATCTAACTTTGACAAAAAATTTATATTACTATCTTATAATTTTGTTATTTCAATGTAATCTTTATTTTATATTGAATTATAGCTGATTTAAAATATTGTGTTAGTTTCAAGTGTAGAGCAAAGTGATGCAGCTGTATATTGGGTTGGCCAGAAATTTCATTTGGGTTTTTTTGTAACATTGTACATAAAAACCCAAATGAACTTTTGGGCCAACCCAATATATATATATATATATATATATGTGTGTGTGTGTGTGTGTGTGTGTGTGTGTGTGTGTGTATGTATATATATATAATCCATTCTTACTCAGATTCTTTTCCCATACAGGTTATTACAGAATAGTGAGTAGAGTTCCCTGTGCTATACAGTTGGACCTTGATTATCTATTTTATATATAGAGTGTGTATATATTAATCCTAAACTCCTGATTTATCCCTTCCACTAACCTTTCACCTTTGAGAACCATAAGTTTGATTACTAAGTCTGAGTCTGTTTCCATTTCATAAGTAAATTCATTTGTATTATTTTCTTAGATTCCACATATAAATGATACTATATTTGCCTTTTTCTGTCTGACTGACTTCATGTAGTATGATAATCTCTAGGTCCATTCATGTTGCTGCTAATGTCATTATTCTATTATTTTTTATGGCTGAGGAATGTTGCATTGTGTGTATACATAGCTTCTGTATCCATTCCTCTGTCGATGGACATTTAGGTTGCTCCCATGTCTGGGCTATTGCAAATAGTGTGTACACTGGGGTACATGTGTCCTTTTAATTATGGTTTTCTCTAGATATATGCCTAGGCATAATTCCTGGATCATATGGTAGTTCTATATTTAGCTTTTAAGGGAAACTCCATACTGTTCTCCATAGTGATGTATTGATTTAAATGCCCATAAATAGTGTAGGAGGGTTCACTTTTCTTTAATTTTTAAAAATATTTATTTTTTAATTGAAGGATAGTTGCTTTGCAGAATTTGTTTTCTGTCAAACCTCAACATTTGATTTACAATGTTGTGTTAGTTTTTGATTCACAGCAAAATGAATCAGTTATATATATACCCACTCTTTTTTTTAGAATATTTTCTCAGATAGGTCATTATAGAATATTAAGCAGAATTCCCTGTGCTATACATTAGGTCCTTATTAGCAATGTATATATAGTAGTGTGTATATGTCAATCCCAATCTCCTTTCCTCTCCCCCATGGTAACCATGTTTGTTTTCTGCATACATGATTCTGTTTTTGTTTTGTAAAATAAACCCATATCATTTGTATCCCTCTTTAGATTCCACATGTGATATATGATATTTGTCTTTCTCTCAATGGCTTATTTCACATAGTATGAAAATCTCTAGGTCCATTGATGATGCTGCAAAATGGCATTATTTCATTCTTCTCATGGCTGAGTAATACTCCATTGTATGTAAGCACCATATCATCAGTCCGTGGGTGTTTTGGTTGCTTCCATGTCTTCAATATTGTAAATAGTGCTGTTGTGAACACTAGGGTGCATGTATCTTGTCAAATTAGAGATTTTTTCTGGATATATGCCCAGGAGTGGGACTGCTGGATCATATGGTAGTTCTATTTTTAGTTTCTTAAGGAACATCCATACTATTTTCTATAATGCTTGTGCCCATGTATACCCTCCAACAGTATAGAAAAGTTTCCTTTTCTCCACACTGTCTCCAGCATTTTTTTTTTTGTAGGCTTTTTGATGATGACCATTCTGATTGTTGTGAGAATTGTAGTTTGATTCCCATTTCTCTGATAGTTAGTGATGTTGAGCATCTTTTCACGTGTTCTTGGCCATCTGTATGTCTTCTTTAGAGAAATATATATTTAGATATTTTGCCCATTTATTGATTGGGTTGTTTGTTTTTCTGACATAGAGCTGCTCATATACTTTGGAGATTAATCCCCTGTCTGTCGCTTCAGTTGCAAATATTCTTTCCCTTTCTGTGGGTTGTCTTTTCATTTTGTTTATGGTTTCCTTTGCTGTGTGGAAGCTTTTAATCAGGTCCCATTTGTTTATTTTTCATTAGGAGGTGGATCAAAAAAGATGTTTTTGTCATTTACATCAGAGATTGTTCTGCTTATATTTTCCTTTTAAGAGTTTTATAGTGTCCAGCCTTACATTTAGATCTTTGATCTATTTCACTTTATTTTTGCATATGGTATCCTAATTTCACTTATTTTTACATGTAGCTGTTCAGTTTTCCCAGAATTACTTATTGAAGAGACTGTCTTTTCTTCATTGTATAGTCCTTTCTCCTTTGTTGTAGATGAGTTGACCATAGGTGCATGGATTTATTTTTGGACTTTCTATCCTATTCCATTGATCTTTTCTGTTTTTGTGCTAGGACTATACTGTATTTGTAGTGTGTAGTCAAGGAGTATTATAGTATTGTGTTATGATCTAAAGTCAAGGAGTTCCCCAGCTCCATTTCATCAGTCACTTATAGTTTTCAGAGTAGAGGTTTTTTGCCTCCTACGGTAGTTTTCTTTCTAAGTATATTACTCTTATTGATGTGATGTTAAATGGGATTGTTCCCTTGATTTGTCTTTTTGATATTCATTGTTAGTGTATGGGAATGCAAGAGATTTCTGTTTATTAATTTTGTATCCTGCAACTTTAATAAATTCATTGATGAACTCTAGTAATTTTCTGGTGGCATCTTTAGGGTTTTCTATGTATAGTATCATGTCACCGGCAAACAGTGACAGTTTTACTTCCTTTCCAATTTGAATTCCTTTTATTTCTTTTTCCTCTTTGACTGCCATGGCTAGGATTTCCAGAATTACATTGAATAAAAGAGGTGACAGTGGACATCTTTGCCTTTTCCTGATCTTAGAGGAAATGCTTTCAGCTTTTCACCATTGAGAATGGCATTAGATGTGGGTTTGTCATACAAGCCCTTATTATGTTGAGGTAGGTTCCCTTTTTGACTACTTTCTAGAGAACTTTTATCATAAATGGGTGTAGAATTTTGTCAAAAGCATTTTCTGCATCTAATGAGATAATCATGTAGTTTTTTTTCTTTTTATTCTTCAGTTTGTTGATGTGGTGTATCACATTGATTGATTTGAAGAATCTTTGCATCACTGGGATAAATCCCACTGGATCATAGTGTATGTTCCTTTTAAAGTGTTGCTGGAATTGGTTTGTAAGTATTTTGTTGAGGATTTTTGCATTTATATTCATCAGTGATACTAGCCTGTAACTTTCTTTTTTTGTGTGATATCTTTGTCTAGTTTTAGTATCAGGATGATGGTGGCCTCATAGAATGAACTTAGGAGTGTTCCTTCTTCTGCCGTTTTTTTGGAATAGTGTCAGAAGGATAGGTGATAATTCTTCTGTAAATGTTTGATAATATTTGCCTGTGAAGCCCTCTGGTCCTGAACTTTTGTTTGTGTGTTTGTTCCTATTTTATATTTCTTTCTGCTTCAGTCTTAGAAGGCTGTACCTTTCTAAAATATTTATTTATTTCTTCTAGATTGTGCATTTTATTGGCATGCAGTTCCTTATAATAATCCCTGATGAGCCATTGTATTTCTGTCGTGTCCAATGCAACTTCTTTTACATTTCTAACTTTATTGATTTGAATACTCTCCCTTTTTTTCCTTTAATTGGAGGATAATTGCTTTAGAGTATTGTGTTGTTTCCTGCCATACATCAACATGAATCAGCCATAGGCATACATAAGTCTCTTCCCTCTTGAACCTTCCTCCCACTCCATCCCACCCTTCTAGGTCGTCACAGAACACCAGGTTTCAGCTCCCGGCATCATACTGCAGATTCCCACTGGCAATCTACTTTCCATGTGGTAATATGTATGTTTCAGTGCTATTCTCTCGATTTGTCCCATCCTCTCCTTCCCCGGCTGTGTCCACAGTCTGTTTTCTATGTCTCGACTGCTGCCCTGCAAATAGGTTCCTCAGTACCTTCTTTTAATATTTGATATTTGTTTTGCTCTTTCTGACTTACTTCAATCTGTATAATAGGCTCCAGGTTCATCTAGCTCATTAGGAGAGACTCAATTGTTCTTTTTTATAGCTCATATTCCATTGTATGTATGTACCACAACTTCTTTATCCATTCTTCTTCTGATGGACATCTAGGTTGCTTCCATATCCTAGCTATTATAAACATTGGGGTACATGTGTCTTTTTCAGTTATGGTTTTCTCAGGGTATATGCCCAGTAGTGGGATTTCGGAGTCATATGGTAGTTTTACTCCTAGTTTTTTAAGGATTCTCCATTCTGTTCTCCATAGTGGCTGTATCAATTTACATTCCCACCAACATTGCAAGAGGGTTTCCTTTTCTCCACACCCTCTCCAGCATTTATTGTCTGTGAATTTTTGGTGATAGCCATTCTGATTGGTGTGAGGTGATACCTCATTGTAGTTTTGATTTGCATTTCTCTATTAATTATTGTATTGAGAATCTTTTCATGTGTTTATTAGCCATCTGTATATCTTTGGAGACATGTCTGTTTAAGTTGTTTGACCACTTTGATTGGGTTGTATGTTTTTCTGGTATTCAGCTGCCTGAGCTGCTTGTATATTTTGGATATTAATCCTTTGTCAGTTGTTTCATTTGCTATTATTTTCTCCCATTCTGAGAACTGTGTTTTTACCTTGTTTATAGTTTCCTTTGCTGTGCAAAAGATTTATCCTTTTTTTCTCTTTTTTTCTCCTCTCTTTGTAAGTGTGTGGGTCTCTTTGGGTGTTCTTGGCTGTAGAGTGTTGTTTCACCATTAGTCTTGGGGTTTTGTCTTCCGTGCTATGTGTCATGTGACGTCTTGGTCTACAGTAACAGGTAAGGCCTCTCAACCTTTAATGGGTTGAGATTTGAGTCCAGAACTTGGGATCAGCAGAGAGCTCCCAAACCCATGTAACATTAATCAGTGAGAGCTCTCCCAAAGGCTTCTATCTCAGCACTAACAGTAAGCTCCACCCAAAGCCATCAAGCTCCAGCGCTGGATGCCTCATGCCAGACCTTTAGCAAAACAGGAATACAACCTGCCCATTAGCAGAAAGGCTGCCCAAAGTCATACCAAGCCCATAGACACCCCAAAATACACTACAAGACTTGGCACTCCCCTGCAGGAAGATAAGATCCAGCACTGTCCACAACACATGCATACATCCCCCAACCAAGAAACCTTCACAAAGGCACTGATCCAACACCACCCCTGGAGGGGAGACCCTGAACAATTAAAAGGAACTATCACCTTCCAGCCTTAAGAAAGGAGATGGCGAATACTGTAAATTAAGCACAATGAAAAGACAGAGAAGCATTGCAGCAGATGAAGGAGTATGGTAAAAACCTTATATTTTCCTGAGTCTGGCTAAATGTTTAGCAATGTTTATCTTCTCAAAGAACCAGGTTTTACTTTCACTGATCTTTGCTATTATTTTCTTCATCTTCATTTCATCTAGTTCTGCTTTGTTCTTCATAATTTCTTTCCTTCTATTAACTTTGGGTTTTGTTTGTTCTTTCTCTAGTTGCTTTAGGTGTCAGATTAGGTTGTTTGAGATTATTCTTGTTTACTGAGGTAACATTGTATTATTATAAATTCCCTTTTAGGTCTTGGACTGTTGTTTTTGTTGTCATTTTTCTTTAAGGATCTTTTAGAATTTCTTCAGTAATCCATTGTTTAGTGTATATGTCATTTTTTTAGGTCCCCCCCAACCCTGTAATTGATTTCTAATCCTATAGCATTGTCAGAAAAGATGCTTGATACAATTTCAGTTTTCTGAAATTTACTGAGGCGTGATTTGTGGCCCAAGATGTGGTCTATCCTTGAGAATGTTCTGGGTGTATTTGAGAAGAAAGTGTATGTGGCTGCTTTCAGTTGGAACATTCTATAAATATCAGTTAAGTCCATCTTGTCTACTGTGTCATTTAAGGCCTTCTTTCCTTATTGATTTTCTATCTGGATGATCTAGCCATTGATATAAGTGTGGTGTTAAAGAAGCCCACTATTAGGGTACTTTTACTTCCACTCAAGGAATTCCCTTTAGCGTTTCTTATATGTCAGAATTTGTGACAATGAATTACCTCAGCCTTTGTTTTCTGCAAGTGTTTAGCTGTCCTTAATTTCTGAAGGATGGCTTTGCAAGATCTAGATTTCTTGTTTGGTGATTATTTTTCTTTATTTCAACATTTTAATAAACTACTCAATTTTTTTCCTGGCCTGAAAAATTGCTGCTGAAAAATCTGCCAAATCTTACAGAGGTTCCCATTTATTTTCAATGAATCATCCATTGATTTATTCACAAATACTTATTGAATATCTGCTGAATATCTTACAGATTGCCAGGTGCTGGTGAATCAAAACAAATAAGGTTCCATTTTCTTGGAAATTTCTAGTGAGGAATATCATTACTGATAACAACCATACAAATTGGGCATAATTACAAACTAAATCATGTACTATAATTAAAAAAAAAAAGCTTCCAGAGAAGTTCCTAATTCTTAGTGATGAGCAAGAATGTAAGTGACTTACATATTTTCAATAAAATTTATACAATAGAAAGACATTTAAAAACCTTTCAATGATTTTAAAGTTTGGGCATACTCAGAGTAAAACTATGTCTAAAATTAGAATAAATGATAAAATTAGAGTCATTGAAACACCATCAAAAACAATAAAAATTGAACAGTCTGCTTTGATTTTATTTTTAAAATTTGAGATAAAAAAATAAACCAAGTCTCCAGGAAAAAAAAATTATATATCATAAAATGCATCCTTTTAAAGTACACAATGCAGATGTGGTATATTTACACAATGGAATATTACTCAGCCATATAAAGAGTGAAATAATGCCATTTGCAGCAAAATGGATAACCTTTGGATCATCATACTAAGTGAAGTAAGCCAGACAAATACCATGCTGCTTATATGTGGAATCCAGAAAAGGGACAAATGAACTTACATACAAAACAGAAATAGACTCACAGTTATAGAAAACAAACTACGGTTACCAAAAAAGAAATGGGGGTTCCGTTTTATTTAAATCTCTTTTCCTTTGCTGCTTTCAAAATTTTTTGACTTTTGACAATTTAGTTTTAATGTTATCTAGGTGTAGCCCCATTGTGGGAACTTTCGAGCATCATGGATCTGCATGTCCATTTCTCTCTCCAGGTTTGGGAAGTTGTTGGCTATTATTACCTTACATACACTATCTGTCTCTTTCTCTTTTCCTTCTGGAATTCCCATAATGTATATACATTTTTTTCTTTTGGTTGTGTCCAAGAAGTTTCATAGGCTTTCTTCATTTTTTCATTCTTTTTTTTTCTTTTGGCTCCTCCTACTGGATAATTTCATATATCCTGTGTTCCTGGTCACTGATTCTTTTGCACAGTTCAGTCTGCTCTTGAAGCTATTGCATTCTTCAATTCAATGTATTTTGTATTTGTATTGTTTTCCTAATTTCATTAAGTTGTCTGTATTTTTTGATAACTCACTAAAGTTTAAGAGGATTATTCTGAACTATTTGTCTGACACTTCATATATCTTCACTTCTTTAGGGTCAGTTATTGGAGTTTTATTAGTTTTTTGGTGGTGTCATGTTTACCTCATTTTTCATGGTCCTTGGTATCTGTCAATGTGCTATCATCTTCCAGACTTTACAATTCCCCTGTGGCAGAGATAGTAGTTTTTTTTGTTTTTTTACCAGTCAGCTCATTTTGTCTTTCTAGATGTCTCCACAGTTAAATCCCTTGGACAGGTTGGGCCTGATATCATGGACTATCTTGGGGTGAGGCAACTGTCTGAGCTCTGAGGTGATCTGGATAGGACTGCTGGCTTGCTTCCCTGTCCAAGCAAGACTGAAGTATGATTTCTGCAGTCACCTGGGTTCTCTAATGAGACTTATGTAGATAGTCAGGACTAGGTTCTATATCCTCCAGTATTCTTGCCTGGAAAATCCCATGGACTAAGGATCCTGTTAGGCTACAGTCCATGGGGTCACAAAGAGTTGAACACAACTGAGCAACTTCACTTCTTCACTTCAGTGCTATGAGTTAGTTAGCTTATCTGCCCTGGTAGGACAGCGAACTGTCCCTAGGACCTGCAAAACTTCTTGTTTTGAGGACTCAAATCAGGCAAAGCTATGCACTGAATTCTCTGACCAGAGAAACCACCAGTTTTGCTCTGCAGATGGAGAAAGCCACAGATTGTGCTGGTCTGTTCAATGTATCCTTTAAGCAGGTCTGCTTGGTGGACTAAGCAGCTTCCCACGTGCTCTGGTTAGAACATCTGGTTGGGTAGCTTGAAGCTCGATTTAGCAGTGAATATGGCTATGAATTAGTTTTCTTGCTAGGGCAGTGTGGCGGAGCTGGATCCAAATCAGGAAGGCTCTTTGTGCTCCTGACTGAACTTGACTGGCACCCCAGGTTCCCTGGCCAAATGAGGCCACTGGCTTTGCTCTGTAAATAATTAGCTCTGCTTGCTGGACTCTTCATTTGAGCATTAGTGGGCTACATGGCTTTCTAGGTGTTTTGGCTATGTTTTCTGGTCAGGTGAGGCTGGGAACTATACTCAGCAATGGAAAGGGTGCTCTCTATGAATTAGCTCCCCTGCCTGGGCAGGGACAGACTAGCTCCAGAGGCTTTTGGTTTAAGGACCTGAATCAGGCTGACCTGCACCGTGCCAAGTTCCCGAGTCAGACTGCACCACCAACTTGGCTCTTAGGATGGCAAAAGCTTCTCAGGATTACTACTTGAGCATTGCAGGTAGGAGCTTGATTTGCCAAGGTCTAAGTGTTGGTTGTTGGAAACTGTTTCCTCCTCCTCTGTCACAATTAGATTCCCAGCAGTCATGCCCTTCAGATCCCCCTATAACCCCCTTGGGAGAACAGTACCAGAGTAGGGCCTCCCCAAAAGTGGCCCACAACCCTGGGGGAGGTGGATGTTACCCTGGCTGCTCTTTCCCCTCTGGAGGAACCATAGACTCAGGGACAGCCATTCGGTGGGACACTCTGCTAGCCAGAGGAGGGGCAGTGTGGTCAGCACGCAGCTACTTCTCTTACCTCCTCATGCAGCGTGTCTTGGTCTCGGTACTGCAGGGGGTGCTTCATCCTCACTCCTGTGTACTAGGATTTTCCCATTAATGTTTTGTCTATGAAAGCTGTTAGCTGTTGTCAGCCCCACAAATGAGCAAGTCAGAGACTTCATCTTTTTGCCATGAAATAGAGAGGAATCTGATGGCAGAAAAATTAACTAGAAGAGCTCACACCGTGAGAAACTCATTTGATTGGGGGCAGGTGAAGAAAGCAGCATCATTAACATATTACAGATATGAGTTAGTGTCCTAGAGCTAACCAATGACTGTATGTAAATTTCTTTATTTGTAGGTCTGAAAACCAAGGTTTACACTATAGAAAACAGTGAGTGTTTTCCAAGTGCTCAGGCATCATTTTCAAATCCTATTTCTTATTGCTCCTTACCTTCAGCAGTTTCTAATATTTTTGGTGTCTTATATATTTATAATTAAGGGTTTCCCTGGTGGTTCAGATGGTAAAGAATCTGCCTGCAATGCAGGAGACCCGTGTTTGATCCCTGGATTGGGAAGATCCTGTGGCGAAGGGAATGGCACCCACTCCAGTATTCTTGCCTGGAAAATCCCATGGACAGAGGAGCTTGGCAGGCTACAGTCCATGGGGACACAGAGTAGGACACAACTGACAGACTAACACACATATTTATGATACTCGATAACTCAATGTTCTCATTTTGTCCAACCACATTTATATGTTAAGGTAGTCTTAACATATAAATAGATGCTCATTTTTTATATCAGAGCATTTGTGTATTTCCACAAGTTTAAATTGTACATCTGAATGAAAATAGGAAACAACTAAAAACATGTAAGATATTGTTTTATTAAGGGTGCTTCCAAAGTTATATTGCCAATAAGAGATTTTTTAAGATAGGAAGAAAATAATCAGTATCATGAGCACAGGTTTTAAAGATCTATGACTGAGGGTTTGCAATTGAAAGGCAGATGTACTCATGCAAAAGTTGAAGAAAATGATCTGGTATGCCAGGGAAGCAAAACACTATTTCAGCAATGCCAAAAAATTAGGCATTGATTAATGGAAAGAGATACTGAGGAAATATTTTTATACCTTTTGCTTCTAAAAGATACCAGAAAACCTTTCAGAAAAGAATAAAATTGACATTGTGAAAATGGTATCTAGAAGTTGTGTATTTAAACGTGCTCTCCTTTTCTTATGGAAGACTAATGCCATAGCAAATAGTTGCTCATTCATTTAATTGCATAGTAAAAGGGTGTGAATATTGCTACATCCAGAAATATTTTTTTCTTGCTTTAAACAGTTTGGAGTTCTGTTTTTAAATTGGGGGTATAGTTGCTTTACAATGTTAATTTCTGCTGTACAGTGAAGTGAATCAGCTATAGGTATACATAGACCTCTACCCTCTTGGACCACCCTCCCACTCCCCTCCATCCCATCCGTTCAGGCTAAGTCACTTCAGTCATGACTCTTTGTGATCCTATGGACTGTAGCCTGCCAGGCTCCTCTGTCCTTTGGGTTCTCCAGGCAAATATGCTGAGTGGGTTGCCATTTCCTCTGCCAGGGGATCTTCCTGACCCAGGGATCGAACCTGTGTCTCTTGCATCTCCTGCACTGATAGGCGGATTCTTGACCACAATGCCACCTGGGAAACCCCCATCCCATCCACAAAGCACTGAGCTGATCTACCTGCGCTATACAGTAGGTCCTCTCCCCACTATTTTAAACACTTTTCATAATTTAGTATTACAGCATGTATGTCACAACTGCATTTAAAACTACTCTGAAAAATTCACTGCCGTGAAAGTGACACAGACCTTTTCCCAATGGTCAGGTAATTGATGCTTTATGTGAAGTGTCAATGCAAAGCAAGAAGTTTACTTATGGTTTCATGGAAATACCAATTAAACTGTGATTTATATATACAATCAAGTGAGTCAGATTAAATTTATAAAGTGAAATTCAGAAAAGATAAGTTCAGTGGCCAAAATAAGAAAGAAAATTGTTGTTAAAGCAGTCACCTGTTTATACTATGTTTCTTCTGAAACCCAGTAAAAAAGTTACGGATAAAAGAAGGAAGGATATTGTTGGTGCACCATCTCTATATTCTCAGGGTGATGAACCATAATGGAAAATGGAATGTGAGTAGCATCCAGTTTTACAGCAAAGAATGGAACTGACTAAGCAGAAGTCAACACTAACCATCAAACAAATACCCAAGTGCCACAAGCTTCACTGAGAACTAACATCTTCTGCCTTGGTGACTGCTTGTCCTGAGGTCAGAATGCCAAAAACTGAATTCTCAGCAGTTTCTTCCTGAAGTTGTGATCCCAGATCAATATCCATCTACTCACCTTAACCATTGCTGAGCAAACAGCTGTACCACATATCAATAGAATTACCTCAGTCACAGATGAAGTGAAGGCAAAAAAAGAATATATGCACAGATACTGTAGAAAAGGTAGGAGTGATAAACTTATCAAAATTCAGATGAATAACACTACAGAAAAAGTAATTCTGCCCCAGTAACAGAAAACATTTCACACAAAATACATCTCCATATCTGCACATAAACTAAAGGAAAAAATTCTAACATATAAAGGAAATTGCAGTAGTGACTAAAAAAGAGAGGAGGCACATTAGCAGATAAGGTATAAATCAGCAAAGCATAGAAAACAGAGAAATAAAACCACTACAGAAATGAAAACTACATTTGAACCAGAAAAGACAGAATAAATACTATTGAAAACAGAGATAGGGATAAGGACAAACACAACAAGTGTGTAAAACATAGGAAAACAGGTGAGTGGATTTCTAAAAGAAGAGAATATTTTAAAAATTCAAAAGGAATGATAGATTTCCTGAAATAGAAGAATTGACTTTAGACCAAAAATGCAAAATTTGTTCCAGGAAAAGTGGATATAAAATAATGACACACATATACTGATAACATTATTGAACTTGAAGGATTAAGAAAGAAACCTATGGTATTCAGACAGAAAAGAAAAATGGTTATCGTAAAGAAGCAGCACAATATAACGGGTTCCAGGATTCTTCTCAGCAAATTTTATGTAAGCCAACAGTTGACTGTTCCTAAATGTTTTTTATAATACTCATATTTTTACTTGTTTGACATAGGAATGGAAGTTCTGGTTCAAGATGACAGTGTAGAAAGATCCTGAACTCACCTCCTTCCACACACACACTGAATCCGTGCTACAAATGGAACAACATGCTTGGAAGAACATAAAGTGAACAAAGCGCTGAGCAGCTCTTGCATATCAGGTGAGTGAGAAGGAAAATACTTTAAAGTGCCTGGGAGAGGCTGAGATGCAAACTCACCATCAGGAGAGGACCCCAAGCCCCACCTTCTCCCTGAGGAGCAAAAGGTTTGAACTTCACATTGAGCACCCCAGCTTTTAGACCTGAGAGGACATCGAAACATCTAGTTTTGAAGGTTAACAAGGATTGCATCCACAAGAGGCAGAGGGCTAGAGTGAATAGAGAAAAGTAGGGCTCTCAAACTCACTTGCTCTGAAGCCCGACATTGAGGCAGCCAACTGAAACGCTCCCAGACTTTCTGCGAAAGAGGTTATTTGCTTCTAGCATTGAAATGAGGGGCAGGCCTCTAACTCACACACATTTAAGAACCTACTGAAAACTCTCTGGGGATAAAGTCTGGCAGACATAATTTTTACAGTCTTCCTCACTCCAATCCTCCACAAAGAGCTCATAACCCTTATTGGTACCCTGATTTTTGTGGCTGTGCCCAAGGGATACTTCTATGTCACCTGGCTCTTGTGGCCACATGTTCTCAAGCCCCACAAGCCTGCAACAACTATAAAACTCCTAGAAGAAAACATAGGCATGTTGGTCATGTTGATAATTTTTTGAATGACACCAAAAGTACAAATGTGAAATGCTGGACTGGATGAAGCACAAGCTGGAATCAAAATTGCAGGGAGAAATATCAATAACCTCAGATATGCAGATGATACCACCCTTATGGCAGTAAGCGAAGAGGAACTAAAGAGCCTCTTGATGAAGGTGAAAGAGGAGAGTGAAAAAGCTGACTTAAAACTCAGCCTTCAAGAAATGAAGATCATGGATCCCATCCCTTCATGGCAAATAGGTGGGGAAACAGTGGAAACAGTGACTGACTATTTTGGGGGGCTCCAAAATCACTGCATATGATGACTGCAGCCATGAAATTAAAAGACGCTTGCTCCTTGGAAGAAAAGCTATGACCAACCTAGACAGCATATTAAAATGCAGAGACATTACTTTGCCAATAAAGGTCCATCTGGTCAAAGCTAAGGTTTTTCCAGTAGTCATGTATGGATGTGAGAGTTGGACTATAAAGAAAGCTGAGAACTGAAGAATTGATGCTTTTGAACTGTGGTCTTGGAGAAGACTCTTGAGTCTCTTGGACTGCAAGGAGATCCAACCAGTCCATCCTAAAGGAAATCAGTCCTGAATATTCATTGAAAGGACTGATGCTGAACCTGAAACTCCAATACTTTAGCCACTTGATGCGAAGAGCTGACTCATTGGGAAAGACCCTGATGCTGGGAAAGATTGAAGGCAGGAAAAGAAGGGGACGATAGAGGATGAGATGGTTGAATGGCATCACCAGCTCAATGGACATGAGTTTGAGCAAGCTCCAAGAGTTGGTGATGGACAGAGAAACCTGGTGTGCTGCAGTCCATGGGATCGCAAAGAGTCAGACACGACTGAGTGACTGAACTGAAGAATACAAATAGACAAATGAGACTACAGCAAAGGATACCATCCTGCTGAATGATGAAAAATATTTGCAAATTATATACATGCAAAACATATATAAAATTCATATAATTCAATAACATGCTTCCAAAGACATACAGCTGGCCAACAGGAAGACGAAAAGATGTTTAACATCACTAATCATCAGGGAAATAAGAATCAAGACCAAAATGAAGTAACAAGTGTTGGCAAGGATATGAGAAAAAAGGAACCCTTGTGCTTTGTGGGAATGTAAATTGGTACAGCTACTATGGAAAACTATATGAGCTTCCTCAAAAAATTAAATGTAGAACTACCATATAATTCAGCAGTTTCACCTCTGGGTGTTTATCCTAACAAAACAAATAGCAATATCAAAATATATCTATACTCCCAATTCACTAAAGTATAATTACCACAGCTAAGGCAGGGAAGCCTCCTAAGTTTCCATTGGTAGATGGATGGTTAAAGAAAGCATATAGAGATAGATATAGATACACATACACACAATGGGATATTATTCAGTCTTAAAAAAGGAGAAACTCTTGTCATAACAACATGGATGGATCCTAGGGCGTTATGCTAACTGAAATAAGTCAGAGAGAGGCAAATACCATAAGACTTATTTACATATAGAATCTAAAGAAAACCCCAGTAAACACACAACCAAACCATGCTCATAGTTGCAGAGAACAGACTGGTGCTTTCTAGCTGGGGGGTGGGTAAAGACAACCAGAAACTTCCAGTTATAAAATACGTCACAGAGCCATAATGTACAGTATGGTGACTATGGTTAACAATACTGTGTTGCATATTGGAAAGTGCTAAGAGTAAATATTTAATGTGTGCATCACAAGAAAAACTTTAAACTTCATAATATGATAAATATTAACTATACTTATTATGGTGATCATTTTGCACTGTATGTAAATATTGGTTTATTCTGTTGTATACCTGAAACTAATGTGTTATATTTCAATTATATCTCAGTTAAAAATAGTTAACAATTTTAAAAACCATGAACATAAAGTCTAAGGATTCTTGAGGCAAGAATATTGGAGTGGGTAGCCATTCCCTCTCTCCAGGGGATTTTCCTGACCCAGGAATTGAACCTGGGTCTCCCACATTGCAGCAGATTCTTTACCATCTGAGCTGCCTGGGAAGCCCAAGTGTCAATATATACATTTAACAAATAGAGACATGAATAAACTTCTCCTGATTAAGAAAAATTACTTGATATTCAGTCAACTAAAAGATAAATTAGCATACACAAATTAGGAATGATAAGCCATGATTTTAAAGATATTGGTTCTTTATATAAACGTAAAAGTCAATCTGGTACAACTTTGGGGATTCCTGATATAGAAATGACAGTGCAGTTTAAACCTTTGTATTGGGAGACTCTCTCAAAATATCCTTCCCTCCTCCTCAACATTCAGTGAGTTATAGAAGAGGCAAGAGTTCATTTATGCTGTGTACTATACTTAGCGGCTATTTAAACAAATATTTCTGTAATTCTTAAATAATAAGAAATCTCCCCTTACATTCTTTGTTCATGTGCGACATTACCTGTGAAATGGAGATTTCTTACTTTTCTTAACACAATGCCTCTATGCAATCTATTTTAACTTCAGTTACTTTAATCTACATCCGTATAGCCTAACCCTTTTTTGTGTATTATAGATTTTTTTCCAAAGAATCATTTCTTTTTCCTGCATGTCACCAATAAGTTCTTCAAAGTTCAGGAAATATATGTTAGACAGGTGCTAAACTTAATTCAGTTTAATCATATAGACAAAAAAATCTTTAGCGAATTAATTCACAATGGCTCTTTCTGTAGGTAAACCACAAGAAAGAAGAAAATAGCAGTTTTACAGCTCATTCATCCTGAAGTATTTATGGAGACTCTTAGCTATTAGTGACAATTTGATGTCTGGCAAATTATGTAATCTGTGCCTCTTTATTTGCTAAAAATTAAGTCGTGAAAATGCTATCAGTAAAATTTTTAAAAGGACATTAACTCACAGAATTATTATTATGATTAAATGATGCAGTGAGATATCCCTCAACTTAGGGACTTATCAAAGGCTCAGTAATTGTTCAGTTTTCTTCTCTTAGAGAATTGGCCCACACAATGCATTCACATAAAGCAACCCTACTCTCTACAAGGTGCAAAGCCAAGTAAACACCATAACACTCCCAAAACAAGATGTTTGCAGCCAGAAATCACTTCGGGGAATATAAAACTGTAGATCCTCTTTCCTTTCATGTCTAAGAAATGTAGCTTGGATAGGTCTACCTTCCACAGAGTGACTTTTTGCCCTTGGCTCCATCTTCCCTCTTGTCTAAATCCTACTTTCTGCCAGTTCTATTTCAGGATTGACATGATTCCAGGTACTACTGCTGCCAATTCTACAACATCTTGCCTGCTTGCCGTCACAGGATTGGAAGGACAGTTTATAAGAGACAGAAATCTTTACTGCCTGCTGTTGCAATAAGTCGGCTCCTGTGGTCACCCGGGCTTTTCACTTTCTCTGTGTTGGATCTGACTCTCCTTTTGTATTCCTCTATTTTGGATTTGGAACACAGAGCTTCTGAGATGAATACCATGAACCTTCTCTGATATTTTATTGCCCAGAGTACTTTTTCCATTATATAAATGCTCACAGCTTGTCATTTATCAAACACTGAGGAAGCAAAAATTAATTATCAATTATGACAGTAATTATTAGGGTTGTTGCTCCTCTGTGCGTGGTATTTCCCAGGCAAGAATACTGTAGTGGGTTGCCATTTCCTCTTCCAGGGATCTTCCTGATCAAACCTGCATCTCTGGCATCTCCTCCTTGGCAAGCAGATTCTTTACCACTGTTTCATCTCTGAAGCCCAATTATTAGGGATCGAAGGATAAAGATAGTTTCTTAACCTATCTTCAGACTCATCAGCTAATAAAATAATCCTCAGTAATCTTTTCTGATATCCCTGAGAGAACAGAGATCCAAGATCACAAATTCCTCATCTCTCCTAGCCCACTGCTGTACCAGATTTCTTAGCATAGGAGGTCAGGGGATGTTGTATGCAAAGAGCTTCAACAAAGTAACAATAAAAACAGCAACCAACATTCTTTAAGAGTGTAAAACAGCAGGAGAGAATTTTACATATGTTCATTCATTTCTTTGCAAAACAACCATAGAAGTATGATACCATTACTATCTGTCTTACAAAATGGAAGCACAAGGAAATTAACCCAGTCTACAAAGTTAGTAAATTACAGCTATAGTTTGAACTAATAAAATAAAAATTTGTATTCTATCTCAAGTCAAGGAAAATTTAAACATAAAACATCTTCTCAGTCCTCTGGCCTCATCTCTCCCCTCTACTGTGCATTGTGTATTTACATTCTGCATCAACCAAACCACCCCATCAGCAGAAATACCTGCTCAACTACAAAGAACATTCTCCTGGCATCAACAAGACAATTCCTTAGGAGATAATCTTCCTTCTTAATCTTGAAAGCAGCAATCTCCAACATTTTTGGCACCAGGGACCAATTTTGTGGAAGACAATATTTTTTTCCATGGACCAGGGATGGGGAGTTTGTTTCAGGATGATTGAAGAACACTTTATTTATTGTGTACTTTATTTATAATCTCATGCCATTGCTGATCTGATAGAAGGTACTGGTCAACAGCCCAGAGATTGGGGACCCCTTTTGTAAGGGACTACAATGACCCATAATCCACTATTCATTTTGTACTTGCAGATTTGGATTGTACAGATTATCTACATGATTTAATGTACAGTTGTCTGTCTCAAAACGTGTATAGCTGTGTTTTGAACTCCCACGAGTAGAACAGTTCTCAGAGCTTTTTGAGATGTTTCAGGTTATAATCCTCAACTCAGCTTGAATAATGTTTTATATTTCTTTCTTAGTCAGACTGATTTTTTTCATCAACAGAACTCAGCTCTCTAGTACTAGAAAAATCACATACACACACACACACACACACACACAATCATTAGTAATAAACACAAGTAGAGATCACTAGACTTTTGGAATACTGGAATACTATTCTACTAAATCACTGCATTGCTACACCAATATTCTGAGATTCAAGTGCTATAAATTGTAATACATCTAGTCCAACTAAATCTTTGATTTCAATGAATCTTTATATAGCATAAATATTTTCTTGACACAAATTAAAAGACCAATAGCACACAAAGACTGATAACATAGCATGCATACCCTATACACTCACTGAATTCTTTACCTAAATTTATACATTTTGTTGTCTCAATTAGATTACTCTTTTATAGCCTTTCTACTGACATTTAGACTTTTTCCAATCAAATATCAGACTTTACAAAAGAATTGAATTTCTTAAAATACTTGATGATGCTGTCAGTTTAGGTACAGTTTGTTAATCCTGTGAGTATGAATTTTGTTCTAGTAACCAGTATGACCAATGCAATGCCAAATGCTCAAACTACTGCACAATTACACTCATTTCACATGCTAGCAAAGTAATACTCTAAATTCTTCAAGCCAGGCTTCAATAGTACATGAACCGTGAACTTCCAGATGTTCAAGCTGGATTTAAAAAAGGCAGAGGAACCAGAGATCAAATTGCCAACATTCGTTGAATCATCAAAAAAGCAAGAGAGTTCCAGAAAAACATCTACTTCTGAGTTATTGACTATGCAAAGCCTTTGACTGTATGGATCACAGCAAACTGTGGAAAATTCTTTAAGAGATGGGAATACCAGACCACCTAACCTGCCTCCTGAGAAAGCTGTATGTAGGTCAGGAAGCAACAGGTAGAACTGGACATGGAACAACAGGCTGGTTCCAAATCGAGAAAGGAATAAGTCAAGGGTCTATATTGTCATGCTGCTTATTTAACTTATGCATATAAGTTAAATCATGAGAAATGTACATCATGAGAAATGCTGGACTGGTTGAAGAATAAACTGGAATCAAGGTTGCTGGGAGAAATATCAAAAACCTCAGATATGCAGATGACACCACCCTTATGGCAGAAAGCAAAGAAGAACTGAAGAGCCCCTTGATGAAAGTGAAAGAGGAGAGTGAAAAAGCTGGCTTAAAACTCAACATTCAGAAAGCTAAGATAATGGCATCTGGTCCCATCACTTCATGGCAAATAGATGGGGAAACAGTGGAAACAGTGGCTGACTTTATTTTGGGGGGCTCCAAAATCACTGCAGATGGTGACTGCAGCCATGAAATTAAAAGATACTTGCTCCTTGGAAGAAAAGTTATGACCAACCTAGACAGCATATTAAAAAGCAGAGACATTACTTTGTCAACAAAGGTCCGTCTGGTCAAAGCTATGGTTTTTCCAGTAGTCACGTATGGATGTGAGAGTTGGACTATAAGGAAAGCTGAGAACTGAAGAATTGATGCTTTTAAAGTATGTTGTTGGAGAAGACTCTTGAGTCCCTTGGACTGCAAGGAGATCCAACCAGTCCATCCTAAAGGAAATCTGTCCTGAATATTCATTGGAAGGACTGACGCTGAAACTGAAACTCCAATACTTTAGCCACCTGATGTGAAGAACTGACTCATTGGGAAAGACCCTGATGCTGGGAAAGATTGAAGGCAGGGGGAGAAGGGGCTGACAGAGGATGAGATGGTTGGATAGCATCACTGACTCAATGGACATGAGTTTGAGTAAACTCCGGGAGTTGGTGATGGACAGGGAGGCCTGGTGTGCTGCAGTCCATGGGGTCGCAAAGAGTTGACACGATTGAGTGATTGAGCATGCATACACAGGTAAAAAGATCTTACTATAATTTGTGAAGCAGATTTTTATATTTTTTATATGCTTCTATTACTAGAAACGTACATTTAAAGTGCTATAAGGGAGGGTTCCCACATACAGCCAGCAACAGCTATTGTAGCTGTTTTGAGAGCAATGTCAGCCTTTATAGGTTGCTTCTTATAGCCTTTTTCAGGGTTAATCAAAGTCATCCAAAATCCATGGCCCAACAGATTGTACATATTAGCCCTACATAAATTTGTCAATATTGTGCATTGATTTGGATCCTAGCTAAATTCAAAGTCCTGAATTCCCAAACTTTAGAAGAAACCAGAGCTATCTAAACTCCATTTTCTATAATCTCTAGAAAATGCATAGTGGTGGTTATCTTTTTTTCCCTCTGAAAGTCATTTCTTCAGTTCATTTTCCCCCCAATATTTATTAACGATCTTTCCATGAGCGGCTGATTTCGAGCAAGTTAAAAATCTTATTGGGTATAAAAAAGCTCACGTCATACATTGACATGAATCAATGTATGACAAAAACCACTACAATATTGTAAAGTAATTAGCCTCCAACTAATAAAAATAAATGGAAAAAAATAAATATTCATTCTGATTTAAAAAAAAAAAAAAGCTCACGTCCCTTGGACTTTTATCCCTATGATGTGGAAGCGTGGAACTTCAAATGTGAAAAATATCCATGGATAATTGAGAATTTACAAAGCTATGGAAAGTAAGATCCTTGAACTATAAAAAGGACCTGAGCAAGTTAAGCCTTACCATCACCTGTATGTTGACTGATGAATAACAATGAATGCTGGGGCAATCACGGCCAGATTTTAAGATGCCTATAGCAATCACTCAAAATACGTAGAAATTAAGTTATCAGATGACTCTGGTTGACACAGGTGTTTGAATTCATGTTTTAATAGTTTATCAGAATATTGGAACATCCTGGATAATTTTTTAAACACCTAAAAAAATATAGAACATACAAACAAAAGCAAGAGGGAAAATAGAAACTAAAAACTTTGATAAAAAAGTGCAGTGAAAAGGAGTCTTTAAAGGTTAGTATGCAACTGATTGCAGAAATATGCTTTGTATGTTCATACTTGCCAGAAAAGATTACATGTGAGGTTTGCTTCTTGGTCTTCAAAATTTCACAAGTGGTCTGCTTTGTAAATGTGTAATTAATTTGCAACCTATTATTTAGGCATGGAACTAGCTCCTTTCTTCTGCCTTACTCCAAAGTTGAACAGTGAGGTTGTTTAGCCCAGATGTTAGCTATCACTTGCTTATATTGGAATTATCATGCTGTATGTTGGCAGAAATATAGGTGTTTTGTAGCTTGCACTTAAATGGCTCACTTTGTAAAATAGGAAAAATGAATGACCAGCAGATGTGACATAAGCCTTAAAAAATCCTACTCAGCAGTCAACTATAGCTACAAAATTTGACAAGCTTGGGCAACACTAGGTTTTAGACACTGTGTCTATAATTTGCACATAACTTATATAGTGTTATGAGCACAACTTTAAATATCGTAGCATACTAGCATCACACCTGAACACACTAATCATTAAAATCTCAAGAAACGGAAAATGAAATTCAATGTGGGTTTTTGTTTTTACTTAGCCTTACAAGTGTATAGAATTTTTTAATCTAATAAGCCACACAAAAGTGACTTAAAAACATTGAAAAATTCACTTTTTCAGGATATATAATTATTTCTTTAATATATTTTATTTAATAAATGGCTGGTATGGCTTAATTGCCCTTTAATAAGATAATGAGCCTTTTATGAATGTCTCCTCTGTTTTGTTTCTCATAAAAAAAGTTCCTGAAGCATCTGCTGTCGACTTTATATCCAAGAGTCTGTCCTTTACGTAGAGTAATGAAGAGCCATCTGTCTCAGTCATTAGTACTGTGCTACCTAAGAATGAGACTCAAGATTTTCTTAGAGTTAGAAAATACCTATTTTACACCTACTTTTTGGAATATATGATTATCTATTCTAAATGGGAAGACATAATTTTGGAGAAAAATTATTAATTATCTTTTAGGTCTTAATATTCCCCCTGTATTTTCTCAGGATAATGGGAGAGTTACAGGAAAGATGATTTTGAGAAAGAAAACACTGTCTTTATGTAGCAAGGTAAATGAAAGCTCATACTTGTTATATTTTTAAACATTTTAAACATTATCCTACTATGGAATTTGGTAATCCCATATCAGTAAACATAAGTGTATGTTATAGAATATATTTACCTATATAGAAGTAACATGCATACAGAGGAGCTCCTATTTTGCAAAATGTATCCAATAATCTTAAAGATATTCCAAAGCAATGAATCAATTAAGAATGCACTTGGGTGGTTGAGGATGCAGGACTCAAAGATGTTGCTATATGAGAGGAAAAGAACTGGACAGGAAGACCAGTTTGGTTCACTGGAAAGTAAGGACTCAGTTAAAGAAAAGCACCGAGCTATCAAAATTAGATTTGATGGACAGACCTGAGCAATATGAATCCAGGTGCCCTATTGATATAATAAACAGAAGAGGTCATTAACATGGATACGACTCAGGACTTAATCCAGAAGATGGAGAATTACTGTGAAGTCAGTGTAGGGAAGGATGAAAACTCAGGGAAGTCATTTAGCTTGGAGATTTGCCTGTTAACAAAGGATGTCAGGGCACATGGGGGAAAGGCCCAGCCTTTTAAGGAAAGAAAGTAATGGATAAGTATTCTGACTACTATAAGATAAGCCATTCTTCTCAAATACATTTAAAATTTGATTACCCCCTCACCCTTTGAATATTTTGCAAAGTTATCTCTTATGTTTTTAACTTGATCCAAGTTTTACTATGCATTTCTATGCTTATTTATCTACTTCTGCTTCATTGACTACATGAAAACCTTTGACTGTGTGGATCACATCACTCTGTGGAAAATTCTTAAAGGACACAGGAATATCAGATTACCTCACCTGCCTCCTGAGAAACCTGTATGCAGGTCAAGAAACAACAGAACTGGACATAGAACAACAGACTGGTTCCAAATTTTGGTGGGGTGGGTGGGCGGAGATACATGAAGGGTGTATATTGTCATCCTTGTTATTTGACTGATATACAGAGTATGTCATGAGAAATGCTGGGCTGGATAAAGCTCAAGCTGGAATCAAGATTGCCAGGAGAAATATCAACAACCTCAGATAGGCAGATGACACCACCCTTATGGCAGAAAACAAAGAGGAACTAAAGAACCTCTTGATGAAGGTGAATGAGGAGAGTGGGAAAAGCAGGCTTAAAACTCACCAAAACACCAAAAAGACGGCATCTGGTCCCATCACTTTATGGCAAGTAGATGGGGAAAAAATTGGAAACGGTGACAGATTTTATTTTATTGGGTCCAAAATCACTGTGGATGGTGACTGCAGCCACGAAATTAAAAGACGCTTACTTGTTCCTTGAAAGAAAAGCTATGACAAATCTAAATAGTGTATTAAAAAGCAGAGACATCACTTTGCCAATAAAGGTCCATCTGGCCAGAGCTATGATTTTTCCAGTAGTCACGTATGGATGTGAGAGTTGGACCATAAAGAAGGCTGAGCATCAAAAAACTGATGCCTTTGAACTCTGGTGTTGGAGAAGACTCTTGAGCATCCCTTGACAGCAAGGAGATCAAACCAGTCAATCCTAAAGGAAATCAACCCTGAATATTCATTGAAGGACTGATGCTGAAGCTCCAATACTTTGGCCACCTGATGCGAAAAGTTGACTCATTGGGAAAAAACCTGGGAAAAGACACTGGGAAAGATTGAGGGCGAGAGAGGAAGGGAATGGCAGAGGATGAGATGGTTAGATAGCATTACTGACTCAGTGGACATGAGTTTGAGCAAACTCCAGGAGATAGTGAAGGACACGACTTAGCGACTGAACAGAAGTGCTTATTTATATGTGTAACCAATACCTTTTCCCTGTGTATGCTTTTAACTTGTGTGTTGATTCAGGTGTCCAGAAGATTTTAATTTTAATTATAAAGTAGTCAAGTGTATTAAATGTTTCGTTAATGGCTTATACTATCCTGATTTTTGCCAATAGGTTCCTGCCCTGCCCTTCCCTGTATTCAGAAAGATTTTCTCCTATATTTTCTACATTTTTCATATTTTGCTATAAATATCTAGGTTGAATTTTACTGCAATTATCTGTATACGTGCAAATGTGTGTACTGAAAAAAAATCTACTTTTTTAATTATTAAAAATCCATTTTCCCATCAAGTTTACTAAATGATTTAACTTTCCCCCCACAGATTTGGAAAATCATCTCTATCATAAATTAAAACTTCATTCACTATTGGGAATATTGCTGACTCCGTAATCTGTTCCACTGTGTCTTTGTTCTTGGATTGTCCTAAATCCTTAGCTTTCATCTTTATTTCCCTTCTATTTCCCATTTTAAAATGAATTCCCCTGAATTATTCTTATCTTTTAAATGACTGGATAAATGCTACTTAACTGTTGATCCAAATAGGTCCAAATAGCTTTTCTTGTACTATCTCCTGATCTTTTCTCTGGCTTAATTTCCTGTGGTTTCCTCTTTCTTAATTCACATCTGTTAAACCTCTGGCTAATTTTGGATATTCTCTAACCTTTATGGAAATTGCCTCTCAATAAAATATTTCTCATATTTATATCTTTGTTATTCCACCTTGAGAAGGTAAAATAAAAGGACAGATAAATAAATTTGCCAAGTGGAAGGAAAAGAGGGCAGAAGAGAATGAGGGCAAAAGTGATCATGTATTAGGAGTATTTTCAGCTACAAGTAATAGACTAGTAAAATAAATCTGACATAAACCATATGGTCTTCTATTATTTTCTTTAACAAAATGTTTGGAATTAAGCATCCCCAGAGCCTTTTTTTTTTTTTGAGACCCATTCAAGTTATCAAGGCCCATGTGCTACCATCTTAGCCATCCTTTTGCATTGGTAGTTTACTCCATGAGGTCAGCCATAGCTCTAAGCATACTTACTTGGGATAGTCCTAAACAGGATGCAAGGGCAGAAGGGAGGGCAGTAGAAAATACTGTCCTATAAACCAGTCAAGAAAGGGAAAAATAGCTGCTATATAGAACCCAATTATGTCTTCCCTGACACTCTGCATAATTTATTGAATAAGAAGTAGATGCACAAGTACATTACAATATGTACCAAGTAAATTTACTTAAAGGTTTTAAAGAAAGGAATGACAAATCCTGACATCACTCACTATACTGAAAAGTGGAGTACCCAGGACAAGATGGCAGAGTGAAAGGACTCTGAGCTCCCCTCCCCTCATGAGCACGCCAAAATCACAACTAACTGCTGAACTGCCACTGATAAAAGGGACTGGAATCTACCCTAAAAAGATATTCTACAACCAATGACATAAAGAAACCATGAGATGTTAGGAGGGGTACACTTGTGATCTATTTAAATCCCATACCCCCTGGGTGGGTGACCCACAAACTGGAGAATAATTGTATCATGGAAGTTCTCCAACAGGAGTGAGAGCTCTAGCCCCACACTGCTCCTCAGTGTGGGCTAGGGGGAGGAGCCCCCAGAGCATTTGGCTTTTGAATGCAAGTGGGACTTGACTGCTGGGGCTCCACAAGACGGGGGAAAGCAGAGATTCCATTCCAGGGGGCACACACAAGCTTGTGTGGGCACCAGAACTCAGGGCAAAAGCACTGACTCTATAGACACCTGGGCCAGAAGACCTACCTGTTGGTCTTAAGAAGGTCTCCTGGACAACAGGGCGTGACTGTGGCTCCCTCTGGGGACATAAAAGCTGGTGGCAGACATACGGGGAACTACATGACCTGTAGCTGGAGGTAGACCGTTTGGGTCCTTGGTGCAGAGACCTGACCCCACCCAACAGCCTATAAGTTTCAGAGCTGGGACACCTCAGGTCAAACAAACAATAGGTGGGAACCCAGCTCCACCCGTCATCAGATAGGGGGGCTAAAGATTTCCCGAGCCCACAGCTATCTCTAGACATGCCCCTTGACATGGCCTTTCCCCCCAGAGGGCCAAGACCCAGCTCCACCTACCCATGGGCAGACACCGGCCCCTCCCACCAGGAAGCCTGTACAAGCCTCTAGACAATCTGCACTCACCAGACACTGAAGGAAGGAAACTCTGATCCTGCAGCTTGCAGAACTGAGTGTCCAAACATAGATAAGAGCCTAGGCTGGGACCAGCCAATTTCTGATCCTTGGGTGACAAGAAGCGAAGGTACTGCTGGGACTCAAAGGGCATCCCCTTATAGAAGGCCACTTCTCCACCATTGAGAAATGTAACTAAGCTATTACAGTCATAAAAATACAAATAGAATTCTAAGCAAAACGAGATGGCCAAGGAATATGCTGCAGACAAAGGAACAAGATAAAACCCCAGAAGAATAACAAAGTGAAGTGGAAATGGGCAGTCTACTAAAGCAAGAGTTCAGAGTAATGATCATAAAGATGATCCAATAACTTAGGAAAAGAATAGATGCACAGATTGAGAAGTTATAAGAAATCCTTAGCAAAGAGTTGAAGAATACAATAACTGAAGTGAAAAACAAACAAACAAACAAAAACAGTAGAAGGAATCAATCAGATAAATGAGGCAGAACAAACCAGTGAGCTGGAAGACAGAGTGGTGGAAATCATTGCCATGGAAAAGAATAAAGAAAAAAGAATGAAATGAAATGAGGACAGTTTAAGAGATCTCTGGGACAATGTTGAATGCACCAACAGTCACATTATAGGGGTCCTGGAGGAGAAGAGAGAGAAAGAGGGCTTGAAAAAATATTTGAAGAGATAACAGTCAAAAATTTCCCTAAAATGGGAAAGGAAACAGTCACCCAAGACCAGGAAGCACAGAGTCACATGTAGACTTAACCCAAGGAGGGATATGCCAAGACACACAGTAATCAAATTGATAAAAATTAGAGACAAAAATATTAAAATCAACAAGGGAAAACTGCAAATAACATACAAAGGAATCCCTATAAGACTATCAACTGATTTTTCAGCAGAAACTCTACAGGCCAGAAGGGAATCACTTGATATATTTAAAATGATGAAAGGGAAAAATAGACCCAAGAATACTCAGCAAGACTCTCGTTCAGATTTGATGGAGAATTCAAAAACTTCACAGACAAGCAAAAAGAATTCAGCACCATCAAACCAGCATTACAATAAATGCCAAAGGAACTTCTTTAGGTAGAAAAGAAAAGGCCACAACTAGAAAAAAAAATTCCAAAATGGAAAAGCTCACTGGTAAAGAAAGGCAAACATACAATAAAGGGAGGAAATCATCCACTCAAAAATGTGATATGAAAACCAGCAATCAAGAGATGAATACAGTACAAATGCAGGATTTTGGAAATGCATTTGAAATGAAGAGATCGGCAACTTAATCATGTGTACATATATACTGTTATATCAAAACCTCATGATAACTGCAACCAAAAAAATTGTTATAGATAAACACCAAAAGAAGAGGAAGGAATAGAGGAGGGAAGAGAGGAGAAAAATTTTGTTATTGAGCTATATTCTTTTTTTCCCAGAGTAAAATGTCTATAGAAAATGGTTTAAAATGATTTAAAAATATCTATAAGAAAATACATTTTAAATAATACTAGGTTTCAGAAGAAAGATCCAAGAGAATTCAAAGTATTTTTTTTCCTGCAAGGAAGAGGACAGAATATGAAAAAAATAAAGAATGGAGAGTTGCTTTTATGTCAAATCAGTATGCTCCATTCTTTAATCATGTGCATACTTTATTTGATCAAAACTTAAAACTTTCATTTATTTCTCCACAAAGTCACCCACTAAGATAAAAGATAACTGTCATCATCATAGATCTATTCCTACTCTCCCATCAGTGCACACTCCGTCATGTCTGACTCTGTGACCCCATGGACTGTAGCCCGCCAGGCTCCTCTGTCCTTGGGATTCTCCAGGCAAGAATACTGGAGTGGGTTGCCATGCCCTTCTCCAGGGGATCTTCCCAACCCAGGGATTGAACCCGGGTCTCCTGCACTGCAGGAAGTTTCTTTATACCGTCTTAGCTACCCAGGAAGTTTCCCACTCTAGGTATATTAAAAAAGAAATCTATCTTAAAATTCATTCCTTCCTATTTTCGTTTCCTTGAAGCATTTAGTAGTATCTAAGAAATTGTCATATCTTCAATTACACTATGATTCAGTAGAACTCTGTATCACTTGACATTGAAGTAGACTCTATTATGTTCTCCAAACACTGATTTTGAAGCTAACTGGCAAGTCTGTGGTGAAACACTACTACCTTGATTGTTCTGTCATTTTATTTTCTGGCTCCCTAACTGTAGGTCTCTCCCTATGTACATGTGCATGCATGTGCATGCACGCACACACACGCACGCACGCACACACACACACATACTTTAAGTGATATAATTCTTTAACTCAGTAATCTTTCTAACCCTCTATAGTTTCTTCAAAGCATTTGTTGAAAATTAACTGGGTAATTGAACCTCCCTAGTAGTACTCATACATCTGTATTTAACACCATACAGACATCTTTTAATGTCCTCAACAAAGTCACAGCTGTCCACAGGTTTCATATCAGAGTGCTCCCAAAGAACTATAGTTGTCAAATAAGACATTTAGTAGGATTTTCATGGTTTCTTCAATTGGCACCAAGGACTGACTCCTGAGGACAAAGAGGATCTATGTGCTTCAGCTATAAAATGAGTCTTAAAATCTAGGATTAGACAACCTCCTAAGTCTTTATAAAGAAGCTGAACTAGTCCAACCACAGTCAAGTGCTACCATGATCACCTTGAGACTGGAACTCCTATTCTCTAGGAACGACCTTAGGGTCTTTCTCAAAAGAGGCACAGGAACCCTTCACAAAAGAGCCAGATATTAATTTACCACCTGGAGGTCATCAATGGCCAGAGAGTATTATCTAAAGACAATGACAATGAACAGAAGCATCCTTCAATGTTCAGGTGAATTGAGATAGCTGCCACTTCCGTCCTAGCCCCCTCCTATTACCAATGTAGCAGAAGAAGAGACTGCAGAGCTGGCCCAGCCACCAGGTTCTTCAGCTCTAAGGAGGCGGTGTGGGAAGAAGAGTGAAGAGCAGAGCAGGCTGGCTTTCACCAGCCTGGATGGTGCTCACCAGAGGTGGGAGAGTAGGGATGGGGAAGATGCACGGCAGTTCAAACTGATCAAATTCTTTAAAACCACAGTATCCCAGAGTATTTCATAAATAATGGACTCTACTCCAAAAAAGAACATTAGCATTTAATTATGTACTATTTAGTATTCCTTCAGACACTTAATTTAAGTTCTATGGTTTACATGGTTTCCTGGGATTGAGATGTCAAGAGCTGACTTTATCAAGAATTAAGCATATTCCTAGAATATAGTTATACCATCATAGGCAATATACTTCTCCTTAACTAGCCCTGCAGGTATTGACAGAGGAATATATATATATGTGTGTGTGTATGTATATATATAATATATATTTAGTATATATAGTAGTGGCTATGTCTGAAACTACAAAAGTTTCTTTATTCCATTACTTCTGTTGTTAAGTATTTGTTGAATACTTATGAGTCCCTGACCTCATACTAAAGTCATATTAAACTCCACTTATCATGGCATCTTGTCCCATCACTTCATGGGAAATAGATGGGGAAACAGTGGAAACAGTGGCTGACTTTATTTTTCTGGGCTCCAAAATCACTGCAGATGGTGATTGCAGCCATGAAATTAAAAGACGCTTACTCCTTGGAAGGAAAGTTATGACCAACCTAGACAGCATATTAAAAAGCAGAGACATTACTTTGCCAACAAAGGTCCGTTTAGTCGCGGCTATGGTTTTTCCATTGATCATGTATGGATGTGAGAGTTGGACTATAAAGAAAGCTGAGCACCAAAAAATTGATGCTTTTGAACTGTGGTGTTGGAGAAGACTCTTGAGAGTCCCTTGGCCTGCAAGGAGATCCAACCAGTCCATCCTAAAGGAGATCAGTCCTGGGTGTTCATTGGGAGGACTGATGCTGAAGCTCAAACTCCAATACTTTGGCCACCTCATGCGAAGAGTTGACTTGTTGGAGAAGACCCTGATGCTGGGAGGGATTGGGGGCAGGAGGAGAAGGGGACAACAGAGGATGAGATGATTGGATGGCATCACCGACTTCATGGACATGGGTTTGAGTAAACTCCGGGAGTTGGTGATGGACAGGGAGGCCTGGCGTGCTGCGATTCATGGGGTCGCAAAGAGTCAGACACAACTGAGCGACTGAACTGAACTGAACCATCTCCAAAATGAGCAGTTTGTGCTAGATCACAGAGGCACATTTTATATATAATATTTAGGATTAAGTAATTGTAGTATAAGAGTCTATCTGTTTGAAAGTCAGAAATAGTGTTAAAATATTCATTCCAGTTATATATATGGTCTTAAAGATCTAAAAACGCAAATTTTTTTTTGAAAAAAAAGATTTTGAAAAAGAATACAGCAATCCATTATTGGTTAGACATATGTGTTATGCAAAGAAGCTGTTTTTCTGCAGAACACTTCATTTCTACCAATGCTATCTTCCTAACTCAGCTCATCTGTGGAATTTTGCAGTGCCTGAATTCTTGCTTTATTTCATCAGTATTTCACAGATTCTTTGTTAAATTTAACAATATCTATGGTGTGTTTCTGAAAATAAAGCTTTACAAGATTCAAGTTTTATGGTTGCTGAGTCTTTTCATTGGGATAACTAATCAATTATTTAACTTAACAGAAGCTATGTAATGGTAAAGTTATGTTCTGTCATTTAAATTATCAAAAAAGAAAAGGAAAAATTAGAAGCTCAAAATTCAGCTAAGCTTTGGTGAGTTTCCCTTTAAAGCAGCATTTATTACTCTTATTGATAAATAATGGGCTCCACATGTAAATGCTATATAATCCATTTCCATGCCTCACTTGATTCAAGTGCTCAACTCCCTAATTAGGCATCTGTTAAACAATGAAACTTTGTTTTCCTTCACATAATATCAGTCTCTACTAATGTAGCCTGAATAACAACTTCTTTCTCAAGAGATTAATTTAATGCCTAAAGTGTCAGGAGGAAAGGTTCAGCATTTACATTATATTAATTGTTAGCATATGAATATGACATTATTATTACATAAAGCTACATATTTTAAAATACAGTAATAATGGAAACCAAAACCCAACAATTTTGAACACAGGAAATACTGCATTAGTAGCATCAATAAGATAGCATGAATCTCTATGTGGTTACGATGACTATTTTATATGCTATTATTTTAAAATAGACTTTTCTTCTTTGCTTTGTCTATAAATATGAGTATACATATAGCCAATATTTTTATCTGTATTCTAAGAAAAGGATACTTTCTTCATTATAAAATTCACAGTATTTAAAAATGTCTATGTTACTTGGTCATTAGTTTCATAAAAAGAATGTTAAGAAAAGCCACCAAATGAAAAGCGAAGTTGTGAGCCACGTGGAGCTCTCAGCTGTCAATGTGGTCGATTAGGACAACAAGTCAAACCAAAGGTAACAGACAAGCATGTTGACTCACTGTAGTAGCACTTCAAGAGGCAAAAATAGATGCCAGTTCCCCAGGGTTCCATGTCTTCACCCAGAACAGCAAGGCAAGTGTTCAGTGCCATGTGGTGCAGACAGACAGGAGGCATCATCTAACTGCCCACGACCCCCAAACAAACAGCCCTGTCTTTTTATGGACCTGAGGGGCTTAACAACGGGAGAGAGGTGATGTAAGTGTGAGCCAGTGAAGAAAGGTGTCTTAGGCAAGGTTTCCCACGATGGCAGAGACACCTACATAGTCCCTTGGGCCACTTGCCCCAGTAAAGAGGATTCTGAACAGCAGCACCTATGCCAAGAAGCAGGTATATGTCTGAACATGGTTGGACTTGAGGAACCTCTAGTCCTTCACTTGACTCTTTTTGGAAAACTCTAACATGCGGGCTACACAACAAATCTAGTGAGGAGATAGCAGCTTTCCTCATGAGGCTGGCAAAACAAAGTCCATGTGACTGCCTGTAGTCGGGCCTGAAAGGTCACTAAGGGTACTCTGGCCTGGAGTCAGACTCCTCCAACCACCGTTGTCAGATTCAACAAATACATTCCGTGCTTCTGAAGACCTGTAGCCTTCACAAAGTGCAGAGCAGAAATTGTTCTTGCCATTTTTAACTATTAAAATTAAAGTTCAATCTTCATTCAAATTTTCTACTTGTATAAGAAAAGAATGACTTACTTTATATTGTTGAGTTTGGTATAAGCATATTAAAGTGTTATATAACTATAATTTCAGTGTTCATAGAATGAACTGACCTCAGATGCTATGGCATGTGACATTTACAACGTGGATGAAATACTATCTCAGCCTCTGAATGACTGCTTTCTTGGGTTGGAATTTATCACAGCAATGGCCCAGCTCCTCTAAAATTAAAAAAAAAAAGAAAACTATTTTTTTTAAGATGCATGATTGTGAAGCAAAAAATATCAGCTACAATGATGCAGCTATATTACAGCAATAATGAGGAAAGCAGAATTACTGTTGAGCTGCAAGTCTTTGAAAGTAATAGTTAAATAGTTATTCATTACAGTGAACAGTACATGAGATGTAATAAACATGAAAATTTTACTGAAGTAATTTTCTCTTCATCATGGAAACATTTCTGACAATATTGAAAAGCAATGCAAAGGAAAAAAAAATCCTGTTTAGCTTTAAAGAATTGTTTGAAAAAGTAATGGATAGAGAAGTTCTACCAGCTGAAAATCTAAACAATTATTTACCTACAAAGAAATCCCAGCATTTAATTAAATAGGACAACAAACCAAACCAAAGGTAACATAGAAGCAAAGAGAAATGTTTGAGTTATATAGAATAGTGGGGACAAAAAAAAAAAGCAGAAAAATGAGTGTAGTTAATTTTTGGATGACGGAACCTGGGTCTCCTGCATTGCAGGGAGATTCTTTACCATCTGAGCCACCAGGGAAGCCCAAATACTGGAGTGGTTAGCCATTCCCTTCTCCATAAGGTCTGCCTGACCCAGGGATCGAACCCAGGTCTCTTGCGTTGCAGTCAGATTCTTTACTGTCTGAGCCACCAGGAAAACCCTTCACATATATGTGTATGTATATACTCCACACATATACATGAGCCCTAGTCCTTGAAAATGTATTATTTAACAATTTTTAATTGAGCAGTGTTTGCTTTTATTTTTTTAATTAGTTATAAGTCAGGGTCTCCTCTGACTTATCAAAAGATATAAATATAAAAGTACTAGCAAAACACTGAAAGTAAGTACTATAGAAACATACACGTGCAAAACATGCCATGAAAGGATATGATACACACTGTTTTATAGTTCCCTTTGTAAAACCGCATGACATGGGGTGATGATATACACCCTGTAAATTTGGTTTGTTTAATTCCCAGCTATCATTGGTTTGCCATCTGGCTTCTCACTTGACATAGACATTGACTTACAATAATCCTGATAGTTAAAGTCACTGAACTAATAGGTACATTGCAAGTAGCACAAGAATAATAAGTACAAACGACTTGGGAATTGCATAGAAATGTTTAGAACCAATCTTAGAGTAATAACATAGTTGACAGAAAACTGAGTTGCAAAAACAATGTATTTTTCCTGATTAAAACTGAAAAATCTAATTTACTACATACAAAACAATATAACCAGGATCGGAGTATCCCTGGACTGTCACAGGCTACATTTCTTTATATTTCTCTTTTCAAAGTAATTTGGTGGTGCTACATAAAATTTTCAATGTTCGTATCTTTAAGTAAATTCCTTCACACTTTATTTATGAAATCATTTTGTTACTTATGGTTGTGTGATTTCAACAAAAGTCAATATTTTAAAATTTCATTTTTTCAAATATATTTGCCTACATGATATTTTGAATTACAGCAAACAGATTCGTAAGATTGGATATGTCCTTATTCAGCAGAACTAACTACATATTGTCTTATCAAATGTAGTACAGATTCTCAAAAACAAAGACTCCAATTATAGCAAACCAAATCATATTCTTGTCTGTATTCCTGTTTCTGTTGCACTTAAACATTAACCATGTTAAAATGAAACTGACGGGGCTGTAACAATTTTTGTTGTTCTGCTAGCACATTTTTGATTTCCTAAACAGGTAAATAGCATAGTGAATTACATGGATCCTCTTAATGCCAAGTCAAAGACAATTGCTTTTCAGTACCAAATTATCTTCTATATCTGAATTGAAAACACAATATAAGCAAGCATAGCATTCTAAAAAAGATTGATAAAGCAAAATTCAATTAGTTAGATTTATCTCAGCTCCTTCTTCCTTGCGGCTAGGTCTTTGTAACTTCATAACTTGTGAAACTTAAAACTTTTACAGAGTAGTCATAATGTTACAGACTACTCCAAAATAAGAATACTGAGACAGGATCAGAATTTTTATATAAAAACTGAAACTACTTCTGGTAGTTTTATTTTACAAAATAGCTGGACTAATTTAGCTATTTCACTGAGAATATTTCATTTCATTTCTATTTCACCTAACTTATGTCCTATAAGCATAATGGAAAGCCATGTGGTGGGGTAAATAAATGCCTGCTTACAAGGGTAGAAAAATAAGATTTAATACTCAAATGATGATACTATCACATCTTCCTGTCTTTTTTATTCCTGGAGATTTCTACCTTGACCTGGAAGTGTATACAACTACAACTTGCTTTCCAACTGTGTATTCCTTCAGTATACCTCTGACCAATCTTCATACATAATCTTAACATAAAATTCCAGGCTTGAAAACCTATGTAGAGTGATTGTGACTTTGGTAATATGGTGAATTAGATAATGCGGCTTCAATCTCTGACCCCAACCTACAAAAATTAACCTTGCTACTAATGTGGGATAAAATTTAAGAGGCATTCTCACTGTAAGAAAGGGAAATCTCCAAGCAAAGAAACAAAATAGAACTCCAAGGCAGATTATAAGAAAGTGAGCTGGCAGTGGGACTGCAGAGAATGCTTGGTTACTGTTCTTGGAAACCTAAGCAAGGATTTAGTACTGAGACTCCATGTAAAGCTAAGACACTCAGAGCCTCCATTCCCGTGAAGAAGGTGCACAAAGTCTGCCTAATTACACATGGGGATGATGAGGAAGGTAGTATGTCTACTTGGGTGCTGACCTGAAACAGTGGATCTTTATCTGCTGGGCTTTTGGCTCACGTGTACTCAGTCACTTCGGTCATGCTGACTCTGTGACCCCATGAACTGTAGCCCACTAGGCTCCCCTGTCCATAGCATTCTCCCGGCAAGAATACTGGAGCAGTTTGCCATTTTCTCCTCCAAGGGATCTGCCTGATCCAGGGATCAAACCCAAGTCTCCTGCACTGAAGATAGATTCTTCACTGCTGAGCCACTGGGGAAGCCCTTTGGTTCAGCGAACAGTAACCAAATGGTTCTGGAAACTCTACAGTTAGAAACCTACACAAGGAAATAAGTGTTGACCCAGAAGATGGTGGTAGGCTTGGAGTTCTAGGTAAAAGCAAGTATAAAATCTCTTTGATCCTACAGGTTCTTTATAAATAAAAACCCAGAAGTAAAGCTCACAATCCAGCAACAACAACAACAAAAAAACACAGTCAAACAAAAATCTTTCATATAAGAGAGTTACAGCCATGCCAAGCCAGTTGAATAGAACCTCAGAAATTTAGGGAATAAAGCAAAGTGGTAGACATTATGAAGGTATGCTTCAAATTAAAAACATAATACAAAATCAAGTTATAAGAATAAAAGATTTTCATAATAGGGATATTTGAAAAGAATTAAATATAAGTTTTAGAAATTAAAAATTGTCATTTAACCATTTAACATAGTAAGCAATTGATTAGAAACAGGTGAACAGAAAATTAGTAACCTGGAAGCTAGATGATAACTAACGCTGACTGAGTGCTTACCAAACCTACAAATGCTAAAGAGGTAATTGCTAGACTATGATTTTTTGTTGTTATTTTATTACTACTTTTATTTATTTATTTTTTATATATATTTTAATTTTTTTATTTTTATTTTTTATTATTACTTTTAGAAGTACACTCATTAGTACATTCTTGCTGGCTGGAATCTGGTAGTGACAAGCAGACTGGCTCTGACCTGTGCTCTCAACCGCTCTGCTGTGCTGCCCCTGAGGAAAATGTCTGGAATTTGCCATAGAGTCATAACTAGATGGATACTATGAAAAGCATTACGAGATGTAGAGAATGAAATTTAAAAATCTAATATGTGACTCTAATCACTCTTCACTGACACTCTTGTGAGACATACACACTCCTGAATTTCTGGCTTCTTTTCTGCCTACTGCATGTCACTCCCTTATGCTGGCTCCTGCTCATGGCTCTGTCTCTGAGCTCAGCAGTGCAATCCCCAGGGCTCAGTCTGCAGACTTTTTTCTTCCCTGGATTACTCACATGATGATCTCATACAGTCATAGTTGTAAACATCTCCAGGCTGTTGATTCCCAATTTCTATCTCATGTATACATATAAAATGTACACAACTGACTGAGCAGTACCCCAAATTAATATGTCCAGAACAGATATGATTTCACATCCCCCCAGTCTAGCTCTAAAAGTGTTTCTCATCTTAGTTCTTTCCATTTCTTTAAGGCATTTCTTCTCTTTCTCCAATAATTAGGATTTCCCTGGTGGCTGTTACAGTAAAGAGTTTGCCAGGAAGGCAGGAGATGTGGTTTCTATCCCTGGGTTGGAAAGATTTCTGGAGAAAGGAACGACTACTCACTCCAATATTCTTGCCTGGAGAATTCCATGGACAGTGGAGTCTGTTGGGCTACAGTCCATGGGGTCGCAAAAGAGTCAGACACTACTGAGTAACTAACACTAACCCATCAAAACAGCCTCCTGGCCTAAGGGTTAAACACTGCTTACTACCTACACCATTAACCTACATGATTCTCCTGGATAATTGAAACAGTCTCCTAACTGATCCCCTTCAGTCTGTTCTGAAATATTGAAGCCCGTATGATCCTGTTTAAATGTCAGTCAAATGATGTTTCATGTTTGCTCAAAGTTCTCTAATGGCTTCCTAATTAACCCCGAGAAATAAAAGTGTGTAAGGTGGTAAATATCAGGCTGCCATCAACAGTGTCCACTCTTCTCCTTTTCCACTGTGCTACAGTCACACAGGTCTCCTCTAATCATCTAAGGAAGCTCCGACTTCAGCCGATCTGCACAGGTTCCCTCTCTGCATGGAACATTCTTCCCGTGGATGCCCACAGAGCATTTTGCTTTACCTCCTTTTTCATTCTGTTCACCCAACTATTACCTTTCCTCACCGCTGTAAGCAACTTATCATTTTGTCTACCTGCTTTATGTTTCATTATTTAAAAATTTTCTCCTTAGTACTCACTACTGTACATAAAGCATGTCCTTTCAATTTCTTATTTTGTCTCTGTCTTCTGGAAGGTAAACTCCATATGTCACTGTTGAGTCCCCAATACCTCAAAGAAGAAGTCCTGAAGAAGATCTTGAAGACACGACTAGGCTGCATGAGCAGGTAGCGTGCACTCCCAGTGCATATACTTACCCCTGTTTTATTGCCTGGTCTTTCTCAAACCTTATCAATGGCCTCATGGAAAGTTCCCATGACTGGGTAATGAAGAAGAAGATTATACCTGTCCTCTAGATGGTGATATGTGATATAATATCACCAAACTAAAATGGAAGTCTGTAGCATTAAAATCTGAGGAACTTATATGAAATGTTTAGTGAATTGGAATAAAAGGCTACAAGCCCCTGAAACTCTAAGCTCTTCAGGTCTATCAGATTCTTCCCTCCAATAGGCAGTCCTGACTAAAATTTGTGTGCAATTCTGGGAGCACCTAGGAAGGAATTGGGAACCTGCTTCCAATCATGTTGATTCTCTTATCATAATCCTTTGCATGGCTTCTGCTAGTTCAATAATAACAAAAACAATCTTGAACCCACCTGAAGTTCTCCTTCTCATAACCTTTGTAATCTAATTGGCCCCCACAGGCGTGGCATAGCTTGTTTTATGTGCTGTGTGTTGGAAGTATTTCAGAACTAAAATTTAGGTATTTATAAACAGAAAACCTATATTTCAAAAGTGGTATAATGGTCCAAAGTAGGTAGTTGCTAGACAAAATGGTTAAGAGAGTTTTTTCACTCCATATTTTCTAAATCTTCAAGACCTGCAGCATCTTTCACTTTAATGTTTTTTAATTGACCACAACCCCACCATGACACCTTATCCAGATTTTCCCACCCGTCTATGACTTTTCTTTTTACAACTCTTATTCCTGATATCTAACATATATAACACCAAAGAATTGATGCTTTTGAACTGTGGTGTTGGAGAAGACTCTTGAGAGTCCCTTGGACTGCAAGGAGGTCCAACCAGTCCATCCTAAAGGAGATCAGTCCTGGGTGTTCATTGGAAGGACTGATGCTGAAGCTCAAACTCCAATACTTTGGCCACCTCATGTGAAGAGCTGACTCATTGGAAAAGACCCTAATGCTGGGAAGGATTGGGGGCAGGAGGAGAAGGGGACAACTGAGGATGAGATGGCTAGATGGCATCACCGACTTGATGGACATGGGTTTGGGTAGACTCCGGGAGTTGGTGATGGACAGGGAGGCCTGGCATGCTGCAATTCACGGGGTTGCAAAGAGTCGGACATGACTGAGTGACTGAACTGAACTGAACATATATAACATATGTGACTCTTACTCCCTAATATTTAACATTTCCTCAAGTTTTCACAATTACACCCTCATGAATATATAGAAGATTCCTATTCCCCTTAATCCTAGGGATTACAAAAAAGGATGCTGTTGATCCTAATATATTAGTTCTTTGTCAAATTCTTTTTTATAAAATGAGGGACCTCTTTCTACCAGAAAGATTAACTGGTCAACAGAAAGCCAAAAGTAATTACAATTTTTGTCTTTCCTCTTTTCTTTTTCCCCTCTCTTCCAACTCTTGCCTCACAATTCTATCTTCCAATTTTTTTTAATCACAAGGAAAAGTTTCTCTCACTTTTAAAGATTTTTATAAAGTTAGCAATTAATTATATTACTTAGTTTTTTTGTATACAACATTATTTATTGCTTAAGACATTCAGAGCTTCTGATTTTTCAAAGTCTTATTTCTTCTTTTTATACTGACTGTGGAGGATTTTGACGAAATTGTTGCTCAACAGTATTAAATTTCAAGACAAGAAGCATAGACAGATCATAAAATTTTTTCAATTATCTTATTTGAATATTAAAACTTAAATAAAACCATAAGTAAAAGGCAAAATAATTTTAATTTTTAAAATATGGCAAGTTAGTTAATAAGAGTCAATCAATAATGAGAGCTGCATGTTTGACAGTTCCTTGTTGAAATATTCAAGTATTTGTGTTCCAATTGCAACTGTGGATTTTTTTTAAAAATGACATTTTTATATTTTCAAAAATGTTTGTATTAACCAGATAAATAGGTAATATTTAATTTATTAGCCATATTTCTCCAGGATTTTACTGTTTCAGGTATCCTTGCAACTCCATATATTAAACAGGACTTCACTTTTAAAGTATTTCAAACCACAGAAAGAGAGTAATCTATTATGTAAATTAATTTGATTTTCTCTTTTTTGGAAGAGCAGAATATATATCTGCAATTTAAATACTCATTCTAACTTTTTTTTAAATGTCCTAATTTTTTTTTTTAAAGCTAAATATGGAAAGGCATTGAACCTCACTTTCCAACTAGATATTTGAGATGTTTTGAAAGATAAGAATTGGTTGGTTATAAATATTCATATGGTTATACCTAGTATGCCAAAAGATAATTATGAAGAATAACTTATGATGAAAAATGGCCATTCAAATGATTTTACTGCTATTTTTAGATGACACATAAAACTCGGTTGTGCAGCTAGTTAGGTGCTCTCTCTCTGTTCCTAGTCCCTCCATTTGTAATAACTGTCTGTATTTTAATAATCAAAGTTCTGGGTTCTGGTTCAAGAGGGCAACATAGCAGAATTCTGGACTCTCCTCCTGCCATGAAGACATTAAATCTGTAAGTAAGTAACAATTTCCTCAGAAAAAACTTAGAAACTGACTGAGCAACTCCTACACATTAGGCAAAAGAAAACAAACGAAAAAATCCCACACTGGATTCCAGAAGCTGGAACACAATCTCACCATGAATTCCCCACCCCAGTGCTGAGACCCTCAATCAAGAGGGCACTCAAAGCCTGGAGGTTCTCCTTAAGGAGTAAAGGGTTTGAACCACACAGTGGGTGCTCCAAATTTTAAGACCTGCACCTAAAAGATAAGATTCCAAAACATCTAGCTTTGAAATCAATGAGACTCATGTCCATGAAAGCCACAATGCCATAGTGAAGTGAGAAATGGTTCGTAAAGGGCTCATGTACAAATTCACCCATCTCGGGGCTCAGTGCAGAGGCAGTCAATCTAGAGATGTCCAGATTAGGTGAAAGAGGTTCATTTGCTAATCCTGAAGTTTCAGTCTGAGAAGCAGGAATCTAATTTAGTGCATATCTAGGGACATGCTAACTGGCAGGCACCGTCTTTCACTCTCCCTCTGTCTCATTCCAGCCAGGGGGCACCATCTAGCCCTCCCCCTCAACAGTGGGTGCCATTTATATGCTTTACCTCTGCCTTGCTCCAGCCAGTGGATTCCACCTTCTTTTTCCTTCACTTTCCTCCCTGTGGGTGTTATCTATTCACTCTTCCTCTGCCTTGCTCCACCCAGGGCTTGCCATGTCCAGGCACCCTCTCTGCCACACTCATAGCACCATTATCTCCCAGATGGGAGCTGTTACATGTATCTGGTTCTTACATCAGGTGTGCCAGTTTTTAGGGTTGCCACTCAGAGGCCAAGGTGGCTAGTGATCCTAGGTCCCATGACAGTGGAGCAAAAACGGAGGGACAGTTCTTGGCAGACAGCCTGCCAGAGCACTGCACAGACAGCAAAGAAACATACCCTCTGTCTTCTGTGAAAGGAGTCTATTTGCTTCTGCAGGAGCATTGATATGAGGGGCAGCCTTCCAGCTTGGCACACATCTAGAGCCCTGTGGTGGTGCTCTCAGTAAAGGAGGCTGTTGGATGAAATCTCTGTACTCTGCCTCTGCCTCACTCCAGATGCTTGGTATTATCCAGAAAGAAAAGGGTATCCCTTTCTCTGACACCCCAGTTACTGTCTGTGGCTAGAGGATATCTGTATGTCACCTGGCTCTGGTGGCCAGGAGAGCTTGTGTCCTGGATTCCATGGGCTTATAATAATCAGAGAGTCAGTTCTTGACAGGCTACATTCTCTGTGACACTGTACAAACAGCAGACTGAAACACACCCAAAGTCTTTCTGTGCTTATTCTGGAGTTTTAGCCTGAGACACAGGCTTCAGGTATGATCTATGGAGCTACTATCAGTAACATAGAATAGTGGTTGTTATTTTTGCACTCTCCTTTTGCCCTGCTACAGCTCACAGGTATCTCCTGGGAAGGAACTTATATGCATATCTGGAGCCCCCACTTTCATAAGTACTACTAACCAGGCAACACTCTGAACTGCATGGCTCTGGTAGTGATACTTATACTTGCAGTCCCTTAGGTCTGCATACCTTAATAGTGGCTGCCTGGCTGCCAATCAGCCTGAATCTAGGTGCTTAATGAGATGCTCCCCTCTGGGACAATGACAAGTCTTGCACAACTTCAACTACTGGAAGTCATTAAAGATAAAATAGACTGCATTGGCTGCATTGGTAATCATCCAAGTTTGAGAGAAAAAAGTGAGGGCATGATATAACAATAAGATTCAGCTCCTACACAAAGCCACTCTTTCAAGACTGGGAGAGGCAGCTGTTTTGTCTAATGCATGAAAACCAACGTAGAAAGTCAAAAAGAAATGAATGAAACAGAGATAAGTTAATACCCCTTAAAGAGTTCAATGGAACAGTCAACAACTAACTCTAGAAAAGAACAGATGACCACAGTGAGATCATCAGCAGAGAGACAGAAAATATAAGAAAATACCTTATGGACATCACAGAACTGAAGTGAAGTCACTCAGTTGTGTCCGACTCTCTGCGACCCCATGGTCTGTAGCTTACCAGGCTCCTTCATCCATGGGATTTCCAGGCAAGAATAATGGAGTGGGTTACCATAATAAGTAAACTGAAAAACATACTCAGTTCAGCTCAGTTTAAGTTTAGTCACTCAGTCATGTCCGACTCTTTGCGACTCCATGAATCGAAGCATGCCAGGCCTCCCTGTCCATCACCAACTCCCGGAGTTTACTCAAACTCATGCCCATCGAGTCAGTGATGCCATCTAGCCATCTCATCCTCTGTTGTCCCCTTCTCCTCCTGCCCCCAACCCCTCCCAGCATCAGGGTCTTTTCCAATGAGTCAACTCTTCACGTGAGGTGGCCAAAGTACTGGAGTTTCAGCTTTAGCATCAGTCCTTCCAATGAACACCCAGGACTGATCTCCTTTAGGATGGACTGGTTGGATCTCCTTGCAGTCCAAGGGACTCTCAAGAGTCTTCTCCAACACCACAGTTCAAAAGCATCAATTTTCGGTGCTCAGTTTTCTTCACAGTCCAACTCTAACATCCATACATGAATACTGGAAAAACCATAGCCTGGACTAGACGGACCTTTGTTGGCAAAGTAATGTCTCTGATTTTTAATATGCTCTTCAGGTTGGTCATAACTTTCATTCCAATACCAAAGAAAGGCAATTCCAAAGAATGCTCAAACTACCACACAATTGCACTCATCTCACATGCTAGTGAAGGAATGCTCAAAATTCTCCAAGCCAGGGTTCAGAAATACATGAACCGTGAACTTCCAGATGTTCAAGCTGGTTTTAGAAAAGGCAGAGGAACCAGAGATCAAATTGCCAATATCCGCTGGATCATCGAAAAAGCAAGAGAGTTCCAGAAAAACATCTATTTCTGCTTTATTGACTATGCCAATGCCTTTGACTGTGTGGATCACAATAAACTGTGGAAAATTCTTCAAGAGATGGGAATACCAGACCACCTGACCTGCCTCTTGAGAAATCTGTATGCAGGTCAGGAAGCAACAGTTAGAACTGGACATGGAACAACAGACTGGTTCCAAATAGGAAAAGGAGTACGTCAAAGCTGTATATTGTCACCCTGCTTATTTAACTTATATGCAGAGTACATCATTAAAGAAATAATTTCAAGAAATAATAGCTGACAACTTCCCTAACATGGGGAGGGAAACAAACATTCAGATCTAGGAAGGACAGAGAGTTCCAAATAAAGTTAACACAAGAACCCACATGAAGACAGATTATAATTAAAATATCAAACTTATGAGGATAATTTTAAAGTAGTAAGAGAAAAAACAACTAGCTATATACAAAGGAACATCCATAAGATTATAAATTTAGTTTTCAGCAGGAATTTTGTGGGCCAGAGGCATGGCACAATATATTCTAAGTGTTGGAAGAAAAAATATTCCAACCAAGAGTACTATACCTGAGAAAGTTGTCATTCAGAATTGAAGGCAAGATAAAGACTTTTCCAGACAAGCAAAAAGTAAAGGAATTTGTCAGTACTAAACTTGCCTTACAAGAAATGTTAAAGGTGGAGGAGCCAAGATGGCGGAGGAGTAGGACGGGGAGACCACTTTCTCTCCTACAAATTCATCAAAAGAATAACCGAATGCAGAGCAAACTTCACAAAACAACTTCTGATCGCTAGCTGAGGTCATCAGGCGCCCAGAAAAGCAGACCATTGTCTTCGAAAGGAGGTAGGACAAAATATAAAAGATAAAAAGTGAGACAAAAGAGCTAAGGACGGAGACCCGTCCCGGGAAGGGAGTCTTAGGCGGCCTTGCTTGGGCTAAGGTCCGGGCCTGAGTGCCCTGAGGACAATCGGGGGGAGCTTCTGTGAGGTGCCAACTTGAACTGTGGGAGACCAAAGGAGAGAGAGAAAATTGACCGGCCGGAACACACTGCCGGCCGTTCGCAGAACAAAGGGACGGGGAAAGTCCCGAGAAGAGCTCGCAGGCTGCGGACCGGCCCAGCCCCGCCGGAGGCAGGAGGCAGGGGGGAGGGGAAGGTCGCGGCGAGACACAGGGCGCAGGCACCCGACCGGCGCGGGGCGGGGACTGGGGCTGGGGACGCGGAGGGCGGAAGGCGCGCGCACCCGCCTGGCGCCAGCGGAAACTGAGACTGGGTCCGCGGAAGGGAGTGAGTGTGCCACACCTGGGGATAGCGCGCCCACCAAGCCCCTGGCTGCCTGGACCGCTCTGACGGGGAAGGCACAGAGAGCAGGCGCAGCTTTTCCTTCCGCGCTTTTGTGTAACACCCGAGGGCTGGAACCTCGCGCAGCGCGGGGCGCGCTCCATATAGAACAGCCGGGAGCCTGAGCAGCGCAGACGGAGAAAGCAGCGTCAGCCCCTTCCGGCAGCGCCAGCCCGCCCCCGCAGGGCCAACCCCTCCCCGCAGCGTCAGCCCCGCCCCCGCAGGGCCAGCCCCTCCCCGCAGCGTCAGCCCCGCCCCGCAGCGCCAGCCCCGCCCCGCAGCGTCAGCCCCTCCCAGCAGCGCAACGGAACTAGCTACCTGAATAAGAGTCCGCCTCCGGCCGCCTGTGTCAGGGCGGAAATGAGCCTCTGAAGAGACCGGCAAACAGAAGCCAAATAAACAAAGGGAACCGCTTCAGAAGGGACTGGTGCAACAGATTAAAATCCCTGAAGAAAACACCGACTTCACCGGAAGGGCCCTGTAGATATCGAGAAGTGCAAGCTGGAACGAGGAGCTATCTGAAACTGAGCCGAACCCACACTGACCGCAACAGCTCCAGAGAAATTCCTAGACATATTTTTACTTTTTTTTTTATTTTTCTGTTTTTTCTAAGTAAGGAAAAAAAAAAAATTTTTTTTCTTTTTATATTTTTCTTTTTTATTTTTTCTCTTTTATTTTCCTTTAAAATTCCCTATTACTCCCCCATTACTCCTTAACTTTCATTTTCATAGATTTTTACGATTTTTTTAATTAGGGGAAAAAAAATTTTTTTTTTCTTTCTTTTTTTTCTTTTTCTTTTTTTTTCTTCTCCTTTTTCTTCTTTTTTTTTTTCTTTCCTTTTTCTCTTCTATTTTCTATTTTTCTTTTTCTCTTATTTCTTTTAAAGTCCTCTAGTACTCCTCTACTACTCTTCATTTTCATCTTCACTACACTATAACCTTACAAAAAAAAAAAAAAAGAGAAGCCCTATCTTAAAACCGAAGATTATTCCCTCCCAATCTTGACTCTCTGTTTTCTACCTCAGAACACCTCTATTTCCTCTTTTCCCCTTCTCTTCCCCATCCAATTCTGTGAATCCTTGTAGGTGTCTGAGATACGAGAACACTCTGGGAACAGACAGCTGCGTAGATCTGTCTCTCTCCTCTTGAGTCCCCCTTTCTCTCCTCCTACTCATCTCTATCTCCCTCCTCCCTTTTCTCCTGTTCATGTAACTCTGTGAACCTCTCTGGGTGTCCCTAACGGGGGAGAATCTTTTCGCCATTAACCTAGAAGTTTAATTATCAGAGCTGTATAGTTGGAGAAGTCCTGAGACTACAGGAAGAATAAAACTGAAATCCAGAGGCAGGAAACTTAAGCCCAAAACCTGAGAACACCAGAAAACTCCTGACTACATGGAACTTTAAGTGATAAGTGACCGTCCAAAAGCCTCCATACCTACACTGAAACCAACCACCACCCAAGAGCCAATAAGTTTTAGAGCAAGACATACCACGCAAATTCTCCAGCAACACAGGAACATAGCCCTGAATGTCAACATACAGGCTACCCAAGGTCACACCTAACACATAGACCCAACTCAAAACTCATTACTGGGCACTCCATTGCTCTCCAAAGAGAAGAAATCAAGTTCCACGCACCAGTACACTGACGCAAGCTTCCCTAACCAGGAAACCTTGACAAGCCAAACGTCCAACCCCACCCACTGGGTAAATCCTCCACAATAAAAAGGAACCACAGACCTCCAGAATACAGAAAGTCCACTCCAGACACAGCAATCTAAACAAGATGAAAAGGCAAAGAAATACCCAACAGGTAAAGGAACAAGAAAAATGCCCACCAAGTCAAACAAAAGAGGAGGAGATAGGGAATCTACCTGAAAAAGAATTTAGAATAATGATAATAAAAATGATCCAAAATCTTGAAAACAAAATGGAGTTACAGATAAATAGCTTGGAAACAAAGATTGAAAAGATACAAGAATTGTTTAATAAAGACCTAGAAGAAATAAAAAAGAGTCAATTAAAAATGAATAATGCAATGAATGAGATCAAAAACACTTTGGAGGGAACCAAGAGTAGAATAACGGAGGCAGAAGATAGGATAAGTGAGGTAGAAGATAAAATGGTGGAAATAAATGAAGCAGAGAGGAAAAAAGAAAAAAGGATCAAAAGAAATGAGGACAACCTCAGGGACCTCTGGGACAATGTGAAACGCCCCAACATTCGAATCATAGGAGTTCCAGAAGAAGAAGACAAAAAGAAAGGCCATGAGAAAATACTCGAGGAGATAATAGCTGAAAACTTCCCTAAAATGGGGAAGGAAATAGCCACCCAAGTCCAAGAAACCCAGAGAGTTCCAAACAGGATAAACCCAAGGCGAAACACCCCAAGACACATATTAATCAAACTAACAAAGATCAAACACAAAGAACAAATATTAAAAGCAGCAAGGGAAAAACAACAAATAACACACAAAGGGATTCCCATAAGGATAACAGCTGATCTATCAATAGAAACCCTCCAGGCCAGAAGGGAATGGCAGGACGTCCTGAAAGTAATGAAAGAGAATAACCTACAACCTAGATTACTGTATCCAGCAAGGATCTCATTCAGATATGAAGGAGAACTCAAAAGCTTTACAGATAAGCAAAAGCTGAGAGAATTCAGCACTACCAAACCAGCTCTTCAACAAATGCTAAAGGATCTTCTCTAGACAGGAAATGCAGAAAGGTTGTATAAACGTGAACCCAAAACAACAAAGTAAATGGCAACGGGACCACACCTATCAATAATTACCTTAAATGTAAATGGGTTGAATGCCCCAACCAAAAGACAAAGATTGGCTGAATGGATACAAAAACAAGACCCCTATATATGCTGTCTACAAGAGACCCACCTCAAAACAAGAGACACATACAGACTGAAAGTGAAGGGCTGGAAAAAAATATTTCATGCAAACGGAGACCAAAAGAAAGCAGGAGTCGCAATACTCATATCAGATAAAATAGACTTTCAAATAAAAGCTGTGAAAAGAGACAAAGAAGGACACTACATAATGATCAAAGGATCAATCCAAGAAGAAGATATAACAATTATAAATATATATGCACCCAACATAGGAGCACCGCAATATGTACGGCAAACACTAACGAGTATGAAAGAGGAAATTAATAGTAACACAATAATAGTGGGAGACTTTAATACCCCACTCACAACTATGGATAGATCAACTACACAGAAAATTAACAAGGAAACACAAACTTTAAATGACACAATGGACCAGCTAGACCTAATTGATATCTATAGGACATTTCACCCCAAAACAATCAACTTCACCTTTTTCTCAAGTGCACACGGAACCTTCTCCAGAATAGATCACATCCTGGGCCATAAATCTGGTCTTGGAAAATTCAAAAAAATTGAAATCATTCCAGTCATCTTTTCTGACCACAGTGCAGTAAGATTAGATCTCAATTACAGGAAAAAAATTGTTAAAAATTCAAACACATGGAGGCTAAATAACACACTTCTGAATAACCAACAAATCATAGAAGAAATCAAAAAAGAAATCAAAATATGTATAGAAATGAATGAAAATGAAAACACAACAACCCAAAACCTATGGGACACTGTAAAAGCAGTGCTAAGGGGAAAGTTCATAGCATTACAGGCTTACATCAAGAAACAAGAAAAAAGCCAAATAAATAACCTAACTCTACACCTAAAGCAATTAGAGAAGGAAGAAATGAAGAACCCCAGGGTTAGCAGAAGGAAAGAAATCTTAAAAATCAGGGCAGAAATAAATGCAAAAGAAACTAAAGAGACCATAGCAAAAATCAACAAAGCTAAAAGCTGGTTTTTTGAAAAAATAAACAAAATTGACAAACCATTAGCAAGACTCATTAAGAAGCAAAGAGAGAAGAACCAAATTAACAAAATTAGAAATGAAAATGGAGAGATCACAACAGACAACACTGAAATACAAAGGATCGTAAGAGACTACTACCAGCAGCTCTATGCCAATAAAATGGACAACTTGGATGAAATGGACAAATTCTTAGAAAAGTATAACTTTCCAAAACTGAACCAGGAAGAAATAGAAGATCTTAACAGACCCATCACAGGCAAGGAAATCGAAAGTGTAATCAAAAATCTTCCAGCAAACAAAAGCCCAGGACCAGATGGCTTCACAGCTGAATTCTACCAAAAATTTAGAGAAGAGCTAACACCTACCTTACTCAAACTCTTCCAGAAAATCGCAGAAGAAGGTAAACTTCCAAACTCATTCTATGAGGCCACCATCACCCTAATTCCAAAACCAGACAAAGATGCCACAAAAAAAGAAAACTACAGGCCAATATCACTGATGAACATAGATGCAAAAATCCTTAACAAAATTCTAGCAAACAGAATCCAACAACATATTAAAAAAATCATACACCACGACCAAGTGGGCTTTATCCCAGGAATGCAAGGATTCTTCAATATCCGCAAATCAATCAACGTAATACACCACATTAACAAATTGAAAGATAAAAACCATATGATTATCTCAATAGATGCAGAGAAAGCCTTTGACAAAATTCAACACTCATTTATGATTAAAACTCTCCAAAAAGCAGGAATAGAAGGAACATACCTCAACATTATAAAAGCCATATATGACAAACCCACAGCAAGCATCACCCTCAATGGTGAAAAATTGAAAGCATTCCCCCTGAAATCAGGAACAAGACAAGGGTGCCCACTGTCACCATTACTGTTCAACATAGTGTTGGAAGTTTTGGCCACAGCAATCAGAGCAGAAAAAGAAGTAAAAGGAATCCAGATAGGAAAAGAAGAAGTGAAACTCTCACTGTTTGCAGATGACATGATCCTCTACATAGAAAACCCTAAAGACTCTACCAGAAAATTACTAGAACTAATCAATGAATATAGTAAAGTTGCAGGATATAAAATTAACACACAGAAATCCCTTGCATTCCTATATACTAACAATGAAAAAACAGAAAGAGAAATTAAGGAAACAATACCATTCACCATTGCAACAAAAAGAATAAAATACTTAGGAGTATATCTACCTAAAGAAACAAAAGACCTATACATAGAAAACTATAAAACACTGATGAAAGAAATCAAAGAGGACACAAACAGATGGAGAAACATACCGTGTTCATGGATTGGAAGAATCAATATTGTCAAAATGGCTATTCTACCCAAAGCAATCTATAGATTCAATGCAATCCCTATCAAGCTACCAACGGTATTTTTCACAGAACTAGACCAAAGAATTTCACAATTTGTATGGAAATACAAAAAACCTCGAATAGCCAAAGTAATCTTGAGAAAGAAGAATGGAACTGGAGGAATCAACCTGCCTGACTTCAGACTCTACTACAAAGCCACAGTCATCAAGACAGTATGGTACTGGCACAAAGACAGAAATATAGATCAATGGAACAGAATAGAAAGCCCAGAGATAAATCCACGAACCTATGGACACCTTATCTTTGACAAAGGAGGCAAGGATATACAATGGAAAAAAGACAACCTCTTTAACAAGTGGTGCTGGGAAAACTGGTCAACCACTTGTAAAAGAATGAAACTAGAACACTTTCTAACACCATACACAAAAATAAACTCAAAATGGATTAAAGATCTAAATGTAAGACCAGAAACTATAAAACTCCTAGAGGAGAACATAGGCAAAACACTCTCTGACATAAATCACAGCAAGATCCTCTATGACCCACCTCCCAGAATATTGGAAATAAAAGCAAAACTAAACAAATGGGATCTAATGAAACTTAAAAGCTTTTGCACTACAAAGGAAACTATAAGTAAGGTGAAAAGACAGCCGTCAGATTGGGAGAAAATAATAGCAAATGAAGAAACAGACAAAGGATTAATCTCAAAAATATACAAGCAACTCCTGAAGCTCAATTCCAGAAAAATAAATGACCCAATCAAAAAATGGGCCAAAGAACTAAACAGACATTTCTCCAAAGAAGACATACAGATGGCTAACAAACACATGAAAAGGTGCTCAACATCACTCATTATTAGAGAAATGCAAATCAAAACCACAATGAGGTACCATTACACGCCAGTCAGGATGGCTGCTATCCAAAAGACTACAAGCAATAAATGCTGGAGAGGGTGTGGAGAAAAGGGAACCCTCTTACACTGTTGGTGGGAATGCAAACTAGTACAGCCACTATGGAAAACAGTGTGGAGATTCCTTAAAAAACTGGAAATAGAACTGCCATATGACCCAGCAATCCCACTTCTGGGCATACACACTGAGGAAACCAGATCTGAAAGAGACACGTGCACCCCAATGTTCATTGCAGCACTGTTTATAATAGCCAGGACATGGAAGCAACCTAGATGCCCATCAGCAGATGAATGGATAAGGAAGCTGTGGTACATATACACCATGGAATATTACTCAGCTGTCAAAAAGAATTCATTTGAATCAGTCCTAATGAGATGGATGAAACTGGAGCCCATTATACAGAGTGAAGTAAGCCAGAAAGATAAAGAACATTACAGCATACTAACACATATATATGGAATTTAGAAAGATGGTAATGATAACCCTATATGCAAAACAGAAAAAGAGACACAGAAATACAGAACAGACTTTTGAACTCTGTGGGAGAAGGTGAGGGTGGGATGTTTCAAAAGAACAGCATGTATACTATCTATGGTGAAACAGATCACCAGCCCAGGTGGGATGCATGAGACAAGTGCTCGGGCCTGGTGCACTGGGAAGACCCAGAGGAGTCGGGTGAAGAGGGAGGTGGGAGGGGGGATCGGGATGGGGAATAAGTGTAAATCTATGGCTGATTCATATCAATGTATGACAAAACCCACTGAAATGTTGTGAAGTAATTAGCCTCCAACTAATAAAAAAATTAAAAAAAAAAAAAAAAGAAATGTTAAAGGAACTTCTTTAAGTTAAAAAGAAGGCACAAGTTAGTATCAGAAAAACCTACACAAGTACGAATCTCACTGGTAAAGGTAACAGATTAGTCATGGATAAAGCTAGAATGAATGTGAAAAAGCTAAAGTAGTAAAAATAACTTACAATAATATGTTAAGGGATTATACATGACAAAATATGTAAATTGTGACATCACAAACATAAAATATAGGTGGGAGATGGAGGCTCAGAATGTGGTCAAACTTAAGGTATCAAGTTAAAATTGACTGTTACAAATACACATATTATTGGAAAGTCTCATGGTAACTATAAAGTAAAAACCTGCAGTATGTACTAACAGATAAAGAAGAGGGAATCTAAGCATACCCAAAGAGAAAGTCATCAAACCACAAAGGAAGTGAGCAAGAGAGGGAACAGAGAGGAACTAAAAAACAGCCAGAAAGCAATGAACAAAAAGGCCAAAAATACACATCTATAAATAATGACTTCTAATGTTAATGGGCTAAACTCTCCAGTCAAAATATGTAGAATGACTGATGGGCAAGAAAATTAGACCCACCTATATGCTGCCTACAAGAGACTCACTTCAGATGTAAGGGCACACACAGACTAAAAGTAGAGGGACAGAAATATATTATATGCAAATACAAACCCAAAGATAGTTGGCGTAGCTATATGATTATCAGACAAAATAGGCTTTAAGACAAAGACTCTAATAAGAGACAAAGAAAGTAATGACATAATGATAAAGGGGTCAATCCTACAAGAGGATGTAATGTTGGTAAATATTTATGCATCCAACTTAGGAGCACCTAAATATATAGAGCAAATATTGACAGATGTAGTGGCTCAAATGGTAAAGAATCTGCCTACAATGCAGGAGACCTGGATTCAATCCCTGGGTCAGGAAGATACCCTGGAGAAGGGAATGACTACCCACTCCAGTATTATTGCCTGGAGGATTCCATGGATAGAAGAGTATGGTGGGCTTACAGTCCATGGGATTGTAGAGTCAGACACAACTGAGTGACTTTCACTTTCACTTTTTCGCTCAAAGGGAGAAATACACATCAATGTAATAATAATAGGGGGCTATGCTACCTGACTTGCATCTGTGGATGGATTATCCAGATAGAGTATCAATAAGGAAACATCAGCCTTAAATGACACATTAGAACAGATGCACTTAACAGATATGTAAAAACATTCCATCTAAAAGCAATGGAAGACACATTCTTCTCAAGTGCTTATGGAAAGTCCCCCACAATATATCATATAAGGCAATAAAACAAGTCCTAACAAATTTAAGAAGATTGCAATCTTATCAAAAATCACTTAGAAAGTCTCAGAAAACTACAAAAAAATAGAAATTAATGAGGCAATATTATACTTAATACCACAGAAATACAAAGGATTGAAAAAGACTACTATGAATAATTATATACCAACAAAATGGGCAACCTAAAATAAATGGGTAAATCCCTAGAAACATAAAACCTACCAACTGAAACATGAAGAAATAAAATCTGAACAGAAAGATCACTATGCATATTAAATCAGAATCAAAAACCTTCCAATAAACAAAGTCGGGGTGAGACTGCATCACTTGTAAATTTTACCAAACATTACAATAAGATTTAATACCTGTACTTCTCAAATTCTTGCAAAAATAGAAAAGGAGGAAACCCTTCCAAACTCTTACAAGGCCAGCATTATCATAATGCCAAATCAGACAAGAATGCCAACAAGAAAAAAAAAAATTACAGGCCAGTATCCCTGATGAATGCACATGCAAGAATCCCAGACAACAATTAGTGAAGCAAATTCAATAATACATTAAAAGGATTGTTCACCATGATCAAATGGGATTCATTCCAAGAATGCAAGGGTGGTTCAACAAAGGCAAACCAATCAATGTGATACACTACATTAACAGAATGAAGGATAAAATTACACAATCATCTTAACAGATGAAGAAAAAGCACTTGACACAATTCAACACTGATTTTATGAACAAAGTTAGTATAGAGGAAATGTACCACAACAAAATATAGGCCATTAATGACAAGATTATAGTTAATATCATACCCAACAATATCATACCCAACAATAAAAAGTTAAAAGCTTTTCCTCTGAGATCAAGAGTAAGTGCCTACTCTTGCCACTTGTCTTCAACATCACACTGGAATGCCTACCTAGATAAATTAGGCAAGAAAAAGAAAAAAAGGGCATCCAAATTGGAAAGGAAGAAGCAACATAGTCTCTATCTCCTGGTGACATATTACTATATATAGCAAATACTAAAGACTCCACTAAAACTGTCAGAACTAATACACAAAGTCAGTAAGGTTGCAAGATTCATAACTACACAAAAGTGACTGCATTACTCTACACTAATAAGTTATTATCAGAATGTGAAATTAAGAAAACAATTAAAAAAAATAAGAAAACAACGCCATACTTACCTGGCAGGCTAGATACCATGGTCATGAAGGTGGTTGCCCCAGGGCAAGGCTCATCTATCGCACTCCAGATATGCTGGCCTCTGTGACTTCTCCAAATGTGGGAAACTGGACTATGGTGTTTTCCTGTGAAAGAAAAGAAAGAAAATAATCCTATTACAATTGCATCAAAAAGAATAAAATACACAGAATTAAATTAACCAAGGAAGTGAAAGATCTCTACACTGACAACTATAAGATATTGATAAAGGAAAATTGAATAATACACAAATAAATGGAAAGATATTCCAGGTTTATGGATGGGAAAAATTAATATGTTAAATTGTCCATACCACTCAAAGCAATCTACAGGTTCAATGCAATTTCTATCAAAATTCCAATGGCATTTTTCACAGAAATGGAATAAATAATCCTAAAATTTATAGGGAATCACAAGAGAGTACAAAAAAGCCAAAGCAAACCTGAGGGGGGTGGGGGAAACCAATCTGGAAGCATTACATTCCCTGATTTCAAACTACATAACAAAGTTATAATAATCAGAACAATCACATTCCCATCAAATTTTAAAATTCATTTTTATTTTTCCCCAATCTGATAAGAAAAAATTTCTCAATATATCTTAATTTGCATCTAAAAATAACTAAAAAATAAAATAGCTAGTAAAATTTAGGGGAAAAAAGTATACTACTGGCTTTAAAACAGATATATTTATATATCAACACAATGTAGTAGAGTCCAGAAGTAAATTAAGTGCCTATATATGCATGGGTTTATTACAAATTTCCTAAGTCACGTCTGACTCTTTGCAACCCCATGGACTGTAGCCCACCAGGCTCCTCTGTCCATGGAACTTTCCAGCAAGAATAGTGTAGTGTATTGCCATTTCCTTCTCTAGGACCCAAGAATACACAATGAAGAAAGGATAATCTCATCAAAAAATGGTGACAGGAAAACTGGATAGTCACATGCAAAAGAACAAATCTAGACTACTATTTTACACCATACACAACAATTAAATCTGAATGTAACACATGAAACCATAAAACACCCGTTGAAAACATGGACATTAAACCTCCTAGAGGGAATTCCCTGGTGGTCCAGTGGTCCCTGCATTCTCACTATCAAGAGTCTGGGATCCATACCTGGTCAGGGAAAATAAGATCTCATCAGCTACATGATACAGTCAAATAAGTAAACAAACAAACACAAAAGCTCCTGGACATCAGTCTTGGGGGTGATTTATAGATTTGACACCCAAAGCAAATGTAACAAAAGCAAAATAAACACAAGGAACTACATCAAGCTAAAACATTTTCACAACAAATGAAACCATCAACAAAATGAAAGGGAAAAATATTTGCAAATCATATATCTGATAAGACATCAATATCTGAAATATATAAAGAAATCATACAACTCAGCGGGGGAAAAAACAATCTAATAAGTGGGCAGAGTATTTGAATATGCATTTTTCCCAAGAAGACATAAATATTGCTAATAGGTACATGAAAAGATGCTCAACATCACTAATCATTGGTGAAATGCAAACCAGAAACACAATAAGATATTACTTCACACCCGTTTGAATAACTATTATCAAAAAGACAAGAAATAACAAGCATCAGCAAGGATGTGGAGGAAAGAAAACTCCTGTGCGCTGTTGGTGGGAATATAAATTGGTACAGCTACTATGGAAAACATTATGGAGGTTCCTCAAAAAATTCCTCCTTTGGGTATTTATTTAAAGAAAAGGAAACCACTAATGTGAAAAGATACCATTGCAGCATTATTTGCCAAAGCCAAGATATGAAAAAACCTAAAGTGTTGAAGTTCACTGATGGATGAAAAGATGAAGAAAATGCGACCATAAAAGATGGAGCCATAAAAAGAAGGAAATCTTGCCGTTTGCAACAACACAAATGGACCTTGAGGGTATTATGCTGTGAGAAACAAGTCAAAGAAAGACAAATGCTGTATGATCTCACTTATATAGTGGAATCTAAAAAACAGAATTAAAACAAAACTGAGATACAGAGGAAAGACTGGTGGTTGCTGAACTGGCAGGGGGAGGGAAGGGGGTGAGCAAGGCGGGTGAGCAGAATGGGTGAAGGGGGTCAAAAGGTACACGTTTCTTGTTATAAAATAAATACGTTATAGGGGTATAATGTATAACATGGTAACTATCATTAATAATACAGCACTATGTGTATGACAGTGGCTAAAAGTATAAATCTTAAAAGTTCTCACGACAAGAAAATTAATTTGTGACTATGTATGGTGACAGATGTAAACGAGACTTATAGTAGTGATCATTTTGCAATATATACAAATAGTCAATCATTATATTTTATACCTGAAATATAATGTTATAAGTCCATCATACCTCAAAAAAATCAATCCATTGGTAACAATCAAAATGCTACTAAGGTCTCACACCAGGGTCTCTGCATATCACCACCAAGATGTGAGTTCCACGGCTCTCCTGGGACTGTGGGACCCCAACTTCCTCTACTCTTTGCTCTTTTGATATTAAGCTTCAGAAAAGGAAACAAGTTCTTCACTGCAGCTTCACAGACTTCTGATACAGACTTTGGTTACTTGGCCTTTTTGCAAGTTTTTGAGAATTTCAGAACGTGATTATGGTTAGTAATCAAGTTGTGAAAGAAACATTAGAGCAATCCACACATTTGGTTTAAATGGTAGGTATCACATAAGATGACAAAGTGACACCAGGCAAAGTGGCACATCCAGGGTTCTGATGATAAAGAAAACTTTCCATCAATTTGGAGAGAAGACACAGATGCACAACAGTGAGCAAAACAGCATATTGTGGTTCAATCTAATGGAAGTGCATAAATTTAAGCACTACAAGTATTGTTTATTAAATTACTTCACTCTGAGTTAAGAGTAGAGATATACGTAAACACTGGAGTTGTCATCTCTTTAAGGGGAATTCAATTAAGTTCAATAAAGCAGAGGCTTAAATTTCTTTTCTATATAAAGGACCCATGGAGATAAAATAAGACATGTCTCCCATCAAGGTTTCAGTTCAGTTCAGTTCAGTCGCTCAGTAGTGTCTGACTCATTGTGACCCCATGGACTGCAGCACGCCAGGATTCCCTGTCCATCACCACCTCCCAGTGCTTGTTCAAACTCATGTCCATCAAGTCAGTGATACCATCCAGCCATCTCATCCTCTGTCATCCCCTTCTCCTCCTGCCTTCAGTCTTTCCCAATGAGTCAGCTCTTCACATCAGGTGGCCAAATTATTGGAGCTTCAGCTTCAGCATCAGTTCTTCCAATGAACATTCAGGACAGATTTCCTTTAGGATTGACTGGTTGGATCTCCATACTGTCCAAGGGACTCTCAAAAGTCTTCTCCAACACCACAGTTAAAAGCATCAATTCTTTGGCGCTCAGTGTTCTTTTTGTCCAACTCTCACATCCATACGTGGCTACTGGAAAAACCATTGCTTTGACTAGATGGACCTTTGTTGGCAAAGTAATGTCTCTGCTTTTTAATATGCTGTCTAGTTTGGTCATAGTCTTTCTTCCAAGGAGCAAGCATCTTTTAATTTCATGGCTGCAATCACCATCTGCAGTGATTTTGGAGCCCCCCAAAATAAGGTCTATCACTATTTCCCACTGTTTCCCCATCTATTTGCCAGGAAGTGATGGGACCAGATGCCATTATCTTAGTTTTCTGAATGTAGAGTTTTAAGCCAACTTTTTCACTCTCCTCTTTCACTTTCATCAAGAGGCTCTTCAGTTCTTCTTCGCTTTCTGCCATAAGGGTGGTGTCATCTGCCTATCTGAGGTTATTGATATTTCTCCTGGCAATCTTGATTCCACCTTGCACTTCATCCAGCCTGGTATTTCACATGATGTACTCTGCATATAAGTTAAATAAGCAGGCTGACAATATGCAGCCTTGATGTACTCCTTTCTCGATTTGGAACCAGTCTGTTGTTCCATGTCTATTTCTGACTGTTGCTTTTTGATCTGCATACAGATTTCTCAGGAGGGAGGTAAGGTGGTCTGGTGTTCCCATCTCTTGAAGAATTTTCCACAGTTTGTTGTGACTGATACAGTCAAAGGCTTTGGCATAGTCAATAAAGCAGAAGTAGATGCTTTTCTGGAACTCTCTTGCTTTTTCGATGATCCAGAGGATGTTGGCAATTTGATCGCTGGTCCCTCTGCCTTTTCTAAATCCAACTTAAACAACTGGAAGTTCACAGTTCACGTACTGTTGAAACCTGGCTTGGAGAATTTTGAGCATTATTTTGCCAGCAAGTGAGATGAGTGCAATTGTGTGGTAGTTTGAAATTCTTTGGCATTGCCTTTCTTTGGTATTGGAATGAAAACTGACCTTTTCCAGTCCTGTGGCCGTTGTCGAGTTTCCAAATTCACAGCATCATCTTTCAGGATTTGAAATAGCTCAACTGGAATCCATCACCTCCACTAGCCTTATTGATGAAGGTGGTTATGCAGAGAAAAATTACATGCTGTGATATGGTACATTTTTTTTCACAGTTTATGAAATTAGTAATCCAATGGCATTATCCAGGCTTATAAAAATAAGAATCACTCATTTAGTTTTCATGATATTTTCAGTTACTTTCAAAAACTAATTAACTTTTAGGAAAATTTTGTGGCAAATTATTGATAACTTCTGAGCAATGAAACATATTTTCTCTATAATGATATTCATCAAAATTACTGTCTGTTGTGAGCTGAATTGTATCCCTGCAGAAATTCATGTTGAAGCCCTAATCACCCCACCCTCATATCTTAGAATGTAATCCCATTTGTAGAAAGGGTCATGAAAAAGCTAATTAAATGAAAATAATGTCATTGGGATGGACTGAACGCACCATGACTGGTGTCCTTAAAAGAAGAGAAAGTTTGAATACAAACATGAACAGGGTGCTGACGATGTGAAGCCACAGGGAAAAGATGGCCACATACAAGCCAGCAGAGAGACCAGGAACAGTTACATCCCTCTTGGTTCTTGAAAAGAACTGACCGGCTGACACCTCAATCTTAGACGTCTAGCCTCCAGAACTATGAGAACATAAGTTTCTGTTGTTGAGGCCTCCCCAAGTCTGTGGCACTCTGTTAAGCCATTTGCAGCTCTAGCAAGGGAATACACTCTCTTTGCTTCATTCTACTGTAATCTTCATTATGAGTCTGAGGTGACAGGTTAGAGGGAGTAGGAAGCATTACGTGTTATTTCTCATTATATTCTCTCTATATAAGTTCCATCAATCATATCGGATAACAAAATACTGAGGGCCCAGGGTTTTGCATGTACCAAGTCATCTAATCCTTACATGCATAATCAGAAAAGGTAATTTCTATGATTATTCTAATCATATAGATAAGAAAACTTAGGTAGTAAGTTAAGCACCTTGCCAAAATCCCTACAGGAAGTAGGATTCAAACTCAGGGGTTACATTCTGAAGTTGTGCTCTTAACTCTTTCCCAGGAACATGCATTTTTCTAAGCATCACTTTGAGTTGTGACGAACAAGCTGTATTTGAAGTAATGCCCATATGTTAACTACTCATACAATTTCTACATGAATGGCAGGTAAAATCCAAAAAATGACTATAGAAGTATTTCCATTCTTGAAGAGATAGTCTATTTCTCCTCCTTTGAATGGACGGAATTTTGTGACTCACTCAATGAATTGTTTGTTGTCATTTAGTCATGTCTGAGTCTTTTGTGAACCCCTGGATTATAGTTCATCATTCCTCAGTCCATGGAATTCTCCAGGCAAGAATATTGGAGTGGGCTGCCTTTTCCTTCTCCAGGGGATCTTCCTGACCCAGGGATGGAACCTGTGTCTCCTGCATTGGCAGGCGGATTCTTTACTACTGAGCCACCAGGGAAGCCCTGCCCCAATAAATATTAATAGAAGGTTGTAAAAGTGATGCTGCACAAACTCCATGACCAGATCATAAGAGATTATATTGTCCTCCACCTATCTGTCTCTTGATATTCTTATCCTTGATTATAGAATTAACTATATGCATTCCTACTACGGGAGTCCAGTGGTAAATGAAAATATGGGACCCCTGTTGAAAAAAATCTAGAGAAATTTAACATAATAACAATAGAGCATTCAGCCAAAGGTGGGAAGGCCTTCCTAATAGCTACACAGGCTACATGCCTAAGAAACTGGCCCTTCTGGGAATTTAGGCACAGTTGGCTAGAGTAGAACTTTAACAAATTAACACATATATACTTATGTCTAAAAATGTTGACTTTTAATTTTAATAGTATGTGTATGGCAGAGAGGAGGTTACCATAAATACATATATACTGTATGTTTTCTCATCTACTGCTCATCCTGTTTACCTTAGGTCAAGAGTTTATACCTTAGGTCAAGAGTTTAATAATTTTCAGAATTCTGAGCACTTGCCAAAGGATTCTGACAATATATATATCCTATTTGCCAACAAACAGTAGATATTCCTTTATGATTCATAATAGTCTTTGACTTCCCTCATTTATAAAACAGGAATCAAGAATTTTCTTTATCAAATGAAGTATAGAAATCTCATTTCAAAAATCTGTTAATTATACATGAAGTAAATCAAACTCATATTTCACAAATTTATTTAAAAAGATAATGTACATTGGCTATGTGATCTTGACTTCTCCAGAAGGTGACATCTACTAGAAATCTTTTTTTATAAACTATGAATTATAAAACTGGAGGATTTATTAGGAGTGATGTCAGCCCCATGGTAGTGTAAGTCATTCGTATTTTTTTTTCTCTCCCTTTTTAAACAACTAATCAGATACTCATAACCAAACAAAAGTGCCTCTGTACTTTATGCCAAGGGACCCAGGTTTCTAGCCCACAAGAGCATCCCAAAATAACCAAACAAGAATTTGGTAAGGGCTGTGGATCCAAGGGATTCAGGGAACCTGCTCCACACTCCACTGGACTTGATTAGGAAGAAAAAAAAAAAAAAAAAAAAATTGGAGAGCGTACAACTGGGCAGATACCAACGGACGAGAAAGAATTCATAAAAAGCATAGCCTGCTAGAAGCGAGATTCCAACACTCCATTGAATCAGGATAGAGGGAAGTTTGGACATAGAAGAGAGGGGGAATCACGCCGCCCTGCTTCCACCTCAGAGCAACACTACGGGGACTAAACTTTTAGCTGTTGTAATGGTGAGCTCTCCTGCCGAGGAAGTGGGAAGCAAAAGTTGTGAGTGAGTGCTCAACCACCCCAGGGGTAGGGCTTGCATCTGGAGAAAGCTGTTCGTCTCCAACAGCTCTTGATTTTTGAGGAGGAACCTCTATGACTGGGTAGAGGGAAGGAGGAGAAAGAGAAGGAACAGATAAGAATATCAAAAGGCATTAAAGGAATACATTCCCTGCTGCTGGCTTCAGGACTTCAGCAGAAAGTCTATCCACAAACCTCTGGGAGTATCCCACTCACGGATGTCCCTTCCAGGCCTCTGGGTACCCCCAAATCCTCAAGTGCCAAACCCACATCTCCCCCCTCCCTCCCACTGCACTCTGTCGCAGGCCCCATTAGCAAACTCTTAGAGGGAGCTGGAGTAGACAAAGAGGGTAATCTGATAATAGGCCAGAGAGAAATCACAAACCTGAGCTATAGCGCCACCTTCTGGAATACAAAAGAAGAATTTCTAATAGCCAGACTTGAATTTTAAGAAGCAAAAAAAGTCATAAAACCTTAGTTACAGAGGTGAATGCTACCTACAAGAAATATATTTCAGCTCTAAAGACACATAGAGTTTCAAAGTAAAGGATGTTGTCGTTGTTGTTGTTTAGCTGCTAAGTCGTGTTTGACTCTTTTGTGACCCCATGGACTGTAGCTCACCAGGCTCCTCTGACTATGGGATGTCTCAGGCAGAATACTGGAGTGGGTTGCCATTTTCTTCTCCAGGGGATCTTCCTGACTTAGGGATTAACCCTGTGTCTCCTGCATTTTCTGCATCGGCAGGCAGATTCTTTACCCCTGAGCCATCTGGGAAGTCCAAAGTAAAGGACAGAAGAAGAAATTTCATTCAAGTAAAAACCAAAATAAAGTGTATATAGCCATTCTTATATCAGATAAAATAGACTTGAAGCTGAAAATGGTAACTAAAGACAAAGATCTTTATATAAAGAAAAAGGACTCAATACATTTAGAAGATATAAATATATACACACCCAACATGTGGGCACCTAAGTATATTAAGCAAATAGTAGCAAATCTGAAACAAGAATTAGAGAGCAATACAATAACAGTAGATTTCAATACCCTACAGCCAGTAATGGATAGATATCTGGAAAGAAAATAAAAAAGGAAATGTTGGAATTGACCTATGTTTTAGACTACAGAGACTTAACAGACATACAAATTAAAAAATAAATAAATAAAAATGGAAATACAACTTAACCAAATCTATGAGATGTTGCAAAAGCAGTTCTAAGAGGGGGTTTCATGGCAAAATATACAAACATCAAGAAACAAGAAAGATCTCAACTAAACAACCTAACTTCATACTTCAAGGAATTAAAAAAAGAACAATTTAAGCCAAAAGTTAGCAGATGGAAGGAAATAATAAAGATCAGAATGGAAATAAATGAACTACAGATGAGAAAAACAGTAAAAATGATCAATGATACAAAGAGTTGGTCTTTCAAAAAGATAAACAGCATTGAGAAAACTTTAGCTAGACTATCAAGGGAAAAAAGAACACTCAAAAACAGAAATTAAAAAGGAAAGTACAACTGATACTACAGAAAAACATAGGGTCACAGGGGACTATAGGCATACTTCACAGATATTACAGGTTCAGTTTCAGAAAATTCCAATAAAGCAAATATTACAATAAAGTGAATCACACAATTTTCTTATTTTCTAACACATGTAAAAGGTATGTTACACCATACTGTACTTTATTAAGTGGGCAACAGCATTATGTCTAAAAATGTGTATAGCTTAAATAAAAATACTTTACTGCTAAAAATACTTTATTGTTAACCCATCATTTGAACCATCAGCAAGTCTCAATCTTTTTACAATACTAACATCAAAAGATCACTGATTACAGATAGCCATAACAAATATAATGATAAAAAGTTCAAAATACTGTGAGAATTATCGAAATGTGACACAGAGACATGAAGTAAGTAAATGCTATTGCAAAAAAAAAAATGGTACTGACAGACTTGCTTGACTGAGAGTGACCACAAACATTCAATTTGTAAAAAATGTAATATCTGGACAGTGCAATAAAGCAAAGGGCAATAAAATGAGGTATGCATGTACTAGGGCTTCCCAGGTAGCGCCAGGGGTAAAGAACCTGCCTGACAATGTAGGAGATGCAAGAGAAAAGGATCTTCCTGAATCAGGAAGATCCCCTAGAGGAGGAAATGGCAAACCACTCCAGTATTCTTGCCTGAAAAATTCCATGGACAGAGAGAGGAGCCTGGCGGGCTTCAGTCCATGGGGTCGCAAAGAGTCAGACACAACTGAACGCATACCATCCATGCCTGTACTATTCACAATTGTATGCCAAAAAATTAGATAACCTAGGGAAAAAATGTTATCTATTCCTAGAAACACACAACCCACAGAACTAAATCAGGAAGATGTAGAAAATCTGAATAGACCAAATAATGAGTAAAAATATTAAACCAGTAATAAAAAAATCTGTCAAAACAGAAAAGCCCAGAGCCAGATGGCGTCACTGGTGAATTCTAGCAAACATTTAAAGAAGAATTAATGCCAGTGCTTCTCAAATGTTTCCAAAAATTGAAAAAGAGAGACTATTTCCAAACTTGTTGTACTGAATAATCCAGCATTACTCTATCAAAACCAGAGAAGAACACTAAAATCAAATAACAAGAACTATAGACCAATGTTCCTGATAAAAATAGACATAAAAATTTCAACAAAATATTAGCAAACTAAATTTGAGAATACATGAAAAGTGTTACATACTATGACCAAATGGGATTTATCCTTGGGATGAAAGTATGTTGCAACATATACAATTTGATACATAAAATACATTACATTAATAGAATAAAAGATAACAGCTACATGATCATCTCAGTAGATGCAGAAACTGTATTTAACAAAACATCTTTTCATGATAAAAATTCCTCAGCAGATAAGGTATAGAAGTGATATATCTTAACATAACAAAGGTTATATACAATAACCCACAACAGATATACTCAGTGGTGAAATATTGAAAACTTTTTCTCTAAGATCAGGAACAAGACATGGATGGCAACTCTCACCCCTGTTATTCAATATAGTACTTGAAGACCTGCTTAGAGCAATTAGGCAAGACAAAGAAATAAAATGCAACCAAACTGGAAAGGAAAAAGTAAAATTGACTTTTTTTTCTTTGCAAATGATACAATTTTGTATTCAAAAAATACCAAAGGCTCAACCAAAAATTTACTGGAATTGATTAGTGAATTCATTAAAATTGCAGAATATAAAATTAGCATAGAGAAATTAATTGTATTTCTATACACTAATAATGAAATGCTTGAAAAATTTAAAGAAAGTACCTTGTTTACAATATTATCAAGAACAGTAAAGTACTTTAACCCAGGATGTAAAAGATCTGAAAAATGAAAAATACAGGACTTTGTTGAAAGAAATCAAAGATGGCACACAGAAAAATGGAAAGACATTGTATGTCCATGGATTGAAAGAGTTCACATTACAAAATATCCATACTACCCAAAGCCAATCATAGATTCACAGAATCTTTACCAAAATCTCAGTGGCCTTCTTTACAGGGAAAAAAAAAATCCAAATTTTTTATGGGACTAGAAAAGACCCTGAATAGCCAAAACTATTCTGAGCAAGAAGAATAAAGACAGAGGCATTCTATGTCCTAATTTCAAACCATACTACAAAACTATATTAACTAAAACAGTATGGCACTGGCAAAAAACTGACACGTAAACCAATGGAATAGAATAGAATCAAGAACATCCAATGGGGAAAGAAAAGTTTCTTCCACAGATGTCACTGGGAAAATTGGGTAAAGACATGCAGAACAATGAAATTTAATTCCTTTTATCACTCACAAAATTTAACTTAAAATGGATCAAAGACTTAAACATAAGACTTGACACCATAATACTCCTAGAACATAGAAAATTATTCTACATTGATCAATGATTTTTTGTATACATCACTAAATGCATGAACAACAAATGCAAAATTCAACAAAAGGGAGTACATCAACTTAAAAGCTCTACACAGCAGAAGAAACAACAAAATGAAAAGGCAACCTATGGAATGAGGGATATTTTACAAACCATATATTGGATAAGGAGTTAATATCTAATATATATCAAGAGCTCATACAACTCAAAGGAAAAAAAAAATTAAAAGCATCCAATTTAAAAATGAGTAGAGATACTAAACACACATTTCTCCAAGGAAGACATCTAAATGCATAAGAGAAATGCAAATTAAAGCCACACTGAGATATCCCCTCACAACTGTAAGAATGGCTAGCATCAAAAAGAAATAGCAATTGTTGCAAGGATGTGGAAAAAGAGAACCCTTGAATGATGTTGATGGGAATGTAAATTGGTGCAGTCTTTATAGAAAACTATGGATATATTTAAAAAATTAATAGATCTACCATATGGTACAAGAAAGGAAACAGAAATGCAATACAGAGAAATATATGCATTCCCATTTATTGCAACATAATTCAAATTGGTGAAAATATTGAAACAACCTAAGTGACCATCAATGGATGAACAGATTAAAAAGATGTGGTATGTGTACACACACACACACACACACACACACACACAGAAACATTATTTAGCCATGATAAAGAAGGACATCCTGCCATTTGCAATGATATATATTGACCTTGAAGACATTATGCTAAGTGTCATAAGTCAGACAGAAAAAAACACTGTATGGTATCACTTGTATGTGGAATCTAAAAAGTCAAAATTGTAAAGGAGAGAGTGAAATAGTGGCTACTGGAGGTAGGAGGGTGGAGTAGAAGGAAAAGACAAATGTTGTTTAAGAGTAACTTGAAATGAGTAGTAAATGAGTCCTAGGGATCTAAATCAGTGCATGTATTATAATGTATATATGTATATAGTGATGTATTATTTATGCATATAGTGTATATGGTCATGTATCATAATCATCAAAATTGCTAAGAATAAATTTTAGATATTCTATCCACTAGAAAGAAATCATGGGTGGTGACAGAGGTGTATATATGTGTTGTAACAGAGGGTGTATATTGTCACCCTGCTTATTTAACTTATATGCAGAGTACATCATGAGAAATTCTGGATTGGATGAAGCACAAACTGAAATCAAGTTTGCCAGGAGAAATATCAATAACTTCAGATATGCAGATGACACCACCCTTATAGCAGAAAGCAAAGAAGAACTAAAAAGTCTCTTGATAAAAGTGAAAGAGGAGAGTGAAAAAGTTGGCTTAAAGCTCAACATTCAGAACACTAAGATCATGGCATCTGGTTCCATCACTTCATGGCAAATAGATGGGGAAACAGTAGAAACAGTGACAGACTTTAATTTTGGGGGCTCCAAAATCACTGCAGATGGTGAGTGCAGCCATGAAATTAAAAGATGCTTGCTCCTTGGAAGAAAAGTTATGACCAACCTAGACAGCTTATTAAAAAGCAGAGACATTACTTTGCCAACAAAGGTCCGTCTAGTCAAAGCTATGGTTTTTCCAGCAGTCACATATGGATGTGAGAGTTGGACCATAAAGAATCTGAGTGCCAAAGAATAGATGCTTTTGAACTGTGGTGTTGGAGAAAACTCTTGAGAGTCCCTTGAACAGCAAGGAGATCCAACCAGTCCATCCTAAAGGAACTCAGTCCTGAATGTTCATTGGAAGAGCTGAGACTGAAGCTGAAACTCCAATACTTTGGCCACCTGATGCAAAGAGCTGACTCATTGGGAAAGACCCTGATGCTGGGAAAGATTGAAGGCGGGAGAAGAAGGGGACAGCAGAGGATGAGATGGTTGGATGGCATCACTGACTCAATGGGCATAAGTTTGAGTAAACTTCAGGGGTTGGTGATGGACAGGGAAGCCTGGCATGCTGCAGTCCATGGGGTCGCAAAGAGTCAGACACAACTGAGCGACTGAACTAAACTGTGACAAGGTGCTAATTATTGCTACAGTGGGAATCATATTACAATATATATATGGATCAAAGTAACATGTTGGACACCTTAAATTTACACAATGTTATATGTTAAATATATTTCAATTAAAGAGTAAAGAAAAGCCATGTAATAAAGATGTTTATAAGTGCTATGTGTAAAGAGAAAGAAATGGATTTATCTTCTGAAGACCAAGATAAAATCAGAGCAAGGGAGTATTGTTCTTTAGAAGATTAATTTAAACTGCCATTTTTTGGCTCATGGAGAAAACTGGTTCACAGAAGTAGAAAACTTAAATTACTAAATATTTCAAAGATAATAGAGCAACACAATTAATCCACGGAATGCACAGTATTCCTACTAAGTTAATAAGCAAGTGTGCTTTATTAATACGGTACCAAGAGCTAAGAAAAATTTAGTACTATATCAACAACAGTTCTTTCACACAACCATTTTGATTAGCACTATTATTATCTCCATTTTAAAGAGGAATAAAATAAGGTGAAGCAAGTTTAAGTGATTTGATCACAGTGATAAAGTCAGAGCTGTAATTCATACCCAGGTAGGAAAGCTCTGTATCCCACACTCCCAACCAATATGCCACAGGTTCTCAAAGCATGTTCTGTAGCATCCCAGTGTTCGCTGAGAATTTTCAGGGGTTCTTAAGGTCAACTTATTTTCATAATAAGACGACATTGTTTGCCTTTGTTTTGCAGTACTGTCTTTGCACTGATGATGCAAAAAAAATGGGTAGAAATACTGGCATCTCAGTAGAAATCTAGACTCAGTAGGAATATAGATTTCCCTGGTGGCTTAAATGGTAAAGCATCTGCCTACAATGCTGGAGACCTGGGTTCAATCCCTGGGTTGGGATGATCTCCTGGAGAAGGAAATGGCAACCCACTCCAGTACTCTTGCCTGGCAAATCCCATGGACAGAGGAGCCTGGTAGGCTACAGTCCATGAGGTCGCAAAGAGTCGGACATGACTGAGCGACTTCACTTTTTCATTTCAGTAGAAATCAAGGCAGCAGCAGGAAAGTGTACTAGTTGTCATTAAAATAATCATCACCATGCATTTACTTTCAAGAATAAAAAAGAAAAAAGTTAGTTGACTTAAGATTTTCCTAAATAAAACAGCAAAGATTGTTTTTTAAAATCTTTGTAAGTACACATCTGTTTTATTATTAGCCTGTATGGCTTAGTAGGAAGTACACATAAAGCGTTTCTGTTAAGTATGGTATAGTATGATGGTTGTCCTAAGGAAGAGCAATAGTTTAAATTATGAACAGAAAAGGCCACTCTTTTCGTGAATTTTTTTAAACTGAATATCAAGTGTTATATAAACTAAGGTAATGTAGATTTGGGTATTTTACAGCCAGTTTTCTCAAAAAATGAATATAGTAATTGTTATTTCAGGGAAAACTACTACTGAGAGCTATTGCCAATAATAAAATTTGGGCTTGACAGCTCAAATCAGAATTTTGAAAAACTTGTATGAAACTCACAGCTTTCCAATACTTAGGGGTTTCTCTGATGAGATTAGCAGTAGTACTGATGAATGTGACTTTTTTTTTTTAATACTCTCTGGTGAAATGTTTCACCTTTTGGAAGGTCTGTATAACTCAGTAAACCAATATTTTCCAATTGATGACTGCATTTACAAAATGATTCTTGGTAATCCAGCCATTCAAAGTGTGAAATATTGAAACATCACACTGTACACCTGAAAACTAATATGTCAATTACATCTCAATGTTTTTTAATTTGAGAAAAGGGTATTAAAATATAAAGCTTTTCCTTAAAAAGAAAGTATAGAATAGATCAAGGTATTTTACTATACACAGGAGAAAAAATTCATTAATACAGTTTTAGATTTCATTTTCAAATAACTGTTAGTATAGTACTACTTGTTGAGCTTTAGTATAATATCAAACAAAATACATGATTATCTGAAAAGGCTGTTAAAATGCTTCTCCTTTCCATCTATGTATTTGTGTGAGGCCAGATTTTCTTTATGTACAACCAAAACCAAGGTATAATTGATTGAATACAGAAGCGAATATCATAACCCACCTCTCCATGAAATATTCACCCATAAACAGATTTGCAAAAATGTCACTTTTTTCACTTTTTGCTTTTAAAAAATAGCTGTTTTACATAAAGTATTACTTATGTGTTAACCATAATAGGTTAATTATTGTTACATTTAATTGAATTAATATATGTTTTAAATTTCTATTTCATTTCCTTATATGATAAATATTGATAGCTAAGATCCCACAAGCTCTGCAGTGCAGCAAAAGTAATAAATAATAAAGAAATTTTAAGTTAAAAAAAGAAAGATGATCAATATTAGCCACCAAAGAAATATAGACCAAAACCACAGGGAGATACCACATCATACTATAAGAATGATTACAGTAAAAAACACATAAGTGTTGATGATGATGTGGAGAAATTGAAACCCTTATGGTGGCGCAGGGGTAAAGAATCCACTTGCCAGTGTAAGAGACATGGATTTGATCCTTGGGTCGGGGTATCCCCTGGAGTAGGAAATGGCAACCCACTCCAGGAGTCTTGCTTGGAAAATCCATGGACAGAGGGGCCTGATGGGCTACAGTTCATGGAGTCACGAAGAGCTGGACATGCCTGAGCACACACACACATATAATGCTGGTGGAAATTTAAAATGGTGCAGCTGCTTAGCAAAATAGTCTGGCAATTCTTCCCAAAGGTTAAACAGAATTACTATGTACGTGTGTATGCTCAGTCATGTCTGACTCTTTGCAACCCCATGGACTGTAGCCTGCAGGCTCCTCTGTCCTTGGGATTCTCCTGGCAAGAATACTGGAGTGGATCTTTCCGACCCAGGGATCGAACCCACATCTCTTGCATCACCTGCACTGACCGGCAGTTTTTTACCCCTGTGCCACCTGCAAAGCCCATGGGACCCAGCAATTCCACTTCGAGGTGTATACTTGCAGAGTTGAAAACATATATCCACACAAAAACTCAGACACAGATGTTCATAGTTGCATTATTCACAACAATGGTTGAACCTTCAGAAAGCAGAAACAATCCAAATGTCTATCAACTGATGAGTGGATTAACAGATTATTAAGCAATAAAAAGAAATGAAGTTTTGACACAAACTGAAACACAGGTAAACCTTGAAAACACATTCTAAGTAAAAGAATCTAGTCATGAAAGACCACATATGATTCCATTTATACACTATATCCAGAACAGACAAATCTAGAGACAGAGAATAAATCAGTGGTTGCTAAGAACTGGGGGAGGCGGGGCATGTGTGAAAGGGAATAAGTGTTCTAAAATCGATTGTGGTAATGGATGCAAAATTGTTGTACAGTTTTGGTTGTAGCAAAAATCACTGAATTATACACTTTAAATAGGGGAAAAAACTAAAATGCTTAGCTTCATATAAAGTGAAACTGTTAGTCACCCAGTCATATCTGACTCTTTTGCAACCCATGGACTGTAACCCGCCACACTACTCTGTCCATGGAATTATCCAAGCAAGAATGCTGGAGTAGGTTGCCATTCCCTTCGCCAGGGGACCTTCCCAACCCAGGGATTGAACCCCGGTCTCCTGCAATTGCAGGCAGCTTCTTTGCTTTCTGAGCCACTAGGGAAGCCCCAAACTTCATATATAATATATGCATATGCACTTTTGATATCTGCCATAGTTGAGAACATATAACCTACAGAGGAAATCTCTTTTATCCCTAGATGGCTCTGCAATGAGAGAAGTTTTGGTCATTTCAAACCCCAAGTCAATATTCTGAAGTTCGGCAATCTAACAAAACTACACTTCCAGTCATCTAGGGTAGCACTGCATTAGTTATATGAGTTAGTACTTTATGCCAATATACTGTTAAGTATTAATTCAAACTGATATTCAGTTTAATAGCTAACATTCAGATATCAAGCCTTCTCACATCCCAACTATTTCCCAATCAAATGATTATTTTCTTCCATTCTTTTTGAACTAAATGCAAGAATTTTTATTTACTCACTTTTAAGTTCATTTTACTAGGCAGACTGTTCTATTATGTTAAGCTTCCTTTAGATTTTAATTACTTTCACTAATGACCACTTCCTTCCTGTTAATTACAAATTTTGCAAAATGTACTTAGTGTCTTTATTCATATTATTGGTTAAATTATTATGAAAAAAAAATGTCTCTCAAAACTTCTGTGTCACCCACATTTCTGTTCCTATCCACTAGGTTATATGAAAAACCTTGACAAATGCCTTGTTAATTTCACATAAGACGAAAGAAAATTATATTAGTCATAATGACATGTACTAAATGAAGCAATTAAGACTGCTGGTGATTAATGGTCTCATTTTCTAAGCACACACATTTTAAATATCGAATTCTAGAAACTTAATAACCAGGACCTATATAATAACATCTGCTAATAATTATCAGAATTTAGTTTCTTTGTCTTTTGGAAAACACAAGCTACATCCTTCCATCTTTTTCTTCTTTTTGATTCTTCCAATAGTAATGTCACCTCCTTAATCTTCCCAGGTGGCAGAGTGGTAAAGAATCCACCTGCCAATGCAGGAGACACAAGAGACATGGGCTTGATCCTTGGGTAGGGAAGATACCCTAGAGTAGGAAACGGCAACCCACTCCAGTATTCTTGCCTGAAAACTTCCATGGACACAGGAGCCTGGCGAGCTACGGTCCATATGGGGTCGCAAAGAGTCATACGCAACTGAGCATGCACCCAATAATTTCATCTGAAACTTCTCCCAGTATTCTGGTACATAATTCATCAGTTATGGATCATTTATTGTCAAATAGTGTCAAATCATTTGTTTTCAAATGATTCACAGGTCAGGTTCTTCCTATCTGGAAGACATCTGTCTTCTTCTGTAATAAACACAGAAGCCATCCTTAAACTTGAGGGACAGCCCAGCAGCAGGAAGGCATGAACTGTGCTGGAGGCCAGCTTGCCTTCAGATGCCAGTGCAGCCTCCTTTTAGCTGAAGAAACTAAAGGCACGTTTGTTAGTTTCACTGACCACGGTCTGCCATGGCCATATAATTACATAATGAAACCTATACTGCGGGGAAGGGATTCAGAACGGTGTACTCAAAGCATAGTGCATAGTACTAACAAAGTTTTCAATCAGTTTCAGCTTTGATGGTCAGTCAGTGCCCAGTTTCTAATTCTTACACTTCTCCATTCTTTGTGCTGTTCTCTTTTATTCTTTTTTGATTACATTAGTATTAACTTACCCATAGCTCAGGATATCAGAGATTTTCCAAGATTTGTTGGCTGGTTTATAAAACTTCACTAGACAATGGTTCTTATAACCACTCTTCTTTTTTTCTTCCTCAAGATATTCAGTAATTTCCATTTGTTTTTACAGTTAGTATAGTTGGATAATCTTTCATTTTAACATGAATATAGGTGAAGCAAAAACAATCATGTGTGATAATATTAATTTGAAATACAGAAAAGTTAATAGAAATGAGAACTAGATATTATATTAATGGCTTCAATTATTTCTATTCTTTTAATCTTTCACCCCTACTGATGACAGAAGCTTCCTAAAATAAAAATAAGCTAAAAGGACATATGTTCATAGGAACCAAAGGTGAAAGATATTTTTGTAGTGCTTATTGCCGGAGAAGGCAGTGGCACCCACTCCAGGACTCTTGCCTGGAAACTCCCACGGACGGAGGGGCCTGGTGGGCTGCAGTCCATGCGGTCCTGAGTCGGACATGACTGAGCGACTTCACTTTCACTTTTCACTTTCGTGCATTGGAGAAGGAAATGGCACCCCACTCCCGTGTTCTTGCCTGGAGAATCCCAGGGATGGGGGAGCCTGGTGGGCTGCCGTCTGTGGGGTCGCACAGAGTTGGACGCGAGGGATGCGACTTAGCAGCAGCAGCGCTTATTGCGTGTGTGTGCTTTAAGTTGCTTCAGTTGTATCCAACTCTTACTGACCTTACGGACTGTAGCCCGCCAGGCTCCACTGTCCATCGGATTCTCCAGGCAAGAGTACTGGAGTGGGCTGCCATTTCCTCCTCCGGGGGATCTTCCTGACCCAGGGATTGAACCCCCATCTATCATGTCTCCCGTACTGGCAGACAAGTTCTTTACCACTATTGCTACCCGGGAAGAACATAATGCTCATTATATTTGCTTTATTCTAGGGACTGGATATGTGATTTAAGTATTTACACTGATGCCTTGAGGAACATCTTTCTTACCTGTATGAGTAATGTGCTTACACAGAGTTATTCAATTCAGAACTAGGCAATTAATTCCATAAATGCCTTCATGACCCTCTACATATTTCATGAAGCTGCTGTCACTACATTTGCCTTTGTACTTTGTGTTTGGAGATTACATCATAATTATTTTATTTGTAATTTATTATTTCCATCTATTTTCCACATTTGCAATATAGAGTAATGAAAGCATAAAATAATTTGTTGTCTACACTAATAATAAAGGCAGCATCTTAACATTCTGTTCCTTTGTTTAAATAAAAGCAGCAGTGTTCCCATTTTACCAGTAATTTGGCAACTAGGGGTTAGAGCATATTCTTTTTACAAAGAGAAGACATGACATTTATGTTTTCATAGTCTATATGTTCACTACAGTAAATAAAATACATGAAGCAATAAAAAAGTGAAAATTCATTTTGACGTCTGACTTCATGTCATAATTTAGGTCTGGCTCTGAGTCTAGATTTTTCTGGTTCACTCAGCAGCAATAATAGCTTTATTCATCATAAAGCAAGTGATTGCAATAGCAGGATCACAGGAATCAGAAAGTATTGATTTTTTTTTCTTAACTTTTAATCAAAACTTCTGCAACACATAGGTGCTAGCTCAGAGCTTTTAAAGCTAAAAGCAGTAGAATGTGAACAGTTTTTCTTTCTTAAGGCTTTAACTTTATTTTTCCCACCCAGCTCCAGAGAGAAGCTACAGAGGAAGAAGGGTATGCACTCAAACCATAGCCTTTTGCAAATTGCTCAGAGAGCCTAGTTGGTAACTCAGCACCCTGCACAGCGGCTGTAACAAAACACTGCCTGCAGGCAAATGCCCATAGAAACCATTTTTTCCCTAGCTTGACTAGAAGCTTTGCTCCAGGCTAAACTTAGGGCTTTGGTAACCTTTCAAATCTGCATTCCCAACACAATTTTATTTGAATACCAAGTCACATCTTAGGTTTTCTATGTTTTAAAAAATTATCAGTAACACACTCCTGCTTCTCTGATCCACAGCCCGAATATTCCAATGATTAAAATTTTAAAAAAATATTTTGGAGTACTATACTAACAAAGTAGCACTAGACCTACAGATCTCATCAATATGAATGTCTACTTATTCCAAAATTCTCAAAAGCATGGAGAAAAACAAGTGCTATAAAGTAGTTACAGAACTGACATTTGAGACTGACTCAGAAATCAGGTGTGTGTGCTGATAATTAAAGTCTCTGTGATGAAGCCTAATGCTCTCTTGTATACTCTGCAGTAAGATAGAATCTGATATTTTAGTAAAGATGAACTAAATGATAAAATGGAAAACACAACTGTATACAAGGGAGAAAAACATGGAAAAGACACCTGGTAGTTGACTTTGGAACCCCGAAAATGCTATATTTTAATGATTTTTCATAAGTCATAGAAATCATAAATGTCTCAAAAATACCCAAGTGAAACAATGTGGCATGTGGAATGCAAGAGTAGATGGTTCCTATCAGGGTCATGAAAGTCAAGATTAAATGAGCACAGTAAACAAGAATAGGTCAACTGCATTCCTGACAGATGTTTCCTTAGGAGGTACAGTGATGCCTCCTATTAACTTGCATCACATGCTTTGTGGCATCATGAAATTTATGCAGTGTGGATGTTTTTACATATACTATTTTCAGACATCTGTGTAAGTTTCTGAAACCATTAAAAAAAAATCCTCTCAGAGAATTCATTTTTGCCTGAGGGTGTTCCTGATTATGTTGACATTTTACTGGGGTTCTCATCTTGCTTTTATTATCATCAAGTTTTATTCTTTTTTTGTGTACTTAGAAATATATAGGTTGAACTTTAAACTTTAAAATCAAAAGCAATAATGACAATATATTCATGACAGCCATGTAAATTGTGTGCTAAATACACACATATTCAGCACTATTTATCTTGCTAATGTTGACATGTTGAAATGGTACATTTATATATTTTATTAATAGTCAAAGGAAAATTAATATATGCTTATGACAAAAGGGGGTGAAAAAGAGAAACTCTTTTCTATACAAGATTCTAAAAGGCTCTTTTTGCTATGCAAACATTGTTAACATTATTTTGTGTATCTTACTATAATTTGCCAATGAATATGCACAAATACATTGATTTTTAAAACAAAAGAGACATATTATACCTACACACACTTATATACATTTATCCTCTCAAGCAATTTTCAATTTTCACTATATATTTTGGCTCATTCTACTTCATTATCTTAGTAGCAGCATACTGAATATTTAACTCAACAACTGTATTTTGATGCATTGACTGAGCCTTATATTAATAGACAGTTGATTCCTTTTTAACATTTTTTTAATACAAACTACAATGAGAATCTTTGAGTGCATTGGCACAATTGTGACACTGTAATGCACTTTAAAAGAATGTGGAAGACAAGGCATTCTGCTTTTGTGTTATGGGAAGCAGGTTACCAAGCAAGAAATGCAAGTACCAGGGACTGCCATACCCTCCTCAACTGCAGAATTGTGAGTAAATAATATAATGTGTAGTCACACAGCAATAGAAAACTGAAGGAAGCATCTTTAAATTTAAGATTGTCTGTTCATCAAAGATACTGTTAACAGGATGAAAAGGAAGTCATAGAATGGAAGATATTTACATTGCATACAGCTTAGAAAGGACTTATATTCAGACTGAGAGTCCCTGGGAGGGCAAGGACATCAAACCAGTCAAACCTAAAGGAAATCAACCCTGAATATTCATTGGAAGGACTGATGCTGAAGCTGAAGCTCCAATAGTGTGGCCACCTGATGAAAAGAGCTGATTCATTGGAAAAGACCCTGTTGCTGGGAAAGATTGAAGGCAGAAGGAGAAGGGGACGACAGAGGATGAGATGGTTGGATGGCATCACCAACTCAATGGACTTGAGTTTGAGCAAGCTCCGGGAGATAGTGAAGGACAAGGGAGGCCTGGAGTGCTGCAGTCCATGGGGTTGCAAAAAGTCGGACACGACTGAGTGACCAAACAACAATTCAGATCGTATAAAGAACTCAATAAGAGAAAATCTAAATAGCAAATGGGCAAAAGACTAGAGATACTTCACAAAAGAATATATGAATACTATAACAATAATTTTTATAAAAGGTGCTCATCATTAATAATATGAGAAATTCAAATTAAACTGCAAAGATGTATCAGAATATACCCATCAATGGCTAAAATAGAAGGTTTGCTAACACCAAATGTTAGACAATTTCTGTAGTAGGTGAAATTTTCTTTCAGTTAGTGAGTGTGTAAATAAATACAACCATATTGTTTAGTAAGATCTGCCAAATACATTTCCTATCAGCAATTCCTCTCATAGGTGGATTATCAAGAGAAATGAGTATGCATGTCCACCAAAGACAGATTAAAGAATATTCATGACAGCTTCACGTAGAATAGTAAAAAAAATAGAAGGAACTAATCATAGAACAAGTGTTATATTTGTGCAGTGAACATATACCAATGAAAAGAGTACCCTATCAGTATCACAATGGACGTGAATTTGAGCAAACTCAGAGATAGACCAGGACAGAGGAGACTAGAGTGCTATATAGTCCATGGGGTCTCAGAGTTGGACACAACTTAGCAACTGTACGACAACTATCACTATCTACAATTATGTGGATGAATATAGTTTCTCTTTTTACTTCATACTTGGCATATTTTCATCTAAATTCTAAAAATTTTACTTATAAGGGACTTTCTCAACTAAGAATCTTTTAAAAATATATTGTTTTATTACAGCACCATTATAGATTCTATTTTTAATATTTAAATGTTTGGTTCATTTGCAGTTAATGTTTGTTTCAAGGGGAATTAAAAATCAGCATTATTCCTTTCTAATGGCTAGCCATGTGTCTGGCATTTACAGAGCATCTGTATTTTATTCACTAATTGCAAATGGCAGGTCATCCTATGTTATCTTCCAATACTTGTTCATGTTTACTTCTTAATTTGTTAATTGGCACCATTAATGTCTGCCTATTTTGGGGCCAATATGAAGCTGTTTTAATTATTAAAGCTTTAAGCATCTTTCAGTTACCTAATGAGACTAGTTACCTTCTCATTTTCTCTTTAGACTATCCTGGCCTTTTCAAAAATATTTTTTGTTAAGAATTTTAACATTAGGACTGTTAAGTCCCAGAAACTATTTGATACATTCATTTCAGATTAATTCAGGGGAAAAATGACATACTTAAATGTGAAGGAGTTCTAATGAAAAACAGTGTTTATGATTCCACTTACTCAAGTCTTATTTCATGTCTTACACAAATATTTCAAGTTTTCTTTGTATATCTGCAGTTTCTAAGTACACTGTCACCATATATTATCTATCATCTTTTCTCTTCCCTCTTTCCTCCCTTCATACCTCTCTCTATATGTTGCAAATGAAATCTTTTTTCTCATTTGATTTTCTCTGTTCTTGTACACAAATTATGGACTTTATAGTAGTGTAGCTAACCACTTTAATACAGTTTCTTATAGTTTCCAACCATACTGTTTGAGCCTTCAGAATTTTGCACAAATACAGTAACACCATCTGGCAAAAATATTCTTATTTATATACTGCATGTGTAATTGGATCACCTAGTACTATCAAGAATATTCAAAATAATTTTGTTTTTGGAGTAGGTGGAATGAAGATATTAAGGTGAAATAATTCAATTTCTTACATGCTACCCAATTGTTCCTTAAAGACATCACAAACTATTTTTCCCAGATGTTTCCCTTATTTTAGGTGGAGTGTCTATAAGAGTGTTTTCATTAATTAGTGTAGAAAAGCACCTCCTTTTTTCCTTTGAATCAATAAATCTAAAAATATCCCAATACTGAAGAATCTTTACATTTTTTAAATACTTATGTATTAATATATTATTCATTTAGCATTACTGGACTTATATTCATAAGTAATATTCATTAGTAATTTTTTCAATTTATTCTTTACTGTTTTTAAGCTTTGTGATTTTCCTATCTCTAAAAATCATTTTTATAAATTTTTACTTTTCTCTATGATCTAGATGAATTTATGAATTTAGTTATTTATTGAAGTATAATTGATTTACAGTATTATATTAATTTCAAGTCTACAACATAGTGACTCAGTATTTTTACAGATTATAATTAATTAAAACTTATCAGAAAATAACGGCTACAGTCCCCTGTGCTATATAATATATCCTTATTGCTTATCTATTTTAAACATAGTAGTTTGTATCACTTAATCCCACATCCCTATTTTTCCCTTCCTCTTTTCTTTAAAGGTAATTAGAGCTGTTATTTCCTAATGAAAAAAAAAGGTACCTGTAAAATAACTGGACATAAGGTTTCTGAAGGGTACTTCTTAATTTTCTCAAGCAGTTCTTTAGAATTGTTCCTTTAGATTTCCATCCCATTTGGACAGTTTTTCTAATCCAAGTTTTTAAATTAACTGATATGGAGCTGAAACAAGTAGTCAAAAATAAGCCTTTTATATTCTATTTATATAAAATATATTTTATATTCTGTCATTCACTTTTATATGTGACTAAACTTTGATTTTTTCTGATTTGTTTTATAAATTTTTGCTAGCTTTTATTTTTTAAAATTAATTTCTTCTCCATTCCTTTGTTATGTTTTGTTGTTCTTTTAATTATTTTGTAAATTCAATGTTTCCCCTTGCTTCCAGTTTTTTCCTTTTTCTTGTAAGCTAGGTACATAATAGTACTAATTTTTCACCTGATCATTTTTACCAGATACTACAAAAGATCTGATAGTGTTATTGCCTTTATTATATGCAATTTTAGTTTTTATTTTAATAGCTAAAAGTTAAGCTTTGGTTTTAAATTTCTAGCTGGTATGTTCTTGGTCTGTGTTCAAGTTCTGTTTTGTGTTAATTTTTCAATTTCTAATGTTATTATACTTTGATCAAAAAAAGTGACTCTTTAATAATGATTTCTAAGAATCCTGGTAAAATGTATATTAAAATAAAACTATTTCTTGCATGCTTGCAAAATATATTCTATGCATTAAGTATATATAAGCACATAAACGTGTACCTATTTCTTTGTATCCTACCACAAATATATTATTTAGTTGTATATACTTAAACAGTTTTAATAAAATTATTACTGCCTAGTAGATAAACACGGGCTTCCCTGGTGGCTCAGATGGTAAAGCGTCTGCCTACAATGCAGGAGACCCGGGTTCGATCCCTGGGTCGGGAATATCCTCTGGAGAAGGAAATGGCAACCCACTCTGGTACTCTTGCCTGGGAAATCCCATGGATGGAGGAGCATGGTAGGTTACAGTCCATGAGGTCACAAAGAGTCTGACACGACTGAGCGACTTCACTTCAGTAGGTAAACAGAAGCTTCTGGTGTTTTTCTGGAGAGTTCTTACTTTATTAACATTCAGTTCAGTTCAGTTCAGTCGCTCAGTCGTGTCTGACTCTGCCACCCCATGGACTGCAGCACGTCAGGCATCCCTGTCCATCACCAACTCCTGAAGTTTACTCAAACCAATGTCCATTGAGTCGGGGATGCCATCCATCCATCTCATCCTCTGTCATCCCCTTCTCCTCCTGCCCCCAATCCCTCCCAGCATCAGGATCTTTCCCAATGAGTCAGCTCTTCACATCAGGTGGCCAAAGTATTGTAGTTTCAGCTTCAGCACCAGTCCTTCCAATGAATATTCAGGATTGATTTCCTTTAGGATGGACTGGTTGGATCTCCTTGCAGTCCAAGGGACTCTCAAGAGTCTTCTCCAACACCACAGTTCAAAAGCATCAATTCTTTGGCACTCAGCTTTCTTTATAGTCCAACTGTCACATCCATACTTGACTACTGGAAAACCATAGCCTTGACTAGATGGGCCTTTGTTGGCAAAGTAATGTCTCTGCTTTTTAATAAGCTGTCTAGGTTGGCCATAACTTTTCTCCCAAGAAGCAAGCATCTTTTAATTTCATGGCTGCAGTCACCATCTACAGTGATTTTCACTGTTTCCACTGTTTCCCATCTATTTGCCATGAAGTCATGTGACCAGATGCCATGATCTTTGTTTTCTGAATGTTGAGCTTTAAGCCAACTTTTTCACTCTCCTCTTTCACTTTCATCAAGAGGCTCCTTAGTTCTTCGCTTTCTGCCATAAGGGTGGTGTCATCTGCATATCTGAGGTTATTGATATTTCTCCCGGCAATCTTGATTCCAGCTTGTGCTTCATCCAGCCTAGCATTTCTCATGGTGTACTCTACATGTAAGTTAAATAAGCAGGGTGACAATATACAGCCTTGATGTACTCCTTTTCCTATTTTGAACCAGTCTGTTGTTCCATGTCCAGTTCTAACTGTTGCTTCCTGACCTGTATATAGATTTCTCAAGAGGCAGGTCAGGTGTCTGGTATTCCCATCTCTTGAAGAATTTTCCACAGTTTATTGTGATCCACAGTCAAAGGCTTTGGCATAGTCAATAAAGCAGAAATAGATGTTTTTCTGGGACTCTCATCCTTTTTGATGATCCAGTGGATGTTGGCAATTTGATCTCTGGTCCCTCTGCCTTTTCTAAAACCAGCTTGGACATCTGGAAGTTCACAGTTCATGTACTGTTGAAGCTTGGCTTGGAGAATTTTGAGCATTAGTTTACTAGCGTGTGAGATGACTGCAATTGTGCGGTACTTTGAGCATTCTTTGGCATTGCCTTTCTTTGGGATTGGAATGAAAACTGACCCTTTCCAGTCCTGTGGCTACTGCTGAGTTTTCCAAATTTGCTGGCATGTTGCATGCAGCACTTTCACAGCATCATCTTTTAGGATTTGAAATAGCTCAACTGGAATTCCATCACCTCCACTAGTTTTGTTCGTAGAAAATTATTAACATTAATTTTCCTTAATTAGTTAATGTATTTATTCTATCCACTATATGGGCTTCCCAGGTGGCTCTAGTGGTAAAGAACCTGCCTGCCAATGCAGGAGACCTTACAGGAGACCTGGGTTTGATCCCTGGGTCGGGAAGATCCCTTGAAGGAGGGCATGTCAATCCACTCCAGTATTCTTGCCTGGAGAATCCCATGGGCAGAAGAGCCTGGTGGGCTACAGTTCATAGGGTCGCACAGAGTTGGGCATGACTGGAGTGACAGCACACACATATCCACTACATACCTGACCTCGTTCTGTCTTCTATATGCATTAACTAAGCTAATCCTAAAAATAAATTCCTGCTGTCTTTTATAAGTGTTAACTAAGTTAATTCTACAAATAGCTTTTTGACAAAAAAAGGACCATTATCTACATTTTAGAGATGAGGAAATTGAGAATATAAGTGACTGGTTCAAGTTCACAAAGCTACCACTGATGGACCAAGGATTTGAACTCACACATACTGAACCAGAGTCCCTGTTCTAAGTTACTGAATTATTGGCACATGTAGAGTATAAAATATTTGAGTCATGCTTTCTGATATAGCTCTGAGAACACTGTAGACGTTGAGCTCTGAATGGTCTTAACTACAAGTCTGCAATGAGCTCTAATTTTTAGTCCCTTCTCCCCCTCTTTTTTTGTCCCCTTTAAAGTGACTTGATCTTTTACCTAAATTCCCTTAGAATTTTATTATTTATAACTGAAATTCTGTAACCTCATCATTATTGACCAGAAATAAGTAATTTTGGGGATGGTGGGGACTATTTAATATTTTCCTTTTTAAGAAAAAATCTTTTAAAGAAAGCTTTCTTTCTTTGATTGTATATATATATGAATTTTTTCTAGATTTATTCTACCCTCTAAAAACATTGATTTGGTAAATTCTGCTTGTTTGTTGATCATCATTATTCTCTTTACAGTCTTTTTTTTTTTTTTTTTTTCTTTACAGTCTTTGTTTCTAATTTGATTTTGTATATTTTCAAACGTTTGACCCCTTTATTGTCTAATTCTATTTGAGTTAATTGTATATTTTCTTCTTCTTGTTCATATATTTCCTGGAATCAGTTTGCTCAATTTTCGTCTCTATATGTTACTTTGTCATGGCTTTTTTGGCAATTATTTCAGAGAGGCCATATTTTTCAGTGTTCTTTGTTTCCACTGTGATTTTTAAGATTTGGTCTACTTTGTGGTATAATGCATTTGTCTTTTGTTTGTCCACCCCAGGTCATTTATTTTGGAGTTTGCTTGGAGTTGCATGTGTATACTCAGTCATCCTACTCTTTGTGACTCAAAGGACTTGTAGCCTGCCTGGCTCCTCTGTCCACGGGATTTTTCAGGCAAGGATACTGGAGTGGGTTGCCATTTCCTCCTCCTGGGATGTTCCCAACTGAGAGATCAAATCTGCATCTCTTGTGTCTCCTGCACTTGCAAGCAGATTCTTTACCATTGCACCACCTGGGAACCCCAAAGTAGTATTGTCTTTGCTTAGTCCCTTTGAGAATTCACTCATCCTTAAATGGAGACTGTTCTCCATCATCCAGGTTTTTTTAAGAAGAGATTTTGAGGGAAAGGGCCCATAAGATGTAATGGCCCAGCCTGTATATTTTTTTCCTGTCATTTCTAAAATTTTCTGTCCTTGAGGTAACATGCAACACCTTTGCTTCTCAATCTTCCCACACAGACTTATTGTATTATAACATGGCATTTTCTTCTTTTTAGCAGACAAGAGTGAAAACTGCAGAGCTTCATGTTCCCCAAAGCTGCTTTATATCCTGCTTCCTAACGGGACACTTCTTTCAAGGACTATATGTCTGGGTGGGTCCTTTCCAGCCTCTTTCCTCCAACACACTTTTGTGATAAATATGGTTTAGGGACATCTCCTTGTTTGTCTGGGCTTGCCAGGTGGCGCTAGTGGTAAATAACCTGCCTGCCAATGCAGGAGACATGAGACTAGGGTCCAGTCCCTCGGTCAGGAAGATTGCCTGGAGGAGGGCATGGCAACCCACTTCAGGATTCCTGCCTGGAGAATCCCACAGACAGAGGAGCCTGGCGGGCTACAGTCCAAAGTGTTGCAAAGAGTCGGACAGGACTCTTTCTTTATCTAAACATTGCAATTCCAATCAAGGGTACGTTGAAATGGCCTCAAAGAAAGTAACTGAATTTGTCATTCTCTGTGCTCCTCTCACTCTGATCTATATACATAGGGACAATTTCTCTCATTTCTCTTTATTGCTCAGATGATTGGTCCAATCATTTCTGCTGTCGGCAACCTTATTCCATGTTTTTATTTTTTTGTTCTGTGTGCTTTGTCTTATTTTATCAATTTTATTATTTTCTGTTTCTCATTTCTTGTCCTTGTGGGTTCAGGAAAAAGATGGGCAAAGTGACTTTGTTGTCTACAAATGGAAGCCAAAACATGCTTTTAGACCTTGATGTACTGCCTTGAAAAATAATACTCAGGACATAAAATAACTAAAATATTAAATGAACTTGATATAAAATAATGGGTGAGTACATTAACATATTTAATAATTCTGTTCTTTTCCAAAGCTTACTCCCTTATGGATCATCCATACATAACATTATTTTATATTCAATATAAAATAACACCACTATTCAAAATTCAAATTCTGTATTAAATTGTGTTCATATCAATAACCTACTAAGTATCTTAACATCTATTATGTAATTGAATATATAAGGACATGAATGATAATAAGGAAAAAACTTTAAAGTGTTCTGATTATTTTATGATATCTTTGGGGTTGCCAAGAACTAAATTATCTGTGTCTTTTCACATAGTATGCATAAAAACAAAGCATTTTCTCAAATTATGTTCTTAATTCCAAGATATTTTTTCTCATATATTTTTATTCATTGCAAGTGTATTTCCAATGGTTACTAGTGTAGGTAACTGAATAGTGACTTCAAATGTTACTTGAGTTCAGAGGGTTTAGGTGCTGTATGATGATCTGGGCCATTTGGATGAAGGGAAGACCGCTGTGTCATTAAGACATGAAAGAGTTGAGTCTAGTGATGTTTTATGCCTCTGTATTGTTTATCTATTTCTATGCACCAAAATATTTCAAAATTTAGCTATTTAAAAATAACTATTATTATCCACAGACTTGGTGGGTCTGGATCTGGTCACCTCTGAATTTGGTCTTTCTTGAGGTTTAGCTCCTAACTGGGGCTGCAGTCTCATCTGAAGGCTAGATTTGGAGAGGGATCCGAATTATAAATTCACTCATTAGGTTTTGGCAGATCTCAGTACCTTGCTCCGTGAAAGGATAATGCATCATGAAGGGATGCTTCAAGATGTGGCAGCTGGTCTTCCTGGGGTAACTGAAGTTACAGTCTTATTACCTGATCTCCGAATTGACACAGCATCACTTTTTCACTTTTACCAAATCTCTTTGTAAGAAAGGAGTTGGTAAATTCAGCCCACATGAAGTGGAGAGGTTTACACCTGGGCATGAATGTCAAGGGATGGCAATCACTGCCATCCACCTTAGATGCTGCCTATCACAGCTATTTTCTAAAAGAGTATATAGATATATAGATATAGATATATACACACTGTAATTATATATCATCTGTAAAACTCTTTCATGTGCAGTCTGTAGAAGAGGTTGTGTATCTCTGCTCCATGGGAATAAGAATGTTTATAAATATAGAATTGTTCCACTCTCTATATGGTCTCAAAAATAGCATATCTGGGGTCTGTTTCAGAAGAAACAGGAGAACACAGAAAGCTAGGTAGGTTGTAAATTGTCCTGGATTTTGAAAGAGGAATACTTGTGGGATCCCCTTTAAGTTTCTAAACATTCCATCTAATGAATCAAATCATGGAATTACTTCAATTCTTAAGCTTCATTTCTCAAATGAAGTATAAAGTACCAACAATTGACATTTGTCCTGAATAATAATAAAGAAATACCCTGGCAGAGTAGGCATCTTCTTACTCTCTTATTTATTCTCATCTGGTCTTATCTCCCTCCATCATTTCTTTAACACTGAAAAATATCTTGACCCATCAAACTTCATGTGATTTTTTCCTTCCTCCAATAATCTATAGAAGTTTGAGTACCTAATGTCATTGATTGTGTTTATATTATATTTGTTATTTATTATAATTGCTCATCTCTATATTTTGTAGTATTTATCCTAGTTTTTGTATATTATAGATGTTCAAGATATACTTAATTAATTATATTTAGGTGAATTCATAAATGAGTCCAAATATTAACACACTTGCATTAAACAAAATAAAGATTATGTGCTAGCTTACATTAGTATTTTACAAAAATGATGACTACCAAATACATAAATTTTTACTATTTTCAGTAGTTGTGATACTGTCCTCCAGATGTGGTAATTTTGCTTTGAGCATTGATATTAATTTGAAATACATTTAAACTAATTTTAACTTTATTTTTAGAGTGAAGATGATTTCCAATATGAAATGAATCCAGTGCAGTGGTATGAATAATATTTAAATTGTTTCATGTATATTTTGACATAGAAATATTTTTGTAGCTTTTGCTTAAGTGTATTTGAGATTTTAATATGAATAATAAATTCATGCACATATATATTAGAATAAACTCACAATTACTAAGCAGAACTACACATAGCAAGAGAATTTATATTATTTTTCCCCACTAAAATGCTATCTTCAAATTATGTTACTCATTTAGCTGAAGTACTGAGTCTCTTATGAAAAGGTAGTGTTAGTGTTAGTCACTCAGTCTTGTCTGACTCTTTGCAACTCCATGGACTACGTCCACCTGCCAGCCAGGTTCCTCTGTCCACAGAATTCTCCAGGCAAGAATAACAGAGTAGGTAGCCATTCCCTTCTCCAGGGGATCTTCCTGACCCAGGGATCGAACCCCAGTCTCCTGCACTGCAGGCAGATCCTTTACCGTTTGACCCACCAGAGAAGCTCTAAGCCATATTTTTTTTGATGTTTAGCATGGCACTTTTAGCTGGTTTGGAGAGATCAATTGTTTTTATGTATATGACACTGATTCAGCTTTAGAATAAAGAAGCAATTTACATTTAAGAAAAATATGGTGATTTCTTCTATTCTTTAGACATAATAAAATGTACAAGACAGGGAAAAAGCATACAGTTATCCTAACTGCATTTCTTTTTTCCTGAAATTTTTTTCATAAGCATACAAATCATTCAGAAGATTGCCTCATATCCATAAATATTGTTAAATGAGTTTTTTGATTACTTAATTTTTAAGAAGTGTTGTATTATCTTTTCATTATAGTAATTAAAATATGCAACAACAAAAAGAAACCAAAATGCAAACACTAATCCTTCAGAATTTGAAACTATATCTCTTCAGGTAAATAAATAAATAACATTCAATCTTTCCTTTTTGCTACAATGTGTGTGTGTGTGCACACATGCATACACATTGCATGGGCAGGTCTGTATATTTATATGAGAGTAAGGAAATATATTTATCAACTGAAAGTAATTTTGAAAATACTTAACAGCGATTTGAATTCTAAATAATAACATTATAGCTTATTCTATCATTGCTAGTTACTCAGTTGTGTCTGACTCTTTGTGACCCCATGAACTGTAGCCTGCCAGGTTCTTCTGTCCATGAGATTTCCTACCCAAGAATACTTGAGCAGGTAGCCATTTCCTTCTCCAAAGGATCTTCCTGACTTACAGATGAAACCTAAGTCTTGTGCATTGTAGGCAGATTTTTAACATCTGAGCCACCGTTACATTGCAAATATGGTAAAATTTCAATTAAAACTTTATCCTAAACTGTATGTTTTACTTTCCATCTTCCTTCTTCTTCTCCTCCTTCAGATACTTTGTGCATTCTTTCATACACATATTTTCCATGCAAATATGTATGTGTATATTTATATAAGTAGATAAATAATAGGTAAATTGATAAATATGTATGGAATGTTTGGCAATTTTTTCCAAAATCATACTATATTAAGCATAGTTTTCTGAATTATAAATGTATATCACCTAGTAACAGAGCTTTAAAATAAATGAAGCAAGATTGAGAGTACTTATGGGAGAAATGAACAAATTCACAATAACGGTTAGAGACCATAATATACTTCATTCAATTATGGGGAAGATATTGATATACTCAGGAGCTTGATCAAAATAATGAGTAAGGACACAGAACATCTGATTGACACCATTAACTACTTTAGTCAAATTTACATCTAAACTACACTGCATCCAGTAACTGCAGAATGCCAGAAAAAAACCCAAATATTTGGACTTCAGGTAAATTACACTTAACTGTTTCACAAGTAAAAAGAAAAAAATAATAAGGTAAGTTACAAAATATTTTGAACTAGGTGATAATTAAAAAGTCAGAATTTGAAGCACTTAAAGAGTAATATACAATTTAAAATACTTCTATTGAAAAAGAGGCATCTAAAATTGATTAGTCCTTCTCCTTAAGAAGTTAGAAAATTAACTCAAATAAGTAGAGTGATGGAAAATAAAGACAAGGTTATAAATTAATAAAATAGAAAACAGATGAATAAAGAAATCTTTAAAAAGCCCAAAGTTGTTTGTTAGAAAATATCAACCAGATTGATGGTCTCCTAGACTGAATAAGGAAAAAAGAAAGAAAGAGAACAAAATTAGTAGTGTCAAGAATGAAACAGTGGGCCCCACTAAAGATCCTACAGAGACTGAAGGTATAAGGTAATATTAGAACAACTTTACACCAATAATATTGATAACTTAAATGAAGAAGAAGATAAATTCCTGAAAGGCATAAACTACCAAAACGGACAAAAGAAGAAATAGTAAATCTTAATCCTCATATATCTATTAAGGACATTGAAATAATAATTGAAATCTACCCACAAAGAAAATTCTAATATTAAATTGTTCCATTGTATCAGTTATTTAAGAACTGAGATTAAGCCACAGTGAATATGTTCTAGAAATAGACGAGTAGAATGTACTTCCCAGCACATTTCGTTTGGTTCAGATTCCTCTGGTCACAAACCAGGCAAAGCTATCACCAAAAAAATAAACTTCATACTAATAACTTCATGAATATCAATAGTAAGTGCTTAATAAAGTATTACAAAATCAAACAATATATAAAAAGGATAGTATATTTTGACCCAGTGGAGTTTATTCCAGAAATTCAAGTTTAACATTAAAAAAAAAATCAATCTTGTATTCAGAAGATACAAATAACTCTTAAAAATCAATAATAAATAAACAAACAATCTGATTAATAAACAGGTCAAAGACTAACTGATGGCTCAAGAAAGAAGACATCCAGATACAAGCATGTGAAAAGATGCTCCACATTATATGCCATCAGGAAAAGGCAAATTAAAACATCAGTGAGATACTATTACCCTAGTGGCTCAGACAGTCAAGAATCTGCCTGCAGTGCAGGAGACCTGGGTTCAATCCCTGGGTTGGAAAGATCCCCCGGAAAAGGAAATGGCCTCCCACTACAGTATTTTTGCCTGGAAAATCCCATGAACAGAAGAGCCTGGTGCTCTCCCTATAGTCCATAAGGTTGCAGAGAGTTGGACACCACTGAGGGCTAACAGTCTCCCTTGCATTGGGGTGGCTGAAATCCAGAACACTGACAACAGTAAGGAGGACGTAGGGCAACAGGAACTCTCATATATTGCTGACAGGTATGCAAAATGTCATAATCACTTTGGAAGACAATTGAGCAATATCTTACAAACAAGTATAGTTTTACCATGTGATCCATAAATTGTAATCCCACCCAAATAAGTCAAAAATCAATGTCCTACATATAGTGGTTTATAGCAGCTTTACTCATAATATCAAACCTTAGAAGCAACCAAGTATCCAAGGTGTTCTTCAGTAGGTGAATGGATAAATGAACTGTGGCATGCTCATAGAATGGACTGTTATTAAGTGATAAAAAGAGATGAGCTTTCAAGCCATGAAAAGACATGGAGGAACCTTTAATGCATATTGCTATGTGGAAGAATACAGTCTGAAAAGGCTTCATGTTGTACGATTCCAGCTACATGGCATTCTGGAAAATCTAAATCTATGAAGACAGTAAAATGATCAGGTTTTCCATGTTTTGGGGTTGGGGGTGGAGTAGAGGCCAGATGGATGAATAGGTAAAGTTTAAGAGATTATCATTAGAAGGACTGATGCTGATGCTGAAGCTCCAATACTTTGACCACCTGATGTGAAGAGTCAACTCACTGGAAAAGACCATGATGCTGGGAAAGACGGAGGGCAGGAGAACAAGGTGGTGACAGAGGAAGAGGTGGTTGGATAGTATTACTGACTCAATGGACATGTGTTTGAGCAAATTCTGGGAGACAGTGAAGGATAAGAAACCTTAGCACATGCAGTTCATGGGGTTGCAAAGAGGCGGACACAACTTGGCAACTAAACAATAAAGAGATTAGTAAGGCAGTGAAACTATTCAATATGATGCCATAAAGGGGAACACAGGATGTTATGCATTCGGCAAAACCCATAAAACTGTACAACACAAAGAATAAGCCCTAATTTAAGCCATGGATCCATTAAGTATAACGGATCAATTTTGGATCACCACTTGTAACAAATGCAGCTAACCAGTGCAGGATGTCAATAATAGGGGAAACTGTGGGTAGCAGAAGAAGGAGCATGTACAAACTCTCTGTACTTTCTATTCACTTTTCTGTAAACTTATTACTGCTTTTAAGAAATAAGGTCTATTAATAAAAAAATTAATCAGTTTGACACTGTACCACTAAATAAAGGAGGAAGACTGTATAATTATTTCAATATATGAGGAAAAAAGCATCGGACAACATTTAACATTCTTTTAAAATAAATATGCATTTTGGCAAATTAGGAAAAGGTATTCAAAAATCCAGCAGCATTCTTTGGAATGAAAACTGACCTTTTCCAGTCCTGTGGCCACTGCTGAGTTTTCCAAATTTGCTGGCATATTGGCTTAAAGTTTAACATTCAGAAAAATAAGATCATGGCATCTGGTCCCATCACCTCGTGGGAAATAGATGGGGAGACAGTGGAAACAGTGTCAGATTTTAGGGCTCCAAAATCACTGCAGATGGTGATTGCAGCCATGAAATTAAAAGATGCTTACACCTTGGAAGGAAAGTTATGACCAACCTAGATAGCATATTAAAAAGCAGAGACATTACTTTGCCAACAAAGGTCTGTCTGGTCAAGGCTATGGTTTTTCCAGTGGTCATGTATGGATATGAGAGTTGGACTGTGAAGAAAGCTGAGTGTTGAAGAATTGATGCTTTTGAACTGTGATGTTGGAGAAGACTCTTGAGAGTCCCTTGGACTGCAAGGAGATCCAACCAGTCCATCCTAAAGGAGGTCAGTACTGGGTATTCATTGGAAGGACTGATGCTGAAGCTGAAACTCCAATACTCTGGCCACCTCATGTGAAGAGTTGACTCATTGGAAAAGACCCTGATGCTGGGAGGGATTGGGGGCAGGAGGAGGAGGGGATGACAGAGGATGAGATGGCTGGATGGCATCACTGACTCGATGGGCATGAGTTTGAGTAAACTCTGGGAGTTGGTGATGGACAGGGAGGCCTGGCGTGCTGCAATTCATGGGGTCGCAAAGAGTCGGACATGACTGAGCGACTGAACTGAACTGATTCAAAAATAGGTTTGCTTTAAAGTTGGTCTGGGGTAGTTCCACGCTTAAATCAGATATGCTTGGACATTTGGTTCTAACACTTGGCCAACATAAAGATGAATTATGCTAGTACGAAAATTCTGAAAGAGATGGGAATACCAGACCACCTGACCCACTTCTTGAGAAACCTATATGCAGGTCAAGAAGCAACAGTTAGAATTGGACATGGACCAACAGACTGGTTCCAAATAGGAAAAGGAGTATGTCAAGGCTGTATATTGTCACCCTGCTTATTTAACTTATATGCAGAGTACATCATGAGAAACACTGGGCTGGAATCCAGCACAAGCTGGAATCAAGATTGCCGGGAGAAATATCAATAACCTCAGATATGCAGATGACACTACCCTTATGGCAGAAAGTGAAGAGGAACTAAAAAGCCTCTTGATGAAACTGAAAGAGGAGAGTGAAAAGTTGGCTTAAGGCTCAACATTCAGAAAGCTAAGATCATGGCATCTGGTCCCATCCCTTCATGAGAAATAGATGGGGAGACAGTGGAAACAGTGTCAGACTTTATTTTTTGGGGCTCCAAAATCACTGCAGATGGTGATTGCAGCCATGAAATTAAAAGATGCTTACTTCTTGGAAGGAAAGTTATGACCAACCTAGACAGCATATTAAAAAGCAGAGACATTACTTTGCCAACAAAGGTCTGTCTGGTCAAGGCTATGGTTTTTCCAGTGGTCATGTATGGATGTGAGAGTTGGACTGTGAAGAAAGCTGAGTACCGAAGAATTGATGCTTTTGAACTGTGGTGCTGGAGAAGACTCTTGAGAGTCCCTTGGACTGCAAGGAGGTCCAACCAGTCCATCCTGAAGGAGATCAGTCCTGGGTGTTCATTGGAAGGACTGATGCTGAAGCTGAAACTCCAATACTTTGGCCATCTCATGCGAAGAGTTGACTCATTGAAAAGACCCTGATGCTGGGAGTGGTTGGGGGCAGGAGGAGAAGGGGACGACAGAGGATGAGATGGCTGGATGGCATCACTGACTCGATGGACGTGAGTTTGAGTAAACTCTGGGAGTTGGTGATGGACAGGGAGGCCTGGTGTGCTGTGATTCATGGGGTCACAGAGAGTCAGACACGACTGAGTGACTGAACTGGCTGACCGACTGACTGACTGAGTACTTTTAACGTCCTGTTTAAAGTTCACAGTTTTTCTGGACACAACTCTATACTCTTGTCTCCATTGTTTATCAAAAATGTATTAATTAATGGCTTACACCTTGTTTAACTGCTTATACAGCCTGGTTTTAGGTACTTTATCAGTGGAATATAGGAGACCCCTGAGTCAACCCATACTTTGACTCCCCTGAAACTAAGACTTAGGAACATAATTTGAAAATGAAGCATATTCTATGAAAAATCCTAGAGGCTGTGCTTGGAAGCTTTCTGATTTCTAAGATGATTTCTTGCACTTCCATTCTTCCTGTATCATATCCTTTATTAAAATTGTAAATGAGTTTATCCTATAAATGTTCTTTCAATTATCTGACTGTTTAATCGCTACAGTTGGCACTATAAGCAGGTTAAATATAATACACTTGACTCTATAATGCAAGTAATTGCTAAGGCCTGGTTTAGGAAAAAGAAGGATGACAAATGGCAGAATGTAGAATCTGCAAAGCCAGGATGGTTTCCTGACAACCTCTGTTTAGAGGTCCTCACTCAATTACTGTGACAACTGAAAGTGAAGAACATTTACCAGTGGGAATTGCAGGTGGTAGATCCACAACAGAGAGGAAGATAAATGGATCGTTAGAAATTTGTATGGTACTTCCTTTGCTTTTGGTTGCTTTGGAGAAAACAAAAATAACTGATAAAAATCTAAAGGCTGCCAAGGACTCCAACTTACTGCCCATGAATCTGTGTTTGGTGGACACACATGACACCAAACAGAGGTAGGCATATTTTTTAATGACGTGTGTGTTGTTTGTTGCTCAGTCATGTCCGATTCTTTGTGGCTCCATGGATTGTAGCCCAGGAGGCTCCTCTGTCCATGGAATTCTCCAACCAAGAATGCTAGAGTGGGTTGCCATTTCAAACTTCAAGGGACTTCCCAACCCAGGGATCAAACCTAGGTTTCCTGCATTGCAGGCAGATTCTTTACTGTCAGCCACCCGGGAAGCCCTAATGACCCTCATCCAATAGGAGGGTTCCCTTTTCTACACACTCTCTCCAGCATTTATTGTTTGTGTATTTTTTGATGATGGCCATTCTGACTGGTATGAGGTGATACCTCATTGTAGTTTTGATTTGCATTTTTCTAATAACTAGTGATGTTGAGCATCAGTTCACGTGCATTTTTTTTTTGAATGCGGAATACTTTTTAAAGTCTTTAGTGAGTATGTTTCAATATTGCTTCTATGGAGAATGGTATGGAGGTTCCTTACAAAACCAAAAACAGAAATACCATATGATACTGGAATTCCATTCCTGGGCCTATATCTGGGGAAAATTCTGATTCAAAAGGATACATGCACCCCAAATGCACTGCAGCACTATTTACAATAGCCTAGACACAGAAGCAACCTAAATGTCTACTGACAGGAAATGAATAAAGAATATGTGGTTTAACAATGGAATATTACTCAGCCATAAAAAAGAACAAAATAAAGCCATTTGGAACAACAGAGCTGGACCTGAAGATTGTCATACTGAGTGAAGTGAGTCAGAAAGATAAAAGCAAATATCATATGGTATTGCTTATACATAGAATCAAAAATAAAGGTTACAAATGAATTTATTTACAAGCAGAGTTGCAGATGCACCAATCATACTTATGGTTATGCAGAAAGAGGGATAAATTGGAAAACTGGGATTGACATATGCACACTACTATATATAAAACAGATAACTAACTGTGACCTACTCTATGACACTGGCAACTCACTCAATGGGAAAGGAAACTAAAAAAGATTCGACACATGTAACTAATTCACTTTCATGTACACCTGAAATTCTGTGGTGTGTGTGCTCCCTGCAAATCAACTATACCCCGATAAATTTTTTTTAAAAAAGAATAAAGTCACATAAGGCAGAGAGATGTGACAGATGTTGTAGAGTACATCCTTGCTGAGCTTCCACAGAATGGGGCTGAATAATGGGAAAATAGTTACAATTTAAGAAGAAAATAATACAAATTAAATGGATGAAATATTACTCTTGTGACAATTAAACCATGTAGAATGTTCATATAATTAAAAATGACATAAAAAAGAGATGGAGCAATTATTAAAAATTTAATGGATTACCATAAAAAATAGGTGGTATAGCTACTTCCAACCCCTAATATTGCACAAAGACCATAATGAATTTACTCAGTTTGCTATAGCCTTGATTAATTTTAGTGATAATAACACAGAGGAGGAATCCAGAGTCCCTTCCAAATGGTGCCAGTGAAATGGTCTGAATTAAAGAGATGTGATAAGTTGAGTGGCAAGATGACTGGGATCTCTTGGTACAACCCCAGTAGGGGACCAAAGTCCATCTGCCTTAATAAAATGGATAGCAAGGGTGAAGAAATTTTACCAGGATTTCTGGGCACTGGTAAACGAAGTGCTGTCATAACTAAACCCACTAAACAAAATCTAAATGTTCAATTTGACTAACAGTTTCTTTTCAATAACTACTTCAAATCTTTTTAAGAAAAGAAGAAAATGGGGTAGTAGAGACAGAACCAATGTGCAATCATGTGAGACAAATTCTAATATACATTTTGAACTTACAATGTTGTATTTACATAGGGATATTTAAATTCTGCTGCCTATAACTAGAGCCTAGAGATAAGACACTTCTACTTGATTAAACTGGAAGTACACACACACATGTGTATATATTTATATATATATATATATATATATATACTGTTGATGATGTAATGTTGATTCTCAATTGGTAGACCAAATAATAATGACCCACAAATTCTGATTAGTTACATGAAGTTCAGGGTGTAGTTGATTATTCTGGATAAGGTACACTGTTCATGTCAAATGAGAGAACCCTTAGAATATTCAATTAGCAAATCAAATCTAATAATGTATAAACAGAATTATCCATTATGATCAAGTAACATTTAACTTAGTTATGGAAAGCAGGTTCAAAATTTGAAAATCAATTTTAAAAAGCCATCACATAAACAGGCTAAAAAATCAAGATCACATGATCGTATCAGTAGACACAAGAAACATTCAACAAAATCCAACACTCATTCATAATAAAAACTTTCAGCAAACTAAGAAGAGAAGGAAATTATCTCAACTTCATATAGAATATATAAAAAAATCTACAGCTAGTAACATACTTCCTGGTGGGAAACCTGATGCTCTTCTACTATGCCAGGTACAATTTAAGAATGTCCCCAGGTATCACTATTTATAAACCTTATACTAGAAGTCAATGTGATTAAAATAAGTTGATAAAAAGAAATAAAGGCTGCATAGATTCTGGAAGGCATAAGTGAAACTGTTATTTATTGTAGATGATGTGACCACTTATGTAAAAAATTCAAAAACATTAAACAAAGACTTCCTGAAACAAATGAGCAATTCAAGCAATGTGGCTGCATTAATTACAAGAATAATATACAAAAGTCAATCATATTCTTATATTTAGCAAGGAACACATGGGACTGGAAATTTAAAACACAATGTATAATGCTCAAATCAAATTCTTAGGTATAAATCAAACAAGATATGTATAAGATATATATGAACAAAACTACAAAACTTTGATGAATAAAAGAAAAACTGAATAAATGGAGAGAAATTCTATGTTCATGGGTAGGAAGATTCAATGTTGTCAATCCTTCCCAATATGATCTGTAGATCAATGTAATCCCAATCAAAATACTAGGTCATTATTTTGTGGAAATTGACAAGCCATTTTTAAAGTTACATGGAGAGGTAAAAGAGCCTGTAATAGCCAACACAATATTGAAGGAGAACAACGAGATGGAGGACTGAGTTTAAGACTTATTTAAACTGACAGTAGTCAAGACAGTGTTGTACTGGCAAAATAATGAATGAATAGATTAGTGGAAGAGAATAGAAAGCCCAGAATTTAGCCCACATAGATATGGTCAATTGATAAGTGTGTGTGAGCGCTTTTGCTCATGTGTCTGACTCTTGTGATGCAATAGACTGTAACTTTCCAGGCTCCTCTGTCCATGGGATTCTCCAGGCAAGAATACTGGATTTGACCAAGGAACAAAGGTAACACAATGGATGACAATTTACTCAACAAATAGTGAATGGAATAGCTAGACAGTCACATGCAAAAATAAATATATAAATAAATCTAGATACAGGCCTTACACCCTTCACAAAACTCAAAATGAATCATAGACATAAATCTAAAATGCAAAACTATGAAACTACTGTGAGAAAACAAATTAGCCTTAATGGCCTTTGGCATGGTAATTACTTTTTATACTAAATGCCAAAGGCATAATTCATGAAATAAAGGATGAACTGCACTTCATTAAAGTTAAAAACTTCTGGTCTGTGAAAGACATGTCAAAATAATAGAAATACAGACTGAGATAAAATATTTGCAAAAAATATATCTTATAAAGGGTATTTATTGAAAACATACAGTGACTTCCCTGGCAGTCCAGTGGTTAAGACTCTACACTTCCACTGCAGGAAGCATGGGTTTGATCCCTGGTCTGGAAACTCAGATCTTGCATGCTATGTGGTGTAGCCAAAAAAAAAAAACAAAAACCAAAAACCTATCCTCCATGTTGGGAATATTCACAAAACTCAAAACTTAGCAGTAAGAAATCAAATAATCCTATCAAAAATGGGCCAAAGACTTTTATAGACATCTCAAGAAAGAAGATACACAGATGGAAAATAATCATAGGAAAAGATGCTCCCAATCATATCAAAGAAATACAAAGTAAAATAATAATCAATACTACTATCCATCTATTAGAATGGCCAGCATCTGCCAAAATGACACTACAAATGCTGATGAGAATGTGGAGACATAGGAACTCTCATTCATTGCTGGTGGAAATGGAAAATGATGCAGCAATTCTGGAAGAGTTTGGCAATTTGTTACAAAACTAAACCCCTCATACTAGCAAAAGATTCAGCAAATGCAACCCTTGCTGTCTACACAAAGAAGTGCAGAACTCCTGTTGACACAAAAATCTGCACATTGATGTTTATAGTAGCTTTATTCATATTTGCCAAAATGCAACTAAGATTTCCTTCAATAGGTGACTGGCAGATTTTATTTTCTTGGGCTCCAAAATCACTGCAGATGGTGACTGCAGCCATGAAATTAAAAGATGCTTGCTCCTTGGAAGGAAAGTTATGACCAACCTAGACAGCATATTAAAAAGCAGACACATTACTAAGCCAAGAAAGTCTGTCTAGTCAAAGGTATGGGTTTTCCAGTAGTCATGTGTGGATGTGAGAGTTGGACCATAAAAATGGCTGAGCATTGAAGTAGTGATGCTTTTGAACTGTGGTGTTGGAGAAGACTCTTGAGAGTCCCTTGGACTGCAAGGAGATCAAACCAATCAAATATAAAGGAAATCAGTCCTGAATATTCATTGGAAGCACTGATGCTGAAGCTCCAATACTTCAGCTAGCTCATATAGAAGTGCAGACTTATTAGAAAAGACCCTAATACCAGGAAATATTGAAGGCAGGAGGAGAAGGGGATGACAGGGGATGAGATGGTTGGATTACATCACTGTCTCAATTGACATGAATTTGTGCAAGTTCCAGGAGATGAAGAAGGACAGCGAAGCCTGGCATGCTGATGCCCATGGGGTCGCAAAGAGTCAGACACGACTGAGTGCCTGAACAACAACATACACAGACAATGGAATATTATTCAGCCCTAAAAAGAAGTGAACTAGTAAGCCATGAAAAGACAGAGGGAATTTAAGTGCATATTAATGACCGAAAGAAGCCAATCTAAAAACACTACATACTGTAAGATTCCAACTCTGACATTCTGAAAAAAGAAACCTATAGAGAGAATCAAGAGATCACTGGTTGCTAGAAACTGGAGGCAGAGGAGAGGGATGAAGAAGTGGAATACAGAGGCTTTTTAGGACAGTGAAAGTACCTCTGAGATATCTTAATGATGCATACATGTCATTTTATAGCCTTCCAAACCCATAGAATGTACAACACCAAGTGTGAAACAAAATATAAACTACAGGCTTTGGGTGATAATGCTGTATCAATGTAGGCTCATCAATTTTAACAAATGTATGATGGTGGAAGATACTGATAACAGGGGAAGCTATGCATGTATGGGGGCAGAGGTAAAGGGAAATCTCTACTTTTCTGTCAGATTTTTCTGTGAACTTTTAAGTGCTCTTAAAAAAAAGAAACTCACAATAAAAAATAAAAGCAAGTCACAAGCCCCATCCACAATTAAGGGGTGAGAATAGTAGGAGGTGGGCACCATAGTAGCCACTTTGCAATATGTCAGCCACAATATGTTTATCTCCTCTATTATAGTATAAAATATAATTTTACTTAATTTATTCCCAAAATAATACTTCTCTGAATTGCCTGTATCTTTCAATACACCCTTTTTCTTAGGCAGCAAATAGCACTGTCAAAATTGTATAGAGGTGTGAAGGATTTCAGCAAGTAAATGTCTATTTCATTTTCTCTGTGAAGAAACTTACAGGAGTGGCAAAGTGAGGATAGTCAAATGTGAAATTGACTGACTGACTTACAGCTCTGTGCTGATCAAGCCAACATTCCACCAAGTCCTAATGTCAATCTACACAATAATATCAATGTAAATAATCTCAAAACACACACTTGAACATGAAATACTTGGGAATTTAACTTATTAGTGACAGCTGATTTTTAGATTAAAAGTTAGTATTCCGTATTCCCAAAATCCCCTTCATGGATCACTGCCTTGTTGTAGTGTAGAGGCTTACCTAACTCAGTGATGCTGTGAGCTATTCAATGAGGGCCATCCAAGATGGACGGGTCATATTGCAGAGTTCTGACGAAATGTGATCCAGTGGGGGAGGGAATGGCTAACCACTCTGGTATACTAGCTGTGAAAACCTGGTGAAATGTATAAACAGGCAAAAATATATGACACCAAAAGATGAGTCCCCCGAGTTGAAAGGTGTCCAATATGTTACCGGGGAAGAGAGGAGGACAACTACTAATAGCTCCAGAAAGAATGAAGCTGCTGGGCCAAAGTGGAGATGAAGCTCACTTGTGGATGTGTCTGGTGATGAACGTAAAATCCCTATCTTTAAAGAACAGTATTGCATACGAACCTGGAATGTTAGGACAGAATGATCTCAGTTTGTTTCCAAGGCAAACCTTTCAACATCACATTATTCCAAGTCTGTGCCCCAACCACCAATGCCGAAAGAAGCTGAAGTTGATCAGATCTATCAAGACCTAGAATACCTCCTAGAACTAACACCAAGAGAGTAATCCTATTCATCAGAGGGGACTGGAATGCAAAAGTAGGAAGTCAAGATATAACTGGAGAAAGAGGCAAGTTTGTCCTTGGAGTACAAAATTAACCAGGGCAAAGACTGACAGAATTCTGTCAAAAGAGAGCACTGTTCATAGCAAACACCCTTTCTCAACAAGACAAGAAATGACTTTATACATGGACATCACCAAATGGTCAATATAAAAATCAAATTGATTATATTTTTTTGTAGCTGAAGATGGAGAAGCTATATACAGTTATCAAAAACAAGACCTGCAGCTGACTGTGGCTTAGATTATCAACTCCTAATAGCAAAATTCAGGCTTAAACTAAAGAAAGCGGGGAAAACCACTAGGTCAGCCAGGTACAACTTAAATCAAATCCCTTATGAATATACAGTGGAGGTGACAAATAGATTCAAGGGATTAGACCAAGTAAATAGAGTGCCTGAAGAGCTATAGACAGAGATCTGTAATATCATACAGGAGACAACAAACAAAACCATCCCCTCAACAAAAGAAATGCAAGAAGGCAAAGTCATTGTCTGAGGAGACTTTACAAATGGTTGAGGAAAGAAGAGAAGTGAAAAGCAAGGGAGAAAGTGAAACGTTCAGTTCAGTTCAGTTCAGTTCAGTCACTCAGTCGTGTCTGACTCTCTGCGACCCCATGAATCGCAGCACGCCAGGCCTCCCTGACCATCATCAACTCCCGGAGTTTACTCAAAACTCATACCCATCGAGTCAGTGATGCCATCCAGCCATCTCATCCTCTCTAGTCCCCTTCTCTTCCTGCCCCCAATCCCTCCCAGCATCAGGATCTTCTCCAGTGAGTCAACTCTTCACATGAGGTGGCCAAAGTATTGGAGTTTCAGCTTCAGCATCAGTCCTTCCAATGAACACCCAGGACTGATCTCCTTTAGGATGGACTGGTTGGATCTCCTTGTAGTCCAAGGGACTCTCAAGAGTCTTCTCCAACACCATAGTTCAAAAGCATCAATTTTTTGGTGCTCAGCTTTCTTCACAGGCCAACTCTCACATCCATACATGACCACTGGAAAAACCATAGCCTTGACCAGACAGACCTTTGTTGGCAAAGTAATGTCTCTGCTTTTTAATATGCTATCTAGGTTGGTCATAACTTTCCTTCCAAGGAGCAAGCGTCTTTTAATTTAATGGCTGCAGTCACCATCTGCAGTGATTTTGGAGCCCAAAAAAATAAAGTCTGACACTGTTTCCACTGTCTCCCCATCTATTTCCCATGAGGTGATGGGACCAGATGCCATGATCTTAGTTTTCTGAATGTTAAGCTTTAAGCCAACTTTTTCACTCTCCTCTTTCACTTTCATCAAGAGGCTTTTTAGTTCCTCTTCACTTTCTGCCATAAGGGTGGTATCATCTGCATATCAAAGTGAAAGGTACACCCAACTAAATGCAGAGTTCCAGAGAATAGCAAGGAAAGACAAGAAGACCTTCTTCAAAGAAAAATACAAAGAAACAGAGGAAAACAACAGAAAGGGTAAGACAAGAGATCGCTTCAAGAAAATTGGGAATATCAAAGGACCACTTCATCCAAAGATGGGCACATTAAAGGACAGAAACAGTAAAGACTCAATTGAAGCAGAAGAGATCGAGAAGAGATGGAAAGAATACACAGGAGAACTGTACAAAACAGATCTTAATGATCCAGATAACCATGATGGTGTAGTCTCTCGCTCAGAGCCAGGTCAAGTGGGGCTTAGGAAGCACTGCTGCCAATAAAGCTAGTGGAAGTGATGGACTTTAAGCAGTGCTTCTTAAAGTCCTGAGTTGATGCTTTTAAAATGTTACACTCGATATGTCAGCAAGTTCCCAATTCCCAAGCAGGGCAGTAGTAAAAAATGTTCAAACCACCAGACAGCTGTACTCATCTCCCATGCTAGTAAGGTTATGCTCAAAATTCGCCAGGCTAGGCTTCAGCATTACATGAACCAAGAACTTCCAGACGTTCAAGCTGGGTTTAGAAAAGGCAGAGGAACCAGAGATCAAATTGCAAACATTCACTGGATCAAAGAGAATGTAAGGAATTGCAGGGAAAAAAAAATCTGCCTCTGTTTCATTGACTACAACAGTAACAACTCCCAAAATGCCAACTTTTTATCCACAGACTTATTTTGGTAGATCATCAGTGATTTGTCAATCAGGCCCTTTGTACCTATAAACTTATTACATACATTAAGCCTGAAATTGCACCTTTTTTTAATATGTGGAAGCATACTAGATATTATTTAAAAACTTAAACCTTTTTTTCCTTAGGGAAAATGATTTTAAAACACAGAGGCCATTGATCTTGTGAAATTTATCTTGCATTCTATATAAACTAGTTATAGTAAAGAAAATGAAAAAGTTCTGTTTAACTTGGTTCTTTTCTGGTGATATCAAAATATTCTGAAACAGTGCTACTCCAAAAAATTTATTTTTCCCACAGTTTGAATTTTTGTCAAAACCTACATGTAATACTGGTCAATTTAGATGTTGTTAGTTCATTCTTTTCTAGACCTCTTATGGCCTCAAAAGTTCTCAAACATTTTAAGGAAATAGCATGTAACTGTTTATTTTAATATTGCAATCTCTATTCTCATCCTCAATGCATTTCCAAATTAGAGAAGGAAATTTTATTTTTCCTCCACATTGCAAGTATTTCTAGACAACATTTAAATGCAGCAGGCCAACATTTTAGCATCTCTTTTATGGCTCATGACAGTGAAAGCCTTCTTGTAGAAACATATCTAACTAAGGAGGACACTTATGATTACATTTAATGGCCTATATGGGTAATCCAGAATAATCGCACCGCTGCAGGATTAACATTCACAACTACAAAATTCCTTCACCATATAGGGTAACATTCACACATTCTGGGGATTAGGACCGAGATATCTTTGGGGACCATTCTCAACAAACCCTACTTATTTATGACTTACATTATGAAAGCCTTAATATCTTTAGGTGAGAAAATCATAACCCTATTTAGCAGTATTTTTTACACGTGTAAGACATTAAGCAGGTAATGTGTTTTTCATTTTCACTGGTATGAAATTTATAAATGGAATGGAATTTGCCAAAATGTATGCTTTCACTGTCTGTCAAATATGCAGAGAAGTTAAAAAAAAAAAAAGTCTAGTTTGTATCTGGACAATATATTAGCAATATTTTGATTTATATTTTCTGTTGTTCCATTAAAATCTTCTTAGACACAAGGATTTTAATTGAAGCTACATTTTTTTGGAAGTCAAACTATCTGTGGATAGGGAGAAGCTTTTTGGATGCAGTGATTTAGTACATCATTTTAATACTCTAGAAATCATCATAGTTGATAAGATCTGACAAAATCATCTCTACACTTGTGTTACTTTCCCATGGCTACTGTAACAGATTAAAGTAAACTGAGTGGTTTAGTAGTACAGACATGTATTATCTCATTGTTCTGGAGGTAAGAAGTTCAAAACCATAGAGGATCTTGCTGTGATTTATGTCGGAGAGTGTTTTGCCTATGTTCTCCTCTAGGAGTTTTATAGTTTCTGGTCTTACATTTAGATCTTTGATCCATTTTGAGTTTATTTTTGTGTATGGTGTTAGAAAGTGTTCTAGTTTCATTCTTTTACAAGTGGTTGACCAGTTTTCCCAGCACCACTTGTTAAAGAGGTTGTCTTTTTCCCATTGTATATCCTTGCCTCCTTTGTCAAAGATAAGGTGTCCATAGGTTCGTGGATTTATCTCTGGGCTTTCTATTCTGTTCCATTGATCTATATTTCTGTCTTTGTGCCAGTACCATACTGTCTTGATGACTGTGGCTTTGTAGTAGAGTCTGAAGTCAGGCATGTTGATTCCTCCAGTTCCATTCTTCTTTCTCAAGATTACTTTGGCTATTCGAGGTTTTTTGTATTTCCATACAAATTGTGAAATTCTTTGTTCTAGTTCTGTGAAAAATACCATTGGTAGCTTGATAGGGATTGCATTGAATCTATAGACTGCTTTGGGTAGAATAGCCATTTTGACAATATTGATTCTTCCAATCCATGAACACGGTATGTTTCTCCATCTGTTTGTGTCCTCTTTGATTTCTTTCATCAGTGTTTTATAGTTTTCTATGTACAGGTCTTTTTTTTCTTTAGGTAGATATACTCCTAAGTATTTTATTCTTTTTGTTGCAATGGTGAATGGTATTGTTTCCTTAATTTCTCTTTCTGTTTTTTCATTTTTAGTATATAGGAATGCAAGGGATTTCTGTGTGTTAATTTTATATCCTGCAACTTTACTATATTCGTTGATTAGCTCTAGTAATTTTCTGGTAGAGTCTTTAGGGTTTTCTATGTAGAGGATCATGTCATCTGCAAACAGTGAGAGTTTTACTTCTTCTTTTCCTATCTGGATTCCTTTTACTTCTTTTTCTGCTCTGATTGCTGTGGCCAGAACTTCCAACACTATGTTGAATAGTAGTGGTGAGAGTGGGCACCCTTGTCTTGTTCCTGATTTCAGGGGAAATGCTTTCAATTTTTCACCATTGAGGGTGATGCTTGCTGTGGGTTTGTCATATATAGCTTTTATTATGTTGAGGTATGTTCCTTCTATTCCTGCTTTTTGGAGAGTTTTAATCATAAATGAGTGTTGAATTTTGTCAAAGGCTTTCTCTGCATCTATTGAGATAATCATATGGTTTTTATCTTTCAATTTGTTAATGTGGTGTATTACATTGATTGATTTGCGGATATTAAAGAATCCTTGCATTCCTGGGATAAAGCCCACTTGGTCATGGTGTATGATACCAGAATATTGGAAATAAAAGCAAAACTAAACAAATGGGACCTAATGAAACTTAAAAGCTTTTGCACTACAAAGGAAACTATAAGTAAGGTGAAAAGACAGCCCTCAGATTGGGAGAAAATAATAGCAAATGAAGAAACAGACAAAGGATTAATCTCAAAAGTATACAAGCAACTCCTGCAGCTCAATTCCAGAAAAATAAATGACCCAATCAAAAAATGGGCCAAAGAACTAAACAGACATTTCTCCAAAGAAGACATACAGATGGCTAACAAACACATGAAAAGATGCTCAACATCACTCATTATTAGAGAAATGCAAATCAAAACCACAATGAGGTACCATTACACGCCAGTCAGGATGGCTGCTATCCAAAAGTCTACAAGCAATAAATGCTGGAGAGGCTGTGGAGAAAAGGGAACCCTCTTACACTGTTGGTGGGAATGCAAACTAGTATAGCCGCTATGGAAAACAGTGTGGAGATTTCTGAAAAAACTGGAAATAGAACTGCCATATGACCCAGCAATCCCACTTCTGGGCATACACACTGAGGAAACCAGATCTGAAAGAGACACGTGCACCCCAATGTTCATCGCAGCACTGTTTATAATAGCCAGGACATGGAAGCAACCTAGATGCCCATCAGCAGATGAATGGATAAGGAAGCTGTGGTACATATATACCATGGAATATTACTCAGCCATTAAAAAGAATTCATTTAAACCAGTCCTAATGAGATGGATGAAGCTGGAGCCCATTATACAGAGTGAAGTAAGCCAGAAAGATAAAGAACATTACAGCATACTAACACATATATATGGAATTTAGAAAGGTGATAACAATAACCCTATATGCAAAACAGAAAAAGAGACACAGAAATACAGAACAGACTTTTGAACTCTGTGGGAGAATGTGAGGGTGGGATATTTCAAAAGAACAGCATGTATACTATCTATGGTGAAACAGATCACCAGCCCAGGTGGGATGCATGAGACAAGTGCTCCGGCCTGGTGCACTGGGAAGACCCAGAGGAATCGGGTGGAGAGGGAGGTGGGAGGGGGGATCGGGATGGGGAATACATGTAAATCCATGGCTGATTCATATCAATGTATGACAAAACCCACTGGAAAAAAATAATAATAATAATAAAAAAAAAAGCTAAAAAAAAAAAAAAAAAAAAAAAGAAGTTCAAAACCAAGGCACGGACAGCACCTTGCTTCATCAGAAGGCTCTAGGAAATAAACTTTCCCTGCCTCTTCCTAGCGTCTGTTGGTTGTCCACAATTCTTGATTTTCCCTGATTTATAAATACATAATTCTAATCTCTGCCTGTCATCCCAGGGTATTCTTATAAGGGAAACAGTCACTGGATTTAAAGCCTGCTCTAAGCCAGTAAAAGAATGGAGGCTGATATTTTAAAAGATAACAACAACAACAATGAAAAATTAACACGGAGATAGAAGAGTTAAAGGAAAAACCAGAAGATTTAAAGAAAAAAGTAAAAATAATTATTTAATGTAATTTTTAAAGTCTTATCCATGGCAATTGGAGAAGAAAAAGAAAAAGAATCTAAATTGGAAAAGAAGAAGTAAAATTGTCACTGTTTACCGATGGCATGATGCTGAGAGGGTAACAGGCAGGAAGGCCAGGGGTCTCCAAACGGAGTAAATAGGTTGCAAGTGTCAGACATTTTTTCTCTCTCTCTTAAGTGGCAGGAGGAAACAAACTAGTGTTTTATTTTTTCCCCTTCTCTACACAAATTTAAAAAGAGGTTTCTCTTAAAATTCTGCATTGCCATAATGACACCTAGTTCCACCTGAACTTAACTTTTCTCAAACCTTGAGCTAACCAATGCATTTTTCTTATGAAAATATTTGTCTTAAGCTATGTTAATGTACTATGCATTTGCACTAGACTCTATCTTCAAGTTGGTTCCACCTAAAGGCTCAAGTTTAGGCTCAGAACTGACTTGACAGTAGTGGTGAGAGTGGGCACCCTTGTCTTGTTCCTGATTTCAGGGGAAATGCTTTCAATTTTTCACCATTGAGGGTGATACTTGCTGTGGGTTTGTCATATATAGCTTTTATTATGTTGAGGTATGTTCCTTCTATTCCTGCTTTCTGGAGAGTTTTAATCATGAATGGGTGTTGAATTTTGTCAAAGGCTTTCTCTGCATCTATTGAGATAATCATATGGTTTTTATCTTTCAATTTGTTAATGTGGTGTATTACATTGATTGATTTGTGGATATTAAAGAATCCTTGCATTCCTGGGATAAAGCCCACTTGGTCGTGGTGTATGATTTTTTTAATATGTTGTTGGATTCTGTTTGCTAGAATTTTGTTAAGGATTTTTGCATCTATGTTCATCAGTGATATTGGCCTGTAGTTTTCTTTTTTTGTGGCATCTTTGTCTGGTTTTGGAATTAGGGTGATGGTGGCCTCATAGAATGAGTTTGGAAGTTTACCTTCCTCTGCAATTTTCTGGAAGAGTTTGAGTAAGATAGGTGTTAGCTCTTCTCTAAATTTTTGGTAGAATTCAGCTGTGAAGCCATCTGGTCCTGGGCTTTTGTTTGCTGGTAGATTTTTGATTACAGTTTCGATTTCCTTGCTTGTGATAGGTCTGTTAAGATCTTCTATTTCTTCCTGGTTCAGTTTTGGAAGGTTATACTTTTCTAAGAATTTGTCCATTTCATCCAAGTTGCAAAACAGTATGTTATACGCATACATTGTTCTCCTAATCTATGTTAATGAAACTATTTGTATGGTAATCTGTCTTCCTTCAAGATTTTTGAGACATTTCCTTTCTTTAATTAGCAGACTGCTAGTAGCTGTATAGGGCAGGAGGAGAAGGGGATGACAGAGGATGAGATGGCTGGATGGCATCAGCAACTCGATGGGCACGAGGTTGAGTAAACTCCAGGAGTTGGTGATGGTCAGGGAGGCCTGGCATGCTGCGATTCATGGGGTCGCAAAGAGTCAGACACGACTGAGCGACTGAACTGAACTGAACTGTAGCTACATAACGTCTAGCTAAAGACTGGCGGGGGGGGGGGGGCACTCTTTCTGCCCCCTTCTTCTGTCTATGTCAGAAGCTTTCTCTATCTCTTTTATACTTTAATAAAACTTTATTACACAAAAGCTCTGAGCAATCAAGCCTGTCTCTGGCCCAGGATTGAATTCTCCTCCGGAGGCCAAGAATCCTGGCATCTTTCATGGTTTAGCAACAACCTTTCAATACTGTACATAGAAAATTCTAAAGATGCTACCAGAAAATTAGTATATCTCATCAATGAATCAGTAAGTCACAGGATACAAAATTAAAACAAAGAAATCTCTTGCATTCCCATACACTAATAATGAAAGATCAGAAAGAGAAATTAAGGGAACCATCCCATTTACTATCACATTGAAAAGAATAAAATATCTAGGAATAAACCTAACTACTGAGACAAGAATCCACCTGCAATGCAGGAGAGCCCAGTTCAATTCCTGGGTTGGGAAGATCCCCTGGAGGAGAGCATGGCAACCCACTCCAGTATTCTTTCCTGGAGAATCCCCATGGACAGAAGAGCCTGACAGGCTACGTGGGGTTACACAGAGTTCAGACACGACTGAGTGACTAAGCACAGCACAGGAGACAAAAGATTTGTATTCTAAAAACTGTAAGATACTGATAAAAGAAATCAAAGATGACACAAACAGATGGAGATATACACCAAGCTTTTAGATCCAAAAAACCAATTTGTAAAAACAACTGCAGTTCCCAAAGCAGTCTACAGATGCAATGCAATTGCTAATTATTAATGGCATTTTTCACAGAAGTACGGCAAGATTTTTACTATTTGATGAAAACACAAAAGATCTCAAATAACCAAAGCAATCATCAAACAGAAAAATGCAGCTGGAGGGATCAGGTTCCTGACTTCAGGAAAGCTACAGTAATCAAATAGTATGGTACTGGCACGCATGCACACACACACACACACACACACACACAAGCAGAAACACAGATCAATAGAAGAGGATATAAAGTCCAGAGGCAAACTCACACACCTATGTTCATGCAATCTATGATAATGGAGGAGAGACTATACAATGGAGAAAATAAGTCTCTTCAATATGAGGTGCTGGGAAAACTGGATAGCTACATGAAGAAGAATGACTTTAGAGCACTCTCTTAACACCATACACACAAAAAAACTCAAAATGGATTAAAGACCTAAATGTGAGGCTGGATACTCTAAAAGTTCTTAGAGGAAAACATAAGCAGAACACTCTTTGACAAAAGTTGCAGCAAGATCTTTTTCAATCCACCTTCTAGAATAATACAAATAAAATTAAAAAAAAAAAAAAAAGAAACAAATGGGATCCAGTTAAACTTTAAAGCTCTTATTCAGCAAAGGAAATCACACACAAACCAAAAACACAATCCTCAAAAATGGGATAAAATATTTGCATATGAAGAAACCAAGAAGGGATTTATCTCCAAAATATACAAACAGCATATGCAGTTCAGCATCAGAAAAGCAAACAATCTAATTAAAAAATGGGTAGAAGACTTAAACAGACAGTTCTCCAAAGAAGACATATAGATGGCCAAATGCTCCACACCACTAATTAATAGAGAAAAATACAAATCAAAATATAGTACAAATCAAAACTATAACAAGATATCACCTCACTGGTCATAACAGCCATCATCAAAATATTTACAGACAATAAATGCTGGAATGAGTGTGGAGAAAAGGGAACCCTCCTACACTGCTGGTAGGAATGTAAACTGGTGCAGCCACTATGGAGAACAGTATGGAGATTCCTTGAAAAGCTAAAAATAGAGTTTTCATATGATCCAGCAATCCGACTCCTCAGCATTTACCTGGAGAAAAACCATACTTCAAAGAGATTCATGCATCCCAATATTCACTGTAGCAGTATTTACAAGAGCCAGGACATGGAAGCAACCTAAATGTCCATTGACAGAGGAATAGATAAAGAAGATGTGCTATATATACACTGGAATACTACTTAGTCATATAAAATAATAATAATAATTCCATTTGCAGCAACACGGATGAACTTAGAGATTCTTATACTGGAAGTATGAGAAGTAGGTAAATCAGACACAGAATGACAAGGATCATGTGATATCACTTTTATGTGGAATCTAAAAAGAATGGAGTTATTTTCAAATGAAACTTATTTTCAAAGCAGAAGTAGAATCACAGATGTAGAAAACAAACTCAGGGTTACTAGGGGATTAAAAGGAGTAATAAATTGGGAGATCGTGGTTGACATATATGCACTATTATATATAAAATTGGTAATTGCTAAGAACCTGCATATAGCACAGGAAACTAATGGCATACTTGGGGGAAAAAGATCTCAAAAAAAAAAAAAAAAAAAGAATGGATATATGCATATGTATAACTGATCTCACTTTGCTTTACACCTGAAAATGTGCTAGTCATTCAGTCGTGTCCAATTCTTTGCAACCCCATGGACTACATGTAGCCCCCCAGGTTCCTCCATCCACGGGATTTTCCAAGCAAAACTCCTGGAGTGGGTTGCCATTTTCTTCTTCATGGGACTTTCCTGACCCAGGGATCGAACCTGGGTCTCCTGCATTGCAGGCAGACTGTTTACTGTCTGAGCCACCAGGGAAGCCCCTTACACCTGAAATGACATCATAAATAAACTATACTCAAATAAAAAAAATTTTTAAGTGTGGAATGGCAACACATAATTTGGAAAACAGCTAAATTGCCACTGTTTAAGGGCTGTAATTTGACCACTAAAGGAAAAGAACGGATACAGCATAACAGAAAAAGAGATACAATAAAAATAGGCAGACGATCTAAACAGACATTCTTCCAAAAGAAAAGGCACAGAACTGTCCAACAGGTACATTGAAAGGCACTCCACATCACTAGTCATCATGTAAATGTAAATCAGATCCACAATGAAATATCACCTCACAACTGTTAGAATAGCTATCTTCAAAAAGATGGAAAATAACAAGCATTGGTGAGAATGTGGAGTAAAGAGAACCCTTGTGCACTGTTGATGGAAATATAAAATTAGAAATAATATGTGATCCATCAGTTTCACTTCTGGGTATTTACCCAAAGGAAACAAAATCACTCATTCTCTCTCTCTATATATATATATACACACACACATAAAATAGAAATACATAAATATATGTGTATATATTATACATTTGTATATTTCACCATGTTTATTACAACATTACTTACAATAGATAAGACATGGAAACAACTTATGTATCTACTGACTGATGAATGAAAAAGGAAGAAATGCTATGTAACTCTAGTGTGGTGATGGATGTTGATTGAACTTATTGTCATACTCTTTCACAATATGTACATATATCAAATCATTATGTTGTATACCTAAAACTAATAAATTTATATGTTTATCAATAAATATTTTTAAATAAAAAATAGGCAAGGTGTGTAGTTAAGTAATTTACAGGGTTCAGTGGCACAATTCAGGAAAATACAAATTAAAGCAGCAATAAGATACAATTTCATACTCATCAGTGTAAGAAAAACACAGAAGTTTGATTATAGCAAGTGTTGGTGAGAAATATACACTATCCTAACCAGCTTATAACAGTATTAATGATAAAAAAATAATGTTTAGACAAGATCATCATCAAGTTGATGTGAAACACCATTATCATCATCATATTAAATTTTCAGTATTACAACTAATATTTATTGAGAATTTATGATGTCTTCAGTTTTCTGTTGAGCTTTTCATGGATTATCTCATTTATTACTCAAAAATTTCTATAAGATAATTACTATTATGCAAATAAATTAAATGAATAAAAATTATTTTCAATTAATCTTTTATGTTTAGTTCAATGTTAATATTTATATAAATATGTCTAATGAGAAATAAACTCCAAAATAATTGTTTTTATGGCTATGATTCTCATTTGTGCCTATAATACATTAAATCCAAATAAAGTGTATACCTTGTAAATTACATATAATTTGAGATTTTCTAAAGCTAAGCAACATAAATGCAATTTTCTAATGTTTCCATTAAATTGTTCAGAATAGTGGCATTTTTAAGGAAATGAAGTCTCTTTCTTTGAAGCAGTTGCTGAATACTATATATATATATATGATATACACACACATATATATATATTAATATCACATGTTATATATGTTGTACAAATATACAATATAATGTATGTTATATATAGCAAAACTTCATGAAAAATGTTCATGACAATAAAATAAAGTAATTCATATTCTGGTCTGCAATCTGAAAAATTAAAATCTTATATAAATACATGATATTATGTGGTTAGCATTTACAAAGAAGGATTCACTTTCTAAGGTAGAATTAATGTAGAAACTTATCTACATACATGGGATAATAATATTTCACTTAATTTACTAATTCATAAGGAGTGTTCTCAACATCAGAAATACATGGGGGGAAATAAATCAGTGAACCAGAATTTCCTTCAAAATAAAATTCCATGACAGCATTATTTATAGAACTAGGAGGTTTATCTTACTAAAGGTATTAAGAACACCATGGCACTTTCAACTACATGCCTTCAACTAATAAGTATGGTGCCTATACTGGTTTTTTCTTTTTGGTTTCAAGCCTCAGAAACCACTTTAGCTAATTTAACGAAGGCAAAATTTAGTTGAAGGAAAGGGTTTTCTTACAGAGGCAAAAGTAATTGCTGTATCAAGCTCAGGGCAGGTTCAGGCTTCCAGACAGTAAAAGATGATTTTCTCAGGAACCAATATTGACATAAATCAGCCTAACAGCAAAATTTTAAGAGAGGCAGGCCAGTTGCCTGAATCTGTTAGGTATTCACATACTGAAAGATGAAGGCTAGGACACATTGAATTAGATCATCTAATTTACTAATGTGAATGTAAATAAAGGGTAATGATTACTATGTGGACTAAGGAAACAAACACCTACTATCACTTAGAAGAGTGTATGAAGAGAGAATACAGGTATAGCAACATTGAATTAGTAATTTATCATACAGTAATCTAGTAGAATGGAGCATAGCAAACCAACCATGATTCTTAAAGAACTTTCTATATTTCATATTTGATAAATACACAAAGACATTCATTGAGAAATTAATCTCAAAGTAATAAAGGTGAACACTTATAAGTCAATAAAAAATAAAAGTTAGTGGTTTGCATTTTTTGAAGGCCCAAATTCATGTTTCTGGGGTAGGCAGGATTTTAAAAAATTACATTCTTCCAAGTTTAACTTTATTCTATTATATTTCTCTGGTGTTAGCACACTTCCAGCAGCTTTCCATCATTATGTCAGAGTAGTACTTCATAATATTTTTCACATTTTCTGCCTCATACATCAAACTTTAGAATTTTATCCATAAGGCAGAGCTGT